>NC_072377.2:182610000-182960000 GCF_028885625.2 Pongo pygmaeus
CAATGGCCAGACATTTGAATTTGTTCAGGAGGCTTTGTTTGCAGGCAAGTGCCGTATTTTAGGTGAAGAATGAAAATCTAGAGACAGAAGTTTTGCTTGTTTGAATGATTTGAGCTCTTCTCTGGACTTAGCCCCCTCCAGGCATCCACCTTCCTGAAGAGACTTTGGGGCAGGAGGATTGAGAAAGGGAGTGAAGAGAGCTCCTGGTCAGGGTTCAGGCCATGATTTAGAGGTCTCAGGGATTCAGGGATCTCTGTCCCCAGAAAACCATTTACATTCTTGTCCCAGATCCATCACTTCTGAGTGCTGCGACTCTGGGCAGGTCACTTAAAATCCCTCATTTCACCTCCCTGAGCTGTCAACTCTGGGCGGCAGCCCCTGCCCTGCTTATCCCTCCAGGCTGATGTGGGCATCACAGGAAAGAACAGAAACTATCTTGAGCTCTAAAGCATCAGGCCCATGTGAAGGAGAAAGAAAATTTCATCCTCTACTGCCCTGGAGCCCCCCAAGTGCCTTCTCTATATTAACCACTGCCAGGGGCCTGGCTTATTTCTTCAGACATGTAATGATTGAACACTTTATGGCACTCAGGAAACACCTGTTTTCTTCAGAATTTACCCTGTTTAATTACTGTTAGCCTTAGAATGTAACATAGGCCATTACGAACATTTCCACACTCAGAAGAGGGAACTGAGGCACAGATGGGTCTATAGAACTTCTCAGTTCATGTAGCTTCCAAATAAGGACTTGAGCCCAGACCTTTGTGCACCAGTTCCCTGTGCTCTTGGTCACTCCCATCTGCCACCCTTCCACCTTGTCTCATCTCTGTACAGGGATTTGCCTACACAGTCGGTCTGCACCGTTGTAAGTGCAATCCACAGTGCAAATTCTTCCTAACGCCCAACTTAGATTCAGGAGGCTTATCTCTGCAGATGGTGACAGTGGACAATGGATCAAACATTGAACTCAGTGGTCCCCAGCCTTTTTGACACCAGGGACCAGTTTCATGGAACATAATTTTTCAAAGGACGAGGGTGAGGTGGAAGGATGCGTTCAGGATGATTCTTGCACATTTATTGTGCACTTTGTTATTATGTGGTAATAATTAATGAAGTAATTCTGCAACTCACCATAATGTAGAATCAGTGGGAGCCCTGAGCTTATTTTCCTGCAACTAGACAGTCCCATCTGGGGGTGATGGGAGACAGTGACCCATCATCAGGCATTAGATTCTCATAAAGCGCATGCAGCCTAGATCCCTGGCCTGTGCAGCTCACAGTAGGGTTTGCGCTTCTATGAGAATTTAATGCCGTGGCTAATCTGACAGGAGGTGGAACTCAGGCAGTGATGGGAGTGATGGAGAGTGGCTGTAAATACAGATGAAGCTTTGCTCCCAGCCGGCTGCTCACCCCCTGCTGTGCAGCCCAGTTCTGAACAGACCACACACTATCGATGGCCCAGGGGTTGGGGACCCCTGATTTAACCCATTTCCCATTTGGAAAAGAAAAGCGCAGCTCGTTGGCAGCACAGTGTTCTCGGGGAACACAGGAAATGGGTTGAACTGTGAATAAATGATTCCTCATTTCTCTATGGTCTTCTGCAGCAAGATGTCAACAGCTGTCTTTATTTTCTTACATTTCCCAGATAATTGCTGGGATGAAGTGGAATCCACACAGAGAGTCAGAGAGGATGTACGCCCTGATCATAATTTGCCTCCTGCAGAGCGGCGACGTAGAGGTACTGTGGAAATTCAGTTACCCTTGCAAGCATAAGGATTCCAGATTCTTCAGTGTCCCACACTTCAGACCACTCTGACATTGCTACACTGTGTCTTCTTTATTTCATGTGTGCAAATTGACTAGTGTAGCACTAGTCAGTCACTAGTCTGACTGTATTTCCACTTCAAGTTTGGTTCACTTTTAATCGTAAAGAACATCTCAATGCAAGGTTTAGATATTTAGCTGACTGTTAGACATTGGCTAAAATGGAACTCTTCCTGAGATAATGTTGCGCATTTTCAAACAAATGCAGATCCTGTGAAACTTGTAAATTCACATAAAAATTGAAATAGTACAGAAAGTTCCCATATACCCTCCCCCCTCAGTATCTTTTTTGTGATCACATCTTACATGAATATGGTGCATTTGTTATAGTGGCTGAAGCAATAGTGATATCTTCTTCTTAATGAACGTCTAGAGTTTGCAGTAAGGCTCAGCTGGTGCTGTTCAGCCTACGGATTTTGACAAACTCATAATGTCATTCATCACCCAGACAGAAAAGTTTCGCACTCAAAACATGACCGGTGCTGCACCTCTTAGTCCCTTTCTTCTTTTCTTAGGACCCCTGACTACCATAGATCATTTATTTTACTGCCTCTATAGATGTTCTTTCCCCAAATTCTATAGAATTGGAGTCATAAAGTATGCAGTCACTTAGGACTAACTGATTTCACTTAGCAATATGCATGCAAGATTTTTCCTATCTTTTTGTAGCTTAACGGCTTACTAATTTTTATCAGTGAATCATATTCCACTGGGTTCCTGTAACAATGTGGATTGGTGCACTCACTGCCTGAAGAGCATCTCAGCTGCTTCCAGTTCAGGCGATTATGAATACAGCTGCCCTCATTCTCGTGCAGATTTTGCAATGGGCATAATTTTAAAATGTAACTGGGTAAATGTTTAGAATTTTAATCAGTTGTCTATATAATAAGACTATGTTTTCCCTTGTAAGAATTAGGTAGAATTCAGTAAAATCATTTTTAAAAATGCATTTTTAAAAAAGTTCTTATTGATTCAATTTCTGTAATAGATATAAGCCTACTCAGATTATCTGAGTCTCCTTTGGGTACTTATGATATAGTTTCTGCCTTCAAAGGAATTTGTTATTTTTATCTAAGCTGTCAAATTTGTGAACATAGATTTATTCTAAGTATTCTTTTATTATCTGCTTGATATTAATGGGATCAACAGGAATGATTCTTCCTTTTATTTATATTATTTGTAAATTGTGTCTCCTAGCTTTTCTTGGTGGTTAGCCTGGCTGGAGATTTATCAATTCTATTTATCTTTCCTATGAAGCAGCCCTTGGTTTTGTTTCTTTTATCATTTCTATTATAATGATTTCTGTAAATAATTTTTTGTTCTGTTTTTATGTCTGGTTTACATTACACTATAGTTTTTTCTCTAGCTTCCTAAGGTGGAAGGTAAGAAAACGGAATTAAGATTGTTTTTAGTTTTGTTTGTTTGTTTTTTTAAGACAAAGTCTTGCTCTGTCGCCAAGGCTGGAGTGCAATGGCACGATTGACTCACAGCAACCTCCACCTCCCGGATTCAAGTGATTCTCCCATCTCAGCCTCCCTAGAAGCTGCGATTGCAGGCACCCGCCACCACACCTGCCTAATTTTTGTATTTTTAGTGGGGGCGGGGTTTCACAGTGTTGGTCAGGCTTGTCTCAAACTCCTGACCTCAGGTGGTCCACCTGCCTTGGCCTCCCAAAGTGCTGGGATTACAGTGCGAGCCACTGCACCTGGCCTGTTTTTAGTTTTCTATACAGCATTCAGAACTAATGCTCCGAAGTGTGCACTTAATAATTAAAATAATACATATTATGTATTTTTCACCACAATAATGCTTTAAAATCCAATAATATCGGGTGACTGAAGCAGGAGAATCGCTTGATCCCAGGAGGCGGACGTTGCAGTGAGTCGAGATCACGCCACTGCACTCCAGCCTGGGCAACAGAGTGTGACTCTGTCTCAAAAAAAAAAAAAAAAAAAATCCAATAATAGAGATGATAAGTTGCAGAAGGAGCATATGTAGATTCAGGAATGTTAAACATGGTAACTTTTTTAAAAACAGAGGATATTTTCCAGGCCTCTTTCTGTGAGCAGACCCTGTCCTGGAGTGATGTCGTGCATTTGTGTGCTGCCTGTGTGAACACTGCCTACTTCACAGTGATGAGGGTGGCTTAGCCAGGGACTCGAGGCTGTGTCTCCCAGGGCTCTCCTGATGGTGTCCTTTGCCTGCCTTCACCACCCAGGAGGGTGGCCCAGCAGCAGCTCCGCCCGTGCTCTCACCCACCTCCTCCACACACACCAGCCCTGTGTCCTCAGCACCCAAGGCTGCCAGAGGTCCTTCAGCAGCTCCCACGGCTGACAGTGACTCTATGTTTCCTAGGATTCTTCTACCACCCGAATTGGCGATTTCCCTCACTGGATTCCTGGGACCTGATCCGGGCAGCACACTCGGTAAAGTCTTCTTTCTTTGTCTGAGATGGGAATTTTATTTCTTTTGGATTCTTTCTATTTTCTCTGAATTAAGATCTGTCATTCTTACCACGGACTTTACAGAATGAGCCGCAGGATTTCTTCGTGGGCAGAGGCATGTGAGGGCCCATTCATTGCCAACTTGGAACTTGTTCCAGATGGCACTCGTAGATGACAGTGTTAGTGACAAACTGCATGGCAGAGAGCATTGTCCTCAGGAGAAATGCATTCTTGAAAACAGCGGTGACTTTGCAACCAGAAATCATGTTTGAAAATCTCATACAACAGTTTTGTGCATTTCCTCAAGTGTCTTCTAGGCTTTATTTGGGGGCCATTGCCTCGAGCACTATCTCCCAACCAGTTTTCTAATGTCACCAAGTGGAGAAAAGACCCATGAACACAGGACACAGCATGGTCTGACGCTCACGGTGTGTTCCTTTCTCTCTGCAGACACAGTCAGCGATTGACCTGTACGGTACGTACTCTGGGATCTCCCATTTGATAAGGAAAAATCTTAGCTTTGAGAAAGGTGACACTTTCCTCCCTACTTTTGCTGGAGAACCACCCTGGTTTGAGCTTCCTGCTAGAAATGAGGTTTGGGCAGTTCAGTGTGAAAAAATGAAGAGTTTAGTCAACAACTGTGGCCATCCACTGCAGTTCCCAGAAGCAGTGATGTCATTTAAATAGGAATAGGGTGCATTGGGGTGGGAGGTGTGGAGGAGAGAGTCCGTGTGGAGTGATGGTGAATGTATTTGGGAGTGTGTGCATTTCTCTAGAAAGCATGCTCCTCTGTGCAAAGCATGACCCAAAGATCAATGTTCTAGAAACAAAATTCCATCCCTGCATCAGTCAACACTTCATGCTTTACCACAGCTGTACCTGAAGGTTAGTTTAACATCCCCTGTCCTCAGATTGGAGATGGTAGAGAGATGAATTTCCCAAGCTCTCAATTTCCTGAATGGGAAAGGCGAATGTGAACTCAGGAATGGGTGAAAGGTTGACATGATGCTACTGCGCAGTCCTCACGTGGCCCTGATATAACTGGTCACTACACCAGGGAGTTCCAGCATGTGTGTGTGCATGTGAAAGTATGACAGCCTAGAGAGATCCCATACACTGCCCGGCATTGTAAGATGTTCTCAGTGATGGCGAAAGGCAGGGTAGCAATAGGTGGACTTCGGGGTGGCCCTTCAAGTGAAACCCACATAGGGGAGTCACAGGCTTTTGGCTGCAGTGGTGGTGTCATTTCTCAGCTCTTGTTCAAAAGCAGAGAGTAATCAGGGATATGTCCTGTTGTATTTAAAGATATGATTGGACCCAATGGGGAGGCTCATGCCTGTAATCCCAGCACTTTGGGAGGTTGAGGCAGGAGGATCACTTGAGCCCAGGAGTTTAAGATCAACCTGGGCAACAGAGTAAAACCACATCTCTACAAAAAATACAAAAATTAGCTGGGCGTGGTGACGTGCTCCTATAGTCCCAGTTTCTCAGGAGGCTGAGGTGGGAGGATTGCTTTGGCCGGACAGGTTGAGTCTTTAGTGCACCATGATTGTGCCACTGCATTCCGTCTGGGAAAGAGATTGAGATCCTGCCACAAAAAAACAAAACAAAAATCATGACGACCACAAGCCTTAGAAATGCTCCAGCTTAGTAACACAAACACCCAAGAAGTAGCGCCCAGTATGATGTCAAAAACAACTTGGGTGTTAGCCTGGTGCCCCTCTTCCCTGCTGGAATCTCAAACAACTGGGTTAGAGACGGTCAGCACCCCCACATGCTGCTCCCATGACAGGCTGTCCCAGTGCCAAAGCTAGTGTAAGTGTGAGCAGTAACAGACTCCACGGACACACACACACGTATGGAAAAGAGAGAGTGGAAGGACAGATAACACGTGCTAAATAGGGGTTATCTTTAAATGGGAGGAAAACTGAGTATTTTCAAAGGTTTGTTTCATTGTCCTAAAAACAAATGGACAGTGAAAAAATAGAAGGTTTTGGCTGGAATTAAATCTTCTCTTTAAAGAAAGCTGCTGCTATCAAGTAGAAAACCTGCAGGAGGGATGATAGTCACAGCAGCACCACAGGTGGGTTCTGGGGAGGAAATGACCTTGGCAGGACGCAGGAAGGGGAGGGCAAGTGAGCTCGGGTCAGATTAAGAAGCAGGAGCCCTGAGAGGCTGCAGGGACACACAGCCTGCCCTGGGTGGTGTGCCCTTTTTAAGATGGGCCATTTCACATTGATGAGGCAGTCAGGGCTAGAAAGCCTTTCTTCCCTGCTCCTGCCCTGCACTTGCTGACGGTCACTCTGTGTCCTCCTAGTGGCAAGAGATCCCCTCTCTAGGAGACTCCGCAGAAACACCAGAGATGAAAGTGGCACACAACAACCGAAGGTCAGGCCACCTGGTTTTGTTTGGGAAAAAGTTACTTTCTTAGCTTTATCTTCTTTTTTTTTTTTTTTAATAGAAATGTAAAGGAATTTAATAAGTATATATTCTGTTCTTTTTTTTCTTTTATTATTATTATTATTATTATACTTTAGGTTTTATGGTACATGTGCGCAATGTGCAGGTAAGTTACATATGTATACATGTGCCATGCTGGTGCGCTGCACCCACTAACTCGTCATCTAGCATTAGGTATATCTCCCAATGCTATCCCTCCCCCCTCCCCCCACCCCACAACAGTCCCCGAAGTGTGATGTTCCCCTTCCTGTGTCCATGTGTTCTCATTGTTCAATTCCCACCTATGAGTGAGAATATGCGGTGTTTGGTTTTTTGTTCTTGCGATAGTTTACTGAGAATGATGATTTCCAATTTCATCCATGTCCCTACAAAGGACATGAACTCATCATTTTTTATGGCTGCATAGTATTCCATGGTGTATATGTGCCACATTTTCTTAATACAGTCTATCATTGTTGGACATTTGGGTTGGTTCCAAGTCTTTGCTATTGTGAATAATGCCGCAATAAACATACGTGTGCATGTGTCTTTATAGCAGCATGATTTATAGTCCTTTGGGTATATACCCAGTAATGGGATGGCTAGGTCGAATGGAATTTCTAGTTCTAGATCCCTGAAGAATCGCCACACTGACTTCCACAAGGGTTGAACTAGTTTACAGTCCCACCAACAGTGTAAAAGTGTTCCTATTTCTCCACATCCTCTCCAGCACCTGTTGTTTCCTGACTTTTTAATGATTGCCATTCTAACTGGTGTGAGATGGTATCTCATTGTGGTTTTGATTTGCATTTCTCTGATGGCCAGTGATGGTGAGCATTTTTTCATGTGTTTTTTGGCTGCATAAATGTCTTCTTTTGAGAAGTGTCTGTTCACGTCCTTCACCCACTTTTTGCCGTGCTCTACACATTCAGAGAAACTTCTCTAGTAACGAACTATAGAAATGATCCCTGAAAGTATAGTCTTAGGTTTATCTTCTTGAATTAAAATAAGATATGAGAATCTGACCCTATATATCATAGGTGACTTATACAGTGTCCTTGGGGGGGGAAATTCTGAGTGAGTCTGTTCCCCATTGAGGCTTGATTTAAGACGGCAGTAGAAAACGACAGCATCAGCCACGCACTGACTGGCAGTGAGCTTTTTCCTCAGAAGCTCGATTCTCTCCTTGGGGCAAAATCACTTAATTGCTGAGCAACATGACCTTGAGAGGAAACATCCTCCAAGAAAAATTTTAGCACGAGTCAGTTTGCCCTGTTCTTCTTCTGTGTTCCTTTGATTTGAACACTGTCTTCCATCTGGTTTTCTAATGTCACCGAGTGAAGAAAAGTCCTGTGCACTCGGGACTTGGATGGTCTGAAGCTCATGGTGTTTTTCTTTCTCTCAATGCAGGCAGAGGAACAGGCTGAGGATAAAGGTGTGTATTCTGGGAGCACTCCTTTCTACGGAAAGACCTTCAGTGTTGCAAAAGGTGGCACTTACTAGTCTGCTTTTGCTGGAGAGACACTTTGGTTTGAGCTTCCTGACAGAAATGAGATTTGGACAGTTTGGTATGAAAAACACTGAGTCCAGTAAAGAACTGTGACCACCCACTTGAGTCCGGGGAGGCGGGATTGTCATTTAGGTGGAATAGTGTGGTGTGCATCAGGGTGGGGAGGTACGGAGGAGAGAGTCGTGTGGAGTGATTGGGAGTGTCTTTGGGAGTTGTGTGGGCATTTCCCCAGAAAGCATGTTCCCCTGTGCAGAGCACAACCGAAGGAGCAATTTTCCTAAAAAAAAAAATTGCATCACCACTGCACACTTCGCATGAATTAACCCATTCATCCTCCACTACAGCTGTACCTGAAGGTAAATTTTACATCCTCACTCCTCAGATAGAGATGGTGCATATTTCCCAGGCTCTCAGTCTCCTAAATGCAAGAGGCAAATGTGAACTCAGGAATGTGTGGAGAGTTGGTGGAAAGGGTGACTATTGTGCATTCACCAGCCAGCCCAGGCATAACTCACCATTAGTCCAGGGAGTTCCGGCATCCGTTTTTGCATGTGGAAGGATGATAGCCTAGAGAGGTCCCAAACACTGTCTGTCATTGTAGGGAGGTCTCAAAGGTTGCCTAACACAGGGTAGTAGTAGGTACATTTTACACTGGACTTTGATGTGGCCATTAATGTGAAACACACATAGCAAGCTCACAGGGTTTTGGCCGTAGTGGTGGGGTTATTTCTCAGCTCTTGGTCAAAAGCAGGGAATACTCAGGAACATGCTCTATCATATTTAATAACATGATTATCACAAGCCTTAGAAATGCTCCAGTTGGCCAAGAACAGTGGCTCACGCCTGTAATCCTAGTAGTTTGGGAGGCTGAGGCAAGTTCAGGAGTTGGAGATGAGGCGAGGCAGAAAGGTGAAACCTCGTATCTACTAAAAATACAAAAAACTACCTCAGCGTGGTGGCCCACCCGTGGTCCCAGCTACCTGGGAGGCCGATTGGGGAGGATCACTAGATCCCAGGAGGCACAGGTTCCAGGGAGCAGAGATCACTCCAGCTTTGGTAACAGAGACCCGCTATCGAAAGAAGGAAAGAAATGCTTTAGTTACGTAGCAAACAATCAATACACAGCGCCAAATATCATCCCAAGGAACAACTTGGGTGTTGGCCTCCCACCCATCTCCCCTGCTGGAACCTCCTGCACAGCTGGGTTGGAGATGGTCAGTGCTGCCACCTGCTGCCCCCATGACATTCTCTCCCAGTGTCAGAGCCAGTGTGAGTGTGAGCGGCAAGGGACTCCCGACACAGACATTGCATTGAGAAGGTTGAGTGCAAGGACAGATAGCACTTGCTAAGTAGGGGTTACCTTTAAATAGAAGATAATTGAGTATTTTCAGAGCTTTGTTTTATTGTCTTTAACACAAAAGGTTGGTGAATATGTAGAATATTGGGGCTGGAATGAAATCTCTCTGAACAAATATTGTTTTTACCAAGTATAAAATATTCCAGAATGACTGATACACACAGAAGCACCACAGGTGGATTCTAGGGAGGAAATGATGTTGGAAGGACTCAGGAAGGGAGGGCAAGTCTGGTAAAGAACTGTGAGCATCTCAGTCTGCTCCCTGAGGCAGTGGTGTCATTTAGATGGAAGAGGGCGGTGTGCATCACGGTGGGAGGTATGGAGGAGGGAGTCTGTGTAAAGGGATCATAAATGTCTTTGGGAGTGTATGTGCATTTCCCCAGAAAGCAGTTCCTATGTGCAAAGCACAACACAAGGATTACTGTTCTAAACACAAAATTCATCACCATCATATGCATCACATCAATCAACCCTTTCATCCTCCACGGCAGCTGTATCTGAAGGTAAGTTTCCTGTTCTCCCTCCTCAGATAGAGATGGTGTGGAGATGAATTTCCCGAGCTCTTGGTCTCCTAAATGGAAGAGACAAATGTAAACTCAAGAATGGGTGAAACATGGATGCGATGGGCTACTATTGTGCCTTCATCAGACAGCCCTGGCGTAACTCATGACCGTGCCAGGGAATTCCAGCACCTATGTGTGCATGTGGCAGTATGACAGCCTGTAGAGATTTTAAGCACTGTCATTACAGGATGGTCTTAGTGGTCACCTAACACCGCGTAGGAATAGCTACATTTTACAGTGGAATCTGGTGTGGTTATTAATGTGAGGCACACTTGGAGAGCTCAGAGGGTTATGGTGGCATGATGGGTTCATTCCTCAGCTCCTGGGTCGAGAGCAGAGAATAATCAAGGACATATTCTGTTGTATTTAAGAACATAGTAACCACAAGCCTTAGAAATGCTCCAGTTCACTAGCACACGCACCTAAGGCACAGCACCAAGCAGGAGCTCAAGGAACAACTTGGGTGTTAGCCTGGTGCCCATCTCCTCTGCTGGAATTCCTGCGCAGCTGGGATGGAGAGGGTCAGCGCCCCCACCTGCTGCTTCCAGGACGGGCTCTCCCAGTGTCAGAGCCAGTGAGAGCCTGAGCAGTAGCAGATCCCTGGACACGTGTGTTGAAAAGGGAGACCGGAAGGACAGATAGCACATGTGACATGTCATGTTTAAATAGTAGGATAATTGTGAGTATTTTCAAATCTTTAATTTTCCTTAAAACAGATGTTTGACAGATAAATGTTGTAGAATATGTTGGCTGAATTACGTATTTTTTAAAAGAAGGGCTGATTTTATGATGTAAGACATCTTCTAGGAGGGGTGATCCACACAGCAGTGCAGGTGGGTCCTGGGAGTAAATGCCCTCAGAAGGGACCAGGAAGGCAGCACAGGCCGGGAGCTATGGCTCACGCCTGTAATCCCAGTACTTTTGGAGGCCATGGTGGATATATTGCTTGAGCCCAGGAGTTCGAGACCAGCCTGGGCAACCTGGCAAAACCCCATTTCTACAAAAAAATACAAAAAATCAGTTGGGCACGATGGGGGCATCTGTAGTTTTAGCGACTTGGAGGCTGAGGCAAAGGATCCACCCGGGCTTGGGAGGTCGAGGCTGCAGTGAGTTGTGATTGAACCACAGCACTCCAGCCTGGGTGACAGTGTGAGACCATCTCAAAAAAAAAAAAACAAAAAGAAAGCAAATAAACCTACACAACTTAGCTCAGGTTTGAATCGAAGGCTCCCTGAGATGCTGTTGTTGAAACAGCCACATTGTATGGTGTACCCTGTTTGAGATCAGCTTTCACACTGATGGGGGTCTAGAGAGCCAAGACTGTCTCCCAGGGCTTTCCTGATGGTCTCCTTTGCTTTCCTTCTCCACTAAGGAGGATGGCCAGCAGCTGCTCAGCCCGTGCTGTTAACCCACCTTTTCCACACACGCCAGCCCCCTGTCCACAGCACCCAAGGCCGCCTGAGGGATTCTTCAGTAGCTCCCATGAGCTGACGGTGACTCTTACGTTTCCTAGGTGTCAAGCCTGTGGCAGCAGAGCTTCCTGGGGAGGGGTTCTCAGAGCAAGTCATTGCCGTTTACGAAGTAAGATCTTTCTTTGACTCAGATGGGAATTGTATTTCTCTTGGTTTCTTCCTATTTCATTTGAATTAAGATATGCAAACCTTACCATGGACATTATATAAAAGTTACAGAATTTCTTGGTGGGAAAATGTGAGAGTTCATGACCAACTAGGAACTGGCTCCAGATGGTGTGCATAGATGATACCTTCAGTTACAAACTGTATGCAGATAACATTTTCCTCAGGAGAAATGCTTACTGTTTGAAAATAATGGTGACTTTGCAACAAAAATCATATCGAAAGTCTTAGACAAAACTCTTGTGCCTTTCCACAAGTGTTTTCTAGGCTTTATTTTGGGGCCATTGCCTCGAGCACTATTTCTCATCTGGTTTCCTAATGTCAGCAACTGAAGAAAAGACTTGCGCACACAGGACACAGCATGGTCTGAGGCTCACAGTGTTTTCCTTTCTCTCTGCAGAGGGACTCAGCACTTTGGGCAAGTGGTATGTACTCTGGGGTCACCCATTTGCTAAGGAAATATCTTAGTGTTGAGAAAGGTGATACTTTCCTTCATGCTTTTGCTGGAGAGCCACCCTGGTTTGAGCTTCCTGCTAGAAATGAGGTTTGGGCAGTTCAGTTTGAAAAAATGAAGAGTTTAGTCAGCAACTGTGGCCATCCACTATAGTTCCCAGAAGCAGTGATGTCATTTAAATAGGAATAGGGTGCACTGGGGTGGGAGGTGTGGAGGAGAGAGTCCGTGTGGAGTGATGGTGAATGTATTTGGGAGTGTGTGCATTTCTCTAGAAAGCATGCTCCTCTGTGCAAAGCATGACCCAAAGATCAATGTTCTAGAAACAAAATTCCATCCCCGCATCAGTCAACACTTCATCCTTTACCACAGCTGTACCTGAAGGTTAGTTTAACATCCCTCATCCTCAGATTGGAGATGGTAAAGAGATGAATTTCCCAAGCTCTCAATTTCCTGAATGGGAAAGGTGAATGTGAACTCAGGAATGGGTGAAAGGTTGACATGATGCTACTGCGCAGTCCTCACGTGGCCCTGATATAACTGGTCACCGCACCAGGGAGTTCCAGCGTCTGTGTGTGCATGTGAAAGTATGACAGCCTAGAGAGATCCCACACACTGCCCGGCATTGTAAGATGTTCTCAGTGATGGCGAAAGGCAGGGTAGCAATACGGTGGACTTTGGGGTGGCCCTTCATGTGAAACCCACATAGGGGAGTCACAGGCTTTTGGCTGCAGTGGTGGTGTCATTTCTCAGCTCTTGTTCAAAAGCAAAGAGTAATCAGGGATATGTCCTGTTGTATTTAAAGATATGATTGGACCCAATGGGGGGGCTCATGCCTGTAATCCCAGCACTTTGGGAGGTTGAGGCAGGAAGATTACTTGAGCCCAGGAATTTAAGATCAGCCTGGGCAACAGAGTAAAACCACATCTCTACAAAAAATACAAAAATTAGCCGGGCGTGGTGACGTGCTCCTATAGTCCCAGTTTCTCAGGAGGCTGAGGTGGGAGGATTGCTTTGGCCTTGCAGGTGGTGTCTTCAGTGAGCCATGATTGTGCCACTGCATTCCATCTGGGAAACCGAGTGAGACCCTGCCACCAAAAAAAAAAAAAAAAAAATCAGGATTATCACAAGCTCCAGCTTAGTAACACACATACCTAAGATCCAGTGTCCAGTATGATGTCAAAACCACTTGGGTGTTAGCCTGGTGCCCCTCTTCCCTGCTGAAATCTCAAACAGCCGGGCTAGAGAGGGTCAGCACCCCCACATTCTTCCCCCATGACAGGCTGTCCCATTGTCAAAGCCAGTGTAAGTGTGAGCAGTAATGGACTCCATGGACACACACACACACACACACACACACACACACACAGAAAAGAGAGTGGAAGGACAGATAGCAGGTGCTAAATAGGAGTTATTTTCAAATGGGAAGAAAACTGAGTATTTTCAAAGCCTTGTTTCATTGCCTTAAAGAAATGGTGAGGAAATAAATAGAATATTTTGGTTACGATTAAGTCTTCTCTCTAAATAAAGGTTGCTAGGTGGGATGATATTTACAGCAGCACACAGGTGAATTCTAGGGAGGAACTAACCTTGGAAGGACTCAGGAAAGGAGGGCAAGTGAGCTCGGATCAGATTAGGAGGCAGGAGCCCTGAGAGGCTGCGGGGACACACAGCCTGCCCTGGGTGGTGTGCCCTGTTCGAGATGGGCTATTTCCCGTTGATGAGGTGGCCTGGGGATAGAAAGCCTTTCTTCCCTGCTCCTCCCTTGCACCTGCTGACCGTCACTCTTTGTCTTCCTAGATTCCACCGAAGATCCCCAGAAAACGCCTCCATGGAAAGTGAAGGTGAGACCCCCTGCATTTGTCTGAGGAATACAGTTGCTTTCCTGGCTTTATCTTTCTGAATGAGCCTAAGAGATGAGCATCCGACCTTATGTATCATAGGTGACTTATACAGTGTCCTTGGTGGGGAGAATTTAGGGTGAGAGTCTGTTCCCCACTGAGGCTTGATTTTAAACAGCAGGAGAATATGACAGCATCAGCCATGCGCTGTGTGGTAGTCAGCTTTTTCCTTAGCCGCTTGATTGTCTTCTTAGAACAAAATTACTTAATTGCCAAGCAACATGGACTTAGAGGAAACATCCCCCAAGAAAAACTTGTGTCTTTAGCATGAGTCAGTTTGTCCTGTTCTTCTTTTGGGTTCCTTGGACTTGAGCACTGTTTGCCATCTGGTTTTCTAATGTCACCACGTGAGGAAAAGACCTGTGCACACAGGACACGCATGGTCTGGCACTCATAGCAATATGTTTTCTGTTATTACAGGAGGCCTGGATAGAGCAGGAGAGTGGTACGTATGCGGGAATCCCTCCCGTGTGAATGAAGGATCCAGGTGATGAGGAATGTGCCACTGTCTGTCTGGCTTTCCTGTAGACAGGCAGCCGGAGTTGAGCTTCCTGTTGTGACTGAGGACCTAGGCTGTGGTGGGAGAAGTGGTTGTTCCAGTGAAGGATCTATGGGCACATTCTGCAGTCCTTGAGAGGAACCGCATTCTCTGTGTGTGGGGCGGGTTTGTGTGCACGGGACTGGTGTGTGTCTGTGTGAATGAGTGTAGTGTGATGCTGACTGTGCCTGGGTGTGTGTGTGTGTGTGTTTCCCTAGATACATGTCTCCCCTTTATTAGTGTCCACCTTCTTAATATAAAAATGCCATCACTCTTGCAGCCTGATGAGAGGCACAGGTAATTATTAGTGAAAACGTAAGCTTGCGATGTGTGCAGTTTATTGCATGCAAGGAACACTTCAATTAATCCAAAGGAAATCCTGTCAACACCCAGAAAATGTTCATTGGGTACTAATAGAACAAAACTCTTAGGATCCCTACTAATTCATTTTTATTTTTCATTGGGAATCCCCTTCTGAACCTCATTTTTCAATAAACCTCACCTGGTAACAGGCCTTCCCATTTCCTCCTGGCATTGCAGTGGTTGTGACACCTCACTGTTGCCACTTCCCTCCTTCACAAGCCTTTTCTACTAAAGTCCTCAGAACTGGTCCTCCACGACCCATCTTCAGCATGGGTAGTGGGGCGGGGCTTCTTTCTTTGCAGGGAGACCCTGGGGTAGCCCCATGCTGTGACCAGTTTTGGTAGGAGACTAAGGAAAGAGGAGCCCGCAGGCAGGGTTGGGGTAAAATCACTTGACTCACTTCATTGCGGCTTCATATGGACCATCAGATAATGTGGCCCAGAATAGATAACGCCAGGGTCATGTAGAGGCCCAGCCTCCAGCACTCAGCCTAGTTAACGGTTTCTGTGTGTTCGGCTCAGGAAACAGAGCAACAGGACAAGAGGACTAAGGGGTTTGCCCAAGGGTCTGAGTGGCAGGGTGAGCACTTACCTTCCTCCCAGCAGGATGTAGGGAGGCTCATGAATTGCAGGTGGGGAAAAGACAGACTCAGCTGTGGGACAGCAGAGGCTCCATGATGCTCCTGTTGCACCCACTGTTGACGAAGGTACTTCTTTGCCTCCAAAGTCCTGTGCAAAAAACAACTCAAGGTGGTTGGTTTCAGTCCATATGAATCTAAAATGAGCCAAATTATGGTTTGAGTTTCTTTGGAGTGTGCATTTGGAAGAAACTTCTTATATGTCATTTGGATTGCTACGTAGGTGACAATATTTTTCCTACTTTTCAATAGAATGAGGCTGTGTGATTTTAAAATGTCCCTTGTTTGTCCCAGGAAGTATGTCCTCATAGCCAAATTCCCCTAGTCATCTTTACGCTCTAGAGTATAGTTTTTCTGTGGTACTGAGGTGGCCTTCTGTTGTGTGTGATTAAAGGTACCCGTCGGTGTTACCAACACTGAAGTTCTAAAACCTCATGGCCAGCCGCCCCGTGGGCTCCATGAGAGAGCAGAGCACAGCCTGGGCCTGGGCCTGAAAAGGAACATGCTTTAGAGGAGCAGGAAGGAGGCATGAGGATATCCAAGCCATGGGGGAAAGCCAAGGTTGAAAGGTCAGGAGAGTCAGGCCAATGCCGTGCCCTGGGCGCAGCCAGGATGTTCGGGCCCATCTGACGGGGAAGGAGCAGAGCTTGGACTTCAGGGCCGGCATGAGCACTGCCTGGCCATCTTTCCAAGAGCCTGGAGAGAGGAGCTGCTTTTTCATTTGTCTTCTCCATCTTTCCGTGTTGACGGCAATAACGCAATCAGAAATTAGTGAGAAGCAAATAAGAGGAGTGAATTCCCAAAATACCTGACTTGGACGCGGGGGATACGATGAGCAGGGTTGGACATCAGAGTCAGGCCAGACAGAGCCGTCCTCAGGCCTGCTCTCCCTGTGGCTGGGACAGAGAACAGCATTTACTTTTTCACCAGCTTCTGGAAGTCACCTGACAGCTGGTCCTTGTGTAGATACTGTTGGCCAAGGTTGGTCTATCCCACAATCCCATTTACCTGGAGGGAGCCTCACAGCTCCTGGCCAGGGCAGCTGCTTCACACTAGTTGCAGCAGAGGTAGGAGGGGAGCCAGTTCCAGTGCAGGATGAGCTAAGCAAAGGGTGGGGCTGCCCCAGAGGCCAGGTGTTCCTTGCAAATCTCCCTTGGATTGAGCTGCTTGCCGGAAATGAGGTTTGGACAGTTTGGTTAGAAAACATTGAGTCTAGTAAAGAACTGTGAGCATCCCAGTCTGGTCCCTGAGGCAGTGGTGTCATTTAGATGGAAGAGGGCGGTGTGCATCAGGGTGGGAGGTATGGAGGAGGGAGTCTGTGTAAAGGGATCATAAATGTCTTTGGGAGTGTGTGTGCATTTCCCCAGAAAGCATGTTCCTATGTGCAAAGCACAACACAAGGATTACTGTTCTAAACACAAAATTCATCACCATCGTACGCATCACATCAATCAACCCTTTCATCCTCCACGGCAGCTGTATCTGAAGGTAAGTTTCCTGTTCTCCCTCCTCAGATAGAGACGGTGTGGAGATGAATTTCCCGAGCTCTTGGTCTCCTAAATGGAAGAGACAAATGTGAACTCAAGAATGGGTGAAACATGGATGCGATGGGCTACTATTGCGCCTTCATCAGACAGCCCTGGCGTAACTCATGACCGTGCCAGGGAGTTCCAGCACCTATGTGTGCGTGTGGCAGTATGACAGCCTGTAGAGATTTTAAGCACTGTCATTACAGGATGGTCTTAGTGGTCACCTAACACCGCGTACGAATAGCTACATTTTACAGTGGAATCTGGTGTGGTCATTAATGCAAGGCACACTTGCAGAGCTCAGAGGGTTCTGGCAGCATGTTGGGTTCATTCTCCAGCTCCTGGTGGAGAGCAGAGAATAATCAAGGACATATTCTGTTGTATTTAAGAACATAGTAACCACAAGCCTTAGAAATGCTCCAGTTCACTAGCACACGCACCTAAGGCACAGCACCAAGCAGGAGCTCAAGGAACAACTTGGGTGTTAGCCTGGTGCCCATCTCCTCTGCTGGAATTCCTGCGCAGCTGGGATGGAGAGGGTCAGCGCCCCCACCTGCTGCTTCCAGGACGGGCTCTCCCAGTGTCAGAGCCAGTGAGAGCCTGAGCAGTAGCAGATCCCTGGACACGTGTGTTGAAAAGGGAGACCGGAAGGACAGATAGCACATGTGACATGTCATGTTTAAATAGTAGGATAATTGTGAGTATTTTCAAATCTTTAATTTTCCTTAAAACAGATGTTTGACAGATAAATGTTGTAGAATATGTTGGCTGAATTACGTATTTTTTAAAAGAAGGGCTGATTTTATGATGTAAGACATCTTCTAGGAGGGGTGATCCACACAGCAGCGCAGGTGGGTCCTGGGAGTAAATGCCCTCAGAAGGGACCAGGAAGGCAGCACAGGCCGGGAGCTATGGCTCACGCCTGTAATCCCAGTACTTTTGGAGGCCATGGTGGATATATTGCTTGAGCCCAGGAGTTCGAGACCAGCCTGGGCAACCTGGCAAAACCCCATTTCTACAAAAAAATACAAAAAATCAGTTGGGCACGATGGGGGCATCTGTAGTTTTAGCGACTTGGAGGCTGAGGCAAAGGATCCACCCGGGCTTGGGAGGTCGAGGCTGCAGTGAGTTGTGATTGAACCACAGCACTCCAGCCTGGGTGACAGTGTGAGACCATCTCAAAAAAAAAAAACAAAACAAAAAGAAAGCAAATAAACCTACACAACTTAGCTCAGGTTTGAATCGAAGGCTCCCTGAGATGCTGTTGTTGAAACAGCCACATTGTATGGTGTACCCTGTTTGAGATCAGCTTTCACACTGATGGGGGTGGCTTAGCTAGAGAGCCAAGACTGTCTCCCAGGGCTTTCCTGATGGTCTCCTTTGCTTTCCTTCTCCACTAAGGAGGATGGCCAGCAGCTGCTCAGCCCGTGCTGTTAACCCACCTTTTCCACACACGCCAGCCCCCTGTCCACAGCACCCAAGGCCGCCTGAGGGATTCTTCAGCAGCTCCCATGAGCTGACGGTGACTCTTACGTTTCCTAGGTGTCAAGCATGTGGCAGCAGAGCTTCCTGGGGAGGGGTTCTCAGAGCGAGTCATTGCCGTTTACGAAGTAAGATCTTTCTTTGACTCAGATGGGAATTGTATTTCTCTTGGTTTCTTCCTATTTCATTTGAATTAAGATATGCAAACCTTACCATGGACATTATATAAAAGTTACAGAATTTCTTGGTGGGAAAATGTGAGAGTTCATGACCAACTAGGAACTGGCTCCAGATGGTGTGCATAGATGACACCTTCAGTTACAAACTGTATGCAGATAACATTTTCCTCAGGAGAAATGCTTACTGTTTGAAAATAATGGTGACTTTGCAACAAAAATCATATCGAAAGTCTTAGACAAAACTCTTGTGCCTTTCCACAAGTGTTTTCTAGGCTTTATTTTGGGGCCATTGCCTCGAGCACTATTTCTCATCTGGTTTCCTAATGTCAGCAACTGAAGAAAAGACTTGCGCACACAGGACACAGCATGGTCTGAGGCTCACAGTGTTTTCCTTTCTCTCTGCAGAGGGACTCAGCACTTTGGGCAAGTGGTATGTACTCTGGGGTCACCCATTTGCTAAGGAAATATCTTAGTGTTGAGAAAGGTGATACTTTCCTTCATGCTTTTGCTGGAGAGCCACCCTGGTTTGAGCTTCCTGCTAGAAATGAGGTTTGGGCAGTTCAGTGTGAAAAAATGAAGAGTTTAGTCAGCAACTGTGGCCATCCACTATAGTTCCCAGAAGCAGTGATGTCATTTAAATAGGAATAGGGTGCACTGGGGTGGGAGGTGTGGAGGAGAGAGTCCGTGTGGAGTGATGGTGAATGTATTTGGGAGTGTGTGCATTTCTCTAGAAAGCATGCTCCTCTGTGCAAAGCATGACCCAAAGATCAATGTTCTAGAAACAAAATTCCATCCCCGCATCAGTCAACACTTCATCCTTTACCACAGCTATACCTGAAGGTTAGTTTAACATCCCCTGTCCTCAGATTGGAGATGGTAGAGAGATGAATTTCCCAAGCTCTCAATTTCCTGAATGGGAAAGGCGAATGTGAACTCAGGAATGGGTGAAAGGTTGACGTGATGCTACTGCACAGTCCTCATGTGGCCCTGATATAACTGGTCACCGCACCAGGGAGTTCCAGCGTCTGTGTGTGCATGTGAAAGTATGACAGCCTAGAGAGATCCCAGACACTGCCGGGCATTTTAAGATGTTCTCAGTGACGGCAAAAGGCAGGGTAGCAATACGGTGGACTTTGGGGTGGCCCTTCAAGTGAAACCCACATAGGGGAGTCACAGGCTTTTGGCTGCAGTGGTGGTGTCATTTCTCAGCTCTTGTTCAAAAGCAGAGAGTAATCAGGGATATGTCCTGTTGTATTTAAAGATATGATTGGACCCAATGGGGAGGCTCATGCCTGTAATCCCAGCACTTTGGGAGGTTGAGGCAGGAGGATCACTTGAGCCCAGGAGTTTAAGATCAGCCTGGGCAACAGAGTAAAACCACATCTCTACAAAAAATACAAAAATTAGCCGGGCGTGGTGACGTGCTCCTATAGTCCCAGTTTCTCAGGAGGCTGAGGTGGGAGGATTGCTTTGGCCTTGCGGGTGGTGTCTTCAGTGAGCCATGATTGTGCCACTGCATTCCATCTGGGAAACCAAGTGAGACCCTGCCACCAAAAAAAAAAAAAAAAAAAATCATGATTATCACAAGCCTTAGAAATGCTCCAGCTTAGTAACACACATATCTAAGATCCAGTGTCCAATATGATGTCAAAACCACTTGGGTGTTAGCCTGGTGCCCCTCTTCCCTGCTGAAATCTCAAACAGCCGGGCTAGAGAGGGTCAGCACCCCCACATTCTTCCCCCATGACAGGCTGTCCCATTGTCAAAGCCAGTGTAAGTGTGAGCAGTAATGGACTCCACGGACACACACACACACATACGTATGGAAAAGAGAGTGGAAGGACAGATAGCAGGTGCTAAATAGGAGTTATCTTTAAATGGGAAGAAAACTGAGTATTTTCAAAGCTTTGTTTCATTGCCTAAAGAAATGGTGAGGAAATAAATAGAATATTTTGGTTACGATTAAGTCTTCTCTCTAAATAAAGGTTGCTAGGTGGGATGATGTTTACAGCAGCACACAGGTGAATTCTAGGGAGGAACTAACCTTGGAAGGACTCAGGAAAGGAGGGCAAGTGAGCTCGGATCAGATTAGGAGGCAGGAGCCCTGAGAGGCTGCGGGGACACACAGCCTGCCCTGGGTGGTGTGCCCTGTTCGAGGTGGGCTATTTCACGTTGATGAGGCGGCCTGGGGATAGAAAGCCTTCCCTGCTCCTCCGCTGCACCTCCTGACCGTCACTCTGTGTCCTCCTAGGTTGCACGGAGGATCCCGTGGAAGAATTCATAGACGAATCAGATGAGGATGCCCCAGGACCATCGAAGGTCAGGCCACCTGCTTTTGTCAAAGAAAAAAGATAACTCCTATCTGAATTAAAATAAGATATGAGAATCTGACCATATGTATCATAGGTGACTTACACAGTGTCCTTGGTAGGGAGAATGTAGAGTGAGAGTCTGTTCCCCACTGAGGTTTGATTTAAGATGGCAGAAGAAAATGACATCATCAGCCACTCAGCAGCTTGATTCTCTCCTTGGGGCAAAATCACTTAATTGCCAAGCAACATGGACTAGAGGAAACATCCTCCAATGAAAACTTAGGTTTTTAGCATGATTCGGTGTGTCCTGTTCTTATTTTGGGTTCTTTGGGGTGGTCTCATCGTGACAGTCAGTGTCCTGGGTCTTCAGTGTCTATGAAGTTCCTCTGCAGCCCTCCTGCCCACTGTCTTGGCATTGCCTCAATTGCTGGTCCCCAGGCTGCAGTGTTGAATCCTGTTGAGCAACCCCGCAGGGTTTAGGAAGAGAGCCCGGCTGAGGTCAGAAGAGTTGGCGCCACCCTGCAGGAAGGGTTCTCAGTGACATCTGGGTCTGCTCTGGCTGCCCCCCTCTGCCCAGGGGCTTTTGCCGCACTGGGGTCTCTGGACATGTGCACTTGTTTTCTTCCTCCCAGATACCAACAAGCCCTCTCCCGGCACCTGGAGAAGTGGAGAAAACCTCTGAGGAGGCAGAAACGTGAGTGTGCAGGGGCGGCATGACCATGGGAAGGCAGACAATGCCTGTGTGCCCATGGCTGCCCTCACTCTCTTGTTGTCCCATCAGAAAACCTAGTGACCTGAAGGATGAGACTACTGAAGAGCCTGAGCTCACTTGTTGTGGCCTGACCTGTTGTGGCCGTTGTACTGATGCTGGAAATCCCTAAAGGCAGGTGAAGGATGGCCTGAGAACATGCTCCAGGGAACAGACACCCTCTCCATAGCAGCGCCTGAGCCCACTGGGCTGAGCCCTCCATAGGCTGCTTTAATGAGGGAGGGGCTGAGGTGCCGGTCAGGCTATCAGATGCAGGATTCTGACGGCCATGCAGCGCGTTCTTGTCTTCAGTGCCACTTAAGCTCATTTGAGGGGACCCAGCCCTGCTCTCCATGTCCCCAGAAGACAACAGGGAGGGAGCTTCACCAATTCAACGTGAGCAGCCACTGGGTTGATCATGAATCCCCCCGTTGCATGCCTCCTGGGAAAGGTGTGAGAGGGAGGGAGGCAGCCCCAGGCTTCTTGCCACACAAGCAGCCCACCCAGCCCAGCGCTGCACACCTGCGAGCACTCAGTAGGTCCTGGCATCAAGAAGGGGAAAGGCCAGGATCCAAGACCTGCTGGGATGTGCCCATTCCCAGGGATCCCCCCAGCCTCCATGGAGCCCTCGGTGCCTGGGGTGGCCTCATGGCCCCATTTCTCAAGATGAGTTTGGAGGCTTCTGTGTGTAGAGAGCACTGGTTTGGGCATCAGTGGTTCTGTGTCTGTGTCAGATGCCAACAAAAAAACCCTTGAAGACAAGTCAGGGCCATGCTCACTTAGGAGGAATTGAGGGGCAGGATTCAGGAAGTCACTGTTTTAAATGTATTTTCCAATTTGAAATTAACACATATATGAGTGTGTTTTTGTGTATTTTATATATATATGTGTATATATATGTGTGCGTATATATATGTGTATATGTATGTGTATATATATGTGTATATATGTGTATATATGTGTATATATATGTGTTTGTACATATATGTGTGTGTGTATATATATACACACACACACACACAGTCACACACACCCAGTTTTTTACTCTTTAAAACAGTGGTTTCCGTAATCTTTTTATGCTGGAATGTATTAAGTGAGAAATGTATGTTTTAGCAAAGCATTAATGATTTTTTAAATGAAAATGCATAGACAGGGTTGGTGGGGATGTTGGAAGGATCAAGTCTTATTGGGTGATAACAATGACGTGCTCCAGGAAGCAGCACACGTTTAATGTGCAGCTCTTCTGTCTGGATGGCATGGAGGGTCTGGGTGGAGGGGCAGGTCACAACTCCACCCTGTGTCATCAGACCTCCTGCTGCTCCCAGGGCCCAGGGGTGTGGGGCTCTGCCTGTTGATCCTTGCTCTTTGTGTTTCAGTATCTGGAGGTCCAGTCCCCTGAAGGCGCCCATGTGCGTGCCTGGGCTCAGTACCTCCTGCAGGACATTTATAGACACTCTGTGCACAGACAACCCCCTCAGCAGAGAGCAGCGCACAGACCTCAGTGCCCTGTGGATGGACTCTGGGGAGGCCAGGGGCCCAAGGCCACCTTCCAGGGCCCGAGGATCCCTCTGAGACCTGCACACCCACCGCAGGGAGCGCCCCACCCTCCACCTCTGTGCCCCCCCAGTGAACCTCTGTCTGTGTTGCAGATTCGTCCAGAAGGGCCGCCACCCAGTGGATTTCCCTTGCCCCTCAGCCGTCTGGAGCGTATGAGTTTTGGAGAATCCTCTTCCTCTGTATATGCTTTTGACTTTCCTGGATTGATGTAAAAATACTCTTTTCTTTGACCTGTTTATTTTTAAGACAACGATGTGATTGTGTCAGCTTATATTTTATTGCTGAAGTAAATTTTCAAATGTTTTATTAGTTTTTTTGGATCTTTGTCCACTCATTTTGGAGTTTTTGTAATTTTGATAGGTGTTCTTTTATGCTTTGTATTGTTTTCTTAATGACTTTACCTTAGTTTTTAACAAACCCATAGTACAGTGTTATACCCAAGCGAGTTAGAGAAAACGCCGCACTTTGAGACGAATTAAGAGTCCTTTATTGGCTGGGCGCGGTGGCTGAAGCCTGTAATCCCAGCACTTTGGGAGGCCAAGGCGGGCGGATCACAAGGTCAGGAGATCGAGATCATCCTGGCTAACACGGTGAAACTCTGTCTCTACTAAAAATATAAAAAATTAGCCGGGCGTGGTGGCGGGCGCCTGTAGTCCCAGCTGCTCGGGAGGCTGAGGCATGAGAATGGCATGAACCTGGGAGGCGGAGCTTACAGTGAGTTGAGATGGCACCACCGCACTCCAGCCTGGGCGACAGAGCAAGACTCCGTCTTAAAAAAAAAAAAGTCTTTTATTTAAGCCGGCGGCCAAAGAGACGGCTAACGCTCAAAATTCTCTCGGCCCCGAGGAAGGGGCTTGATTAACTTTTATACCTTGGTTTAGGAAGGGGAGCGGAACTCAAATGCAATAATTCTACAGAAGTAAAAACATGCAAGAATCAAAAAAACAAATGGTTACAGAGAGATAAACAATTTAAAAGACAAATGGTTACAAAAAAAGCAACGGAACCAGGTGCGGGGCTCTAAATCTTTCATTAGAGTTAGATATGGATGCTGTGCCAGACACGGACTCAAGGCTTTATGCTGTTATCTGTGAGCAAAACCCTGGGAACTTCATACATTGTTTGTTCCAGTACCTTATCAGTTAATTGGGCTCCTTTGAAATGCTGAGGATCTGCTTACACAGGTTAACTCCTTGAGGAAGGGGATTGGGTAAGGAGCCCTTAATGTGTTGTAAATCAAGAGGCCAAATGGAGTTTGTCTGGCTTTCCCAGCTAAGGGAGAGTCTTACTCATATGGGAAACAAGGCTGGGTAATTAAGGAGACAAAAGGGAAAATTTAAAAATAGCGAATTAGAGTAAAAACAAGGTTAGGCATTACAACAGTAAGTTATATTAAGACAATATTTTGGCCAGGCGCAGTGGTTTATGCCTGTAATACCTAGCACTTTGGGAGGCCAAGGCGTGCAGATCACGAGGTCAGGAGATCAAGACCATCCTGGCTAACATGGTGAAACACCATCTCTGCTAAAAATACAAAAAATTAGCCAGGCATGGTGGCGGGTGCCTGTGGTCCCAGCTACTTGGGAGGCTGAGGCAGGAGAATGGCGTGAACCCGGGAAGCAGAGCTTGCAGTGAGCCAAGATAGTGCCACTGCACTCCAGCCTGGGAGACAGAGCGAGACTCCACCTCAATTAAAAAAAAAAAAAAAAAAAAGAGACATAGTATTTTTAATGTTTTTTAATAGCTCATATTCTGTACATCTTTTCACATATATAAACGTTAATGGCTGGGCGCAGTGGCTCATGCTTGTAATCCCAGCACTTTGGGAGGCTGAGGCAGGAGAATCACTTGAGCCCAGGAGTTGGAGACCAGCCTGGGAAACATGGTAAGACCACATCCCTACTAAAAAAACAAAAAGTATATGTATATATATAAAATAATCTGGGCACAGTGGCACATGCCTGTAGTCCCAGCTGCCTGGGAGGCTGAGGCAGGAGGATTGCTTGAGCTCAGGTGGTCGAGGCTGCAGTGAGCCATGATCACACCACCGCACTCCAGCCTGGGGGACAGAGTGAGACCCTGTCTCTGAAAAAAAAGTGCTTATTTATATTAATATGAGTTAGAAGTCTACTTGTTTATAGCAGAATTAAACTGGTTTATAGCAGATATAAGCACTTGGAGGAAAATGCTGCACTTTCATTCCAGGCCCTGAGTCCTTAGTAACTGGCTGTGTGCCCTTTGGGGCTCTACCGTTCCTGGCTGAGGAGCAGAGAGATCAATTGCTCCAATGTAACGGGTGAAGAGTTCCTTAGGGAACGGCTGCTGGGCCCAGCTTTGCTATTGTCTTCGCTTTCTAGTAAGTCTTGTGTTGCTGAGGTCCAGCTGCCTGAGTATTAACACACTAACGGTATGGCGAGCGTCTCCGAGCACGTGCAGGCAATTGGCGAGAAGCTTAATATGTGTGAGCAGTGTGAGAGAAGCCTTTTAAGTGTGTTTTCCTGGGTGGGTCAGGTGAGGGAGATGGCATGGGGCTAAGAAGGAAACTGATTAATTCATGTAAAACTGCCATCCCTTCATCACCTGAGATGTGATGTGCAGGCACTGAGCACACTGCAGGTTGAGAACATACTTGGGTCTTCATTGCAGCCTTGTGCTGTGCTCTTCAGAGCCGTGAGTGTGCTGCTCTTGCTCACCATGTGGTTTCTTACAGATTGTTGTGTTTGATGCTGGAAAACATTTTGAAGACAAGACTCCAAACAGTGACGTATGCCACACTAGCTGATTAGAAAATGAGAAACTTACGTTATCAACAGGCTTGGAAGGTTCTTGTGGTCTTGCAGTCACCCACATTTCCCTGGTCTTCACCTTGCCACCCCGCTTTATTCTCCTTTTCTGTTGCAGTAGCTATAATGCCACAACTTCTTGGTTTTTTTCTCCCCTTTTGTCCCTTCCTGCCAGCACTCAAACGGCCACTCCTATTAAGTGATGGAATTCCAGAATTTTTTTCTGTATATTAAACCTGATATGATTTCACTCAGTTTATCATCGTTGGGGTGCAAAGTAGTCACCTAGAGGTGCCACTCAGTATATAGCACTGTGTTTAGACATCTAGGGAGCCGTGAAGTATTTAGCCTCTGCTCTCTGAGACTTCAGCCAGGTGCAAAGAGCAGATACAGAGCTGAATGTCAGGTTGAGTTACTTATATCCAGCAGTACCAGAATGTGCCTGGGAATCATGGGGGTGAAAAATTAACTCTGACTGAGGCAGGTATCTCTGATGCTTTCTGGAAGGAGGATGGGGTCTGTGCCAGGCCTTGGATGTGGGAGGAGGAGCTGTCAGGAAGCAGCAGTGGCCTCAGCAACAGCACTGTTGTGAGGAACGTGGGCTGTGTTTGGGGAACAGCCAGGGGTTTTGTGTGGCAGGTTTACAGCACCTGTAGGAGGCTGCATTGGTAAATAAGCCCAGAAAAGTAGGCTGGGGCCAAATTACGCATGACTTTGAAGGTCAGTCTGATGAGTTGAGTGGGATAAATAGAAACTGTAAGTAGCACCACCTCCATTGAGGACAGGTTTTGCTGCCAAAAGATTTTTTAGACTTTGTTGGATTGTGTAATTGTGGATGAAGAATTATTGACCTGCATGTATTTGATCTTTGATTGTTTTAGTATGCCAGATTCTTGGAGGTGAAATTGCTAAGTCAAGGTGACGAGTGTTGTTGAGACTTAATGTTGATTGCAAAATTAACCTCTAAAAAGGCAGTGCCAGCTTAGAAGACCATGACTGACTGAGAGTTCTTGTTTTATCTTGACCTTGCAGAGCTGGGTGTTACAACATCCAGAACCCCTGCAGTGTCCTCTTTCTCTCCCTCCCTCCCCCCTGCTTTCCCTCCCTCCCCCCTGCTCAACCTCCCTCCCCCTCTCTCTTCCTTGGTTCTTCCGTTTCTTCCTTTTACTTCTCCTATGATAGGCACTCATTTTCTGAAGAGCCTGCTGCTCTCCTCCCATTTATTTATGATGCCACATTTATCACATTCTTGTTTTTTTGAGACAGAATCTCACTTTGTCATTGAGGCTGGAGTGCTATGGTGCAATCTCGGCTCACTGCCACCTCTGCCTCCTGGGTTCAAGCGATTCTCCTACTTCAGCCTCCTGAGTAGCTGGGATTACAGGCATACACCACCACACCCAGCTAGTTTTTATATTTTTAGAAGAGACAGGGTTTCACCATGTTGGCCAGGTTGGTCTTGAACTCCTGACCTCAGGTGATGCACCCAACTCGGCTTCCCAAAGTGTTGGGATTACAGGCGTGAGCCACTGTGCCCAGCCACATCCTAACTTTTGATAACATGCCAGGATCTTTCTTTGCTGTCCTCTCAAAGAGGTTAAATATTATTTTCATAATGAGTTATAATTGAGAAGTTTTCTCATGTCAAATATAAAAACAAAATAATATAGTTCATTGACTCACTTATGTCTTACCAGCCTTTTTATTACAAATTATTGTATAGTCAACACTTTAAAGTGTGTCCTATTTTTTCCTAAGTTTTATCAATAGATGATGATATTGATGATGAAATGTGTGATGATGATCATTTAAAGGCTTATTTTGAATAACTGGCAATTCCATGAGTGACGGCATTAAACATATGAAGATCTAGAAGGACTGGAACCTCCAGAAAAAGACTGGATATTACCTGCAAGTGCTCCTAGTCAGGAATGTTCCAGTCTTTATGGCTTTTCCAAAATTTGACATTAGAAAATCACTATCATTCTCATTGGATGTTCACATGAAATTTAAGCCTCTGGTTTTCTTTGGACTCCATTTTTTTCCAGGTATGAATTAATGAGGAATGCCTGCCTTTTCTTTCTTCTTCCTACCTCTCCCTCAACCTACAGAAAATTCAAAGGCTACCACAAGGGAGATTTACATATTCTTCATCCAGATTCACCAGTTGCTAGTGTTTGCCACCTTTGCATTTTTTCTGTCTTTATACTTTCTTCCCTGAATCATTTGAAAGTAAATTGCAGAGAACGTGACATTTTACCCCAATACTTCAGCATCTATCTCTTGTGAATCAGGACATCTTTCTCCATAATCACAATTCTATTATCTAACTTTGATACAGTAATTTAAATTAATGTACCATCCACATTGAAATGTATGTGATTATCTCCCAAATGTCCTTTATATGTATTGTTTTCGATCCACAGTTTAATCAGAGATTAACCTCGCCTTTGGTTGTCATATTTCTGTATTCTCTTTTAATTTGGAGTCATTCTTTCATGATGTGTGAAACATTTTGTAAAATCTAGCCTCTTTGTTTTTCAGAGTGATTCGCAGTCTAGATACATCTGATTGCTCCCCTGCCTGGACTAGATGAGATTAAGCATTTTTGCAAGAATACAGATGAAACAGTTTCCAATGAGTGGATTCAGATTAAACATGGGCAGCGTGGTGTACTTCTCATTGCCTCACACCAGGAGACGTTTGAGTCTGTCTGTCCCATGATGTGTGATGCTGTATTTGGTGATTTTGGCTAAGGTGGAGTCAGCTAGACATCTCTTTGTGAAGGTAGCCTTTCCCCTTTGTTATGAGTCAGTCATCTGTGGGATGAGACATGAAAGCCCTGTGAACATCCTGTTCCCTGACAACCCTTCAGAGCTGGTTTCAGTGCCACTGCTGAAGCCTCTGGGAAACGTTGATTACACTCACGGTGACGGTGGCAATTTCTTGAATTCCTTCTCCATTGACTGCCTGCGTTATCCAGTGAAGCAGACATTGCCTGTTCCCTACATTTTCCCCTTCAAAATGTTTAATTTTAATTTAAAAGATTAATACAGCCAGGATATTCTTTCAACAGGCAAATAAAAACCGCAGTTTAAACTCTACGTTTCAATCAGAACCTGGGACTAGTAAGTATGAAACAGTTCTTTTGTTCTTAAATTCTAAGTTTGACTTTACTTTTAAAAAATTATTTCTTTGGTATGATTTAGCATGTATTAACCCCTCCACTCCCTCAAGTCTAAAACTTTTCAAAAGAACTTTTAAGAATACCTGGGTAATTGGTGTTGTTAGAAATACCATAGTCTGTATTTCTTGGGCTGAGTGTTATGAATGATTGTATTCTACCCAGACATCGAGAATTAGACATGAGTTCTCTCATATGGTAGTAGTTTATCACGTTTATTACTGCCTCTTACTGTTGTGTATTTTCTCTCTATGCAAATTGTGGAGTTTGTCATATGAATGCCAAGTATTAGGTTTACATAAAAGAATGATTTGATGAGAAGGATGCAGTTATTAGATTGCTCAGATTGGACGTTGCTCCATTAACTGTATTTTTCAGGTAATTCTGTAGTTACTGGAGGTAGTAGAAGGCACACAGATCATGCCATTTCCCTCTAGTACTTGGATAATTGAGAAAGAAATGGCAGAAAAATGTGAATGGTATTTCCAGATCTTAGCAGAGTAAGTTACGCTTTAGATGTCCTATGAAGGGAATAAGGGGTCTTTTGTGTTTGTATGACACCAGTTTTTTTCAAAGAAACAATTCCTGTTGACATCTGAAAACTATAGAAAAAGTATAAAAAATTACTGCAATAATGTTTCTGTATGTAAGTTTCTTTCACATAATTTTCTTACATTTAAATATTTAATGTCTTGAGTTTAGATCATTCATGTGGAAAGTTCTTTGGCCCAATGTCAAGACATTAAATAAAAAGCAAACAGACCTTTTACCTCGCTCAAGCATATTTATATCATCTGGATATTAATTCCTTAACAGATATATGATTTATAAATATTTCATTCTGTTGGTTGTCTTTCACTTTCTTCATCTTAGTCTTTCATGTGCAAAAATTTTTAATTATGATGTAGTGTTATTATCTATGTTTTCTTTTGCTACCTGTGCTTTTGTTGTCATATCCACGAAGTTGTTGTGAAATTCAACGTTGTAAAGGATTAAACCTTCATAAACACACAATATGAATGCCTTTCCATTTCTTTAGGTTTTCCTTCTTTTAACAGTGTTTTGTAGTTTTCAGCATGTCTTTTGCTTCCTTGACTAAACTTATTCCGAAGTACTTAATTTTTTTAGACGCTACTATAAGTGGAATCGCTTTCTTAATTTATATTTTAGATTGTTTATTATTGGTGCTTAGAAACACCTGATTTCTGCGTATCGATCTTGTGCCCTTCAACATTGAATTTATTTACTAGCTCCGGTAGCTCTCTTGTGGATTCTTTGGGATTTTATGCATATAGGATGATGTAATCTGCAGAGAGAGATACTTTTACAACTCTTCCCAATTTGCGTGCCTTTTATTTCTTTTCCTTCTAATTGCTGTCTGTGATTTCTAGTACACTATTCAGTAGCAGCAATTTAAGCAGGCATCATTTCTTGTTCCTAATCTTATAGGGATAACTTTCCATCTTTATCATTCAGTATGATGTTAGCTGTGGGTTAAAACAAATACCCTTTATCATGTTGAGGAATTTCCCTTCTATTTCTAGTTTTGTGAGAGTTTCTATTATAAAAAGGTGTTGGATTTTGTCAAATGCCTTTTTTTTGCATTGTTTAAGGTGATCATGTAGTTTTATTAATGTGATTTATTACATTTATTGGCCTTCTTATGTTGAACCACATTGTCATTCCTGGGATATAGCCCACTTGTTATGGTGAGTACTTTTTTTTACATGCGGTTTGATTTTTGAATACCAAAAAAAAAAAAAAAAAAAAAAAGAAAAGAAAAAGACAAGAAATGCAGCTCCTTTAAGTCTCCTAAAGGCTGCTTCAGCCAGTGGGTTTGAAACAGTGATGGGCAGCTTCTGTGTACCTATCCCGGGCAGTCAGAAGCAGCAATTTGCAGTCAGGACATAGAACCCTGATAAAGCGGAGGCAAGGTTCTATTACCAAATGTGGCTCCAGCCATCTGCCCTAGAAACACAGATGACTTTCTCTACATTTGTTGGCCGTGAGCCTGGGGCTGGGTAGCCGCTGTTATGCTGAAGCCTGAGGTTGGTCCACATTAACTGCAGTTTACCAGCTAAGCTTTTTCCCTGGTAGCTGGCAGTGTTCAAAGAGACCTCAGAGTTCTAAAAGTTACTCCAGAGAGTCTTTTTTCAGTACACTATGGTTGTTGACTAGGTGGAGACACACATTTCTGGCACTTTCTACTTTGCCATCTTTCCTAATGTCACTTCTTGTTATCTTTTCATTTCTAATGTTATAGACAAATAATCAGAATTTGGTTTGGAAAATCTAACTAATTTAAATGTTTAAGGTTAGATATATAATATATATATTTCATGGATCTAAGATGATGAACTAAATGCATTTTTGAGGGGTTTTAGCTTTACATGGTTTTAGGTCAGCATTTTATGTGATTCCATTTTCTCTTTTTTAGCATATGAGACATAATTCTTTGTTCCCACTTTTTTAGTGGTTGCTCTAGTATTTGCAATATACATCAATAATTAATCCATGCTCACTTTCAAATAACATTATCCTGCTTCCACAGTAGTTTGAGTACCTCATAGTAACAAAAGATTTCTAATTCCTAAGCATAATGTGCTTAATGTAACTGTGTTTTTCATCTTTTTCTAAATTGTAAATTTCTCTTGCTAGCTGGACACCATATATTAAGTAAAAAGAATGGCTTTCAACATATTGCGGTAAGACGTTGGAGAGGGGAAGCATTCCACAGTTCTGGGATGTGGTCTCAGTCTTTAAGTGAGCCTGTGCCTTTGGACTGTGCACTTCACAAGTGTGTCTCAGTCTTTCTCCCTCTCAGGTTGAACAGGGTGGCTAGAAGGAACTGGAGGTGGGTATTTCCCTTCCTCTAGGCTAGTTAGGCTCAGCCAAAAGCCCAGCAGGTTAGGCTCTGGTTGATCAGTTTTCCTGAGGCCTGACCTGATTAAGAACAAAGCGCAATGTCATGTTTCAAAGTGGACCCTTTCCCCCTCCCTGCTGGAAGTCCAGAGAGATTTTTCTCCAATATTTGCTGTGAGAACCTGGTCATGTTCCTGGAGATAAAACTCACAAAAGCATAGGGGCCCACCTATGACTGGGCCCCCTGGAGTGTTTTGTTTTGTTTTGGTTTTTTTTTTTTTGTATTTTTTAGTAAAGACGGGGTTTTACCGTGTTAGCCAGGATGGTCTCGATCTCCTGACCTCGTGATCTGCCCGCCTCGGCCTCCCAAAGTGCTGGGATTACAGGCGTGAGCCACCGCACCCAGCCTGGAGTTTTTAACCCTCAGACTTTTCCACACTGAGCATGCAGCAGTTCCTCGATTGCATTTCTGGCTTTCCTATGCTGGCTGCAGCTATTGTGGGGGCCTCTGCTTGGGAATTTATGCTCCCATATGTTATAATTCTCTGCATTCATCTATCTGTCTCTCCAGCTTTGGAGGTGGTGGTTTGTGCTATGACCTCACTTCTCTGAGATCTCAGAAGAACTGTTGACTTGTCAGTTTGTTCATCTTTTTACTTGTTGTTGGGATGGAGTGGTGACTTCCAAGCTCTTGATGTGCAGAACTGGAAGCTACAAGTTACAACTGCATTTTTCATTCAAGATTATTTGAAGTTGCTTTGCGGGCGAGACAGCTGGTTTTTCACATTGTGCTTCTTTTTCATCTTTGCAAGTGTTGTATATGAAAAGCAGTTCTGTAGTTTTACATGGTATTTCTTTGTCATCTTTGTCCTTTTTCTATTGGGGTATTCATATCTTAACTATCAGTTTTGTAAGGTTTCTATGTTATGGAAATATATTGATCTTTATGCATTTCAGCCTTTAATGTGTGTGTCAGTTTCCTAGGCTTGCCAGAACAAATTACCACAGTCATGCTGGCCTAAAACAACAGAAATTTATTCCCTCAGGTTTCTGGAAGCCAAAAGTTTGAAATGAAGGTATTGGCAGGGTGGTGCTCCCTCCAAAGGCTCTAGAGGAAAATCCCCCCTGGCTGTCTCAGCTTCTGGTGGCTCCTGACATTCCTTGGCTTGTAGCAGCATCATTCCATTCTTGTCTTCCTGTTCACTTGGCCTTGATGTCTCTGTCTGAAAATTTTCCTTCTTTTCTGTGATAAGGACATTGGTCATTGTGCTTAAGATCCACCCCAAATCCAGGAAGACCTCATCTGAAGATTCTTAAATAAATTGCATCTGCAAACACCTTGTTCTAGAATAATAATATGACAATTGATAGTTACCAGGCTCAGAACTTGGATGTATCTTTTTGAAGGGACACAATTCAGACCATTAGAGTATTATACTTAGATGTTATCTACTGAAGACTATAAGCTAATTAATCTGTATGTTCTTCTAATACTTTCACATTTCAATCTTTACGTCGGCATGCTTTATTTAGCATTTTAATGTTGTAACTTCCGGAAGCTGAGCCTTATCAGGCCGTTCCCTTTCTTGCTCATCTTACAGCAGAAGGGACTGCTGTTAATAGGTTTTATTGGTCCTTGAGACCACGGTGACATCCAAATGTCCACAGACAGTATTGAAGACATCTGAGCCCCTTTTCAGCAGTTATAATTTTAGGAGAGACTAAGACGTGCCACTTGGAAAGATGTGATGGAGAGCATAATTTTAAGGCACTGGCTACATTTGCTGTGTCTGATACAAATTTTATTGGACTCCTCAGGGGCATTTGTAGTATCCACTATTTTACTCCTACGAAGAGATACTAGCATCTGTGTTTCCAGGGGCCGTTACTCGTATTAACTTTAGGAGGTTGGTCACACTAATGGGCTGACCACCCTTGTAGAGACATTGATGGGTAATGATAAAAGTTAAGCTGACATTTCTATCATTCTCTCATGAAACGGATACACAAGACCCACTTTGGTATCTGAATCTGTTGATGTCTGGGGCCCAGGGGTTGGGAGCCCCTGATGTAATGGAAACCTGAGGCCCACTTTCAGTATCTGAATCCATTGATGTGTGTATTTTTCATGACCACATCATAGCTTTTGGTTTTGGTCAACTGCTTATGTTTGGTTCACATGTAGTCTGGAATACAGTCAATAGTGTATATTGTTCCTTCATATAATACAACTTTTATATCAACTGTATAATTTTTCCCATAAATTTTAGTATGAGCTATGAAACATAAAACTTACTATTGCTCTGTTACTGATTCTCTCTTAAAGGAAAATGCAAGAAAATATGTTCCGGTGAAGACCCTCAGGCTACCAGTGTGACACTCAGCTCTGTTAATTTTCATGATGCAAATGCCCACAAAAGTGGTTTTGACCTGACTGACCCTGTATGAGGAGGCACAGTCTCCTCACCAGCATAAGCACGTGGCATCAGATGCGGAGACAGTTGTGGACACGGATGGATGTTTACACACTGAGACTCCTTCAGTGTCCCTTCAAGAAAATGTGGACACAGTGTCTCTGAAGCCTATTAGTGACCATAGAAATAATTTCACTAATACCTTTCGGTCACCAACTTGTGAAAAGAGAACATGTGAATATCATGAGTCCGTTGAAAAAAGACAGTAAGTGGGCTTGAAAAAACAGAATAAAAGAAACACAAGTTTTCATTTTGATCAAGGTTAAAATGATGCAGTTAAGGAACAGCTGCCTTCCACCTAAATGAGTCACTAGATGCTAAAACACTTTTGCTTATCTGTAAACATGTGAATACAATTAGGTTTATATTACTTTGAAGAAACTGTATTATGTTATCTAAATTTGTAACGTCACATTTGAGAGACTCAGTGATTAAAAACAGCTATTTTCACTGTAGTGAAATATGCCTTTGATTCTGATTTTCAAACAAAAAGAAAACACATTTTTAGTAAAAATGTGTCTCAGAGAACACTATTACAGTTTTTCCACTTTTATTAAGTGGTTCTCTGCTCACTCCCTTTTTCCCCACCAGAATTGCGGATGACTCAGGTATTCCTATTAACAGATAAATTATTCCTTACCTAACCTCTTTTAAGATACACAAGCGCATAGATTCCAAGTTGAAACCTTTCAAAGTAGGAAAATCTCCTCCTCAGTGTATTCCCCTGTTCTCTTGGCTTTGATACCAGGGAATCTTATTTAAATTGGTTCACTGGAGGCAGTACCTACAGGGTGTTTATAACAAACATGGAAAATATGTCGCTAGTTATCAGGGATGCAGTTTTTCAACAAGTTCTTTGATTTGCGTCATGTCCTTTCACTTACACCTAACTTGATGAAAAAAATCCAAGAACATCGAAAACTAATCATGCCCAAATTGAAAGGCCGTATTTGTCCTATCCGAACTAACATTTATGTTGCAGTAGTTCTGTTGCACTTTCACTCTGTGATAGGGTGTTAAAATCATATTCTTCCTCTCACTTTTGACTGAGGCTTTTAGATAGATTCCAACCACTTCCAATAGGTACTAACCACTCCCAAATTCCAAGCTTGTGGTATAAACTTTAAAAGTACATTTAGGTTTTCTCCCGAGTTCCTGACACAGAGCTTCACAAGCCCTAGGAATTTCCTGAATAAGATTGTCTTTCATTACTCACACAAACCCCTTTGGACCATACCTGAATTTATGCCAGCAAGATGGCTCATGGATGTGGGGCGGGAAGATGGGCTGGATGGCTTCAGGATAAAGGCTGTTTGCCAGAAAAACCAATCATGTAATTAGGGGGTTGGAATTTTCACCCTCCCAGTCTCTGGGGAGAGGAAGGGGGCTAGAATTGAGCCCAATCACATGGCCAGTGATTTAAGCAATTACACCTATAAAATGAACCCTAAGATAAAAACTCTCAGCAACAAGGCTTGGAGAGCTCCCTGGCTGGTGAATCTATTGATGTGCTAGACAGATAAGACCAGTTGGAGAGGGCACAGAAGCTTGGTACCCTGGACCCCTCCAGACCTTGCTGCCCTGAGTATCTCTTCACCTGGCTTTTCATTTGTATCCTTTATAATAAACTGTCATTGTAACTATAAAAAAAGAGAAACAGATATTTGTATGTTTTGGATAGGGTGTATATTCATTCATGTGGACTGTGTCAATCTTTGAGGTTGAAATACTTAAGTGTTTTATAGTTCAGACAAAATTTTGAATATACTAGTATAGGGAGAATTGCTCAGAAATCGTACCTTTCATCAGAGTTCTAGTGGAAATGTGCCTTTCTATGTCTTAGCATTCTTTCCCTTTATTTCTCACTCTCAATTATTGACTTGTTTTCATGAGCACAGCTGGCTTGTCTGCCATAAAAGAGATATTTTCATTTGGGGAAATGGATTTTTCTTTTTCCAACAAATTTTGGGCAGATTTCAGTGCTGTTGATAACTAAGGCAGTCATCTAGATAAAACAATTATGTGATAATGTCTTATCATTTTAGTTGTTACATGTGTCAATGGATAGTTTTGGAATTCTGTTTTTTAGAAATGAATCTCACACAGAATGTGGTTTATGAAGATGAAGAGGGCAGAAGGGTCATGGACCTTGCCTGTCACACATCTTTTAAGAGTAAACAAAATGTGATGAGATGACTGAAGACTTGAGATCTGGTCATAAGCATATGGATGAGCACATTTGTTGTATGGTTTTCATTGTTTCTGATGGTGTTTCTGCGGTTGCCCTACTCAGCCACATCAGATCCCTTTGGGACTATCATTGTATTCTGGAAGCTCTTCAGTTACTTTCATAGGAACCAAGGTTTGAGTGAGCTGGTCTTCATCACGGTAGAGGCCGAACCATTTGTTGAAGCAAAGCCAATGAGCGAGAAGAGCACTCTTCTACTTCTGTGTAGACCCCATAGTATTGCAGGGCTGGAAGGGACTTCAGGCTTTGCTTGTCCACCTTAAAAATTCTGTCCTGAGTGAAAGAAATGTTCTGGTAAATGAGTCCTTATAAACAGCAGCCCATTTTAGAGTAAAGGCTAAGAAGTGTGATAGAAATGATGGAAGAAAAGTGACAAAAAAGATAAATGAAACCTGAAGGGATAAGAGCATGAAAGGAAGCAGTTAGGCTGCTGATCAGCATAATCTCGACAGTGAAAGTACAACCTGTCTTAGGTCTGCAGAACGGTGGGTCATGGCGTTTTGAGCCTTAGCCTGTGAAGATGCTGTGCCACCAACAGCAGGGCCTGGGCTCCTCTATCACTGGAAGAAGCCACGGTGCTCTCTGGCCTGCCAAGCCCAGCCTTACTGTGAACAGGCTCAGAAGGGGCCATAGGAGAAATTACTCTACCCACTGCTTGTACTAGGCCCTCCCAAATGTCCATTGGTGTGGAATGACCGCGATAAGTCATGCATTATTAGAGCCACATGCGTTTAGACACAGGAAAGGGATGGGTCCACATGAGAGTTAACATCTTTGGCTCTTCAAGCACAGGCAGCAGCAGGGACAGAGGAAGGGCGGGGCCCTGCGAGCCAGCTGCGCCTCCAATCCCCACTCTGCCTCGTGACTAATGTATTTAGATTTTCGTTACAAAGTTTACACAAGTCCCTTACATTTTCAAAAACTTACTTGACTCTGGTCCTTTATCTATGTAAATTTCAGATATGACTGGTGTATACCTCCTGTTTGTTTTCCTCATATTATATGTTTTACAAAGCAACAAACATAAATTTTCTAATAGCCTGCATTTCCCAGTTGCAAAATAACTCCTTTGTGTAGACCACATCTAATTCAGAAAGATAACCCGTGTAGATTCCTTTATTACATTACCTGAGTTTATACCAGCATGACTTGAATTTGTTGTATTCAGTTTATCTGATTATTTTTAAAATTTTGTCACACTCAGAGTGATACCACCAATGAGATGAGCACCACAATTATTCAAGCCAGCCCAGCCCCATCCGAGGAATAGGCTGTGGAAAAATTGAGAGAAAAAGTTTCATTTCAGAATATAGGAAAAGGAACATAAAGGAACATTACCATCTATGATCCCAAACAACTCTGATATGAAAAAATGACTGCAACTACTTCTCTGAGTAGCAAGCCTAAAGATGTAAAACCTAACCTTAGATCGAGTGAAGATCCTTCCTCCAAAAGTGGAGATCTGTTGGAACCCAGTGTGGTGGATTGGACGTCAAACCTCAAGAAAGTGGACCCGATCAGGCTGGCTCTCCTGAGCAAGTCAGGTCTGAGTCGTCAGACGGGGTCAGCTGCTCACACCTCCTTGTGTCCTGTCAGGAGACTGTAGATGATGATCAAAGAATCATCACTAAAGCTACGTCAACTGCACGTAGTGAGCTCAGAGGCCAGGACCTGTTCCCAGCAGAACCATTCATGGCTCTGCAGCTGAGACACAGAACATGCCTGTTGCGGTGCCTGCACTCTTGATGTGACCCCTCCCAGCACAGCTTCCTTCAGCAGGAGGTATTTAAGAACACTCCCTTCAGCTGGAAGTGTCGCCTTGCCTCAGTGCCAGGCTGGCAGGGCCATAGCCTGTAGCTTCTCAGGAGACCTTCCCTATCCAGCTGTCACGGGAGAGCATTTGCAGAACTCTGTGGCTGTGGAATTTGGGACCAAATACTGGCTCTGGATGGATGGGTACCTCTTCCATCTGCAACCCATATTCTGATACCTCACGTCAGAACCTGCTAAGCACAGCGAAACCTTTTCCTGTGCATTCTATTGGTACGAACTGGAAAGAAAGCACGAGACTTAGGAATGACATCAGCATTGGGTGAGATGCTTTTGCTTTGTTGTTATTGTTGTTATTTCCTAGTTGCATTCTTTCAAATGACCCCACAAAGCTCATTTGTTTCAAGGAGTTACTGGTTGGCCTTAATTTCTTGTAAGTCTTGTGCTTTGTCCTAAACTGAGAACACCACGATATATTTCTGTGCAAGGGTTCCTGAAGATGGCTTAGAACACACTTAGCACCTATGCAGGTGACAGGCTGCCTGCAGCTTTGTCTTCCTTACCTCTCTTTTGCTCTGTTGTTGCAGTTTTGTGATTATTTCAGCTAGGAAATGTCCAGTTTAGAGTTGAATCCTGGAGTGAGTGAGTGCTTCCAGCTTGTGAGTCTCTGGGTGGCTGTGGTGGAGAGGCAGCACTCAGGTGCGTCCGTGAGGCAGCGTCTCTCTTGCTGATGGTCATGTGCTCCCATAGCTGGGCTCGTTGCTTTTCCTGACATGGTACACATGCTACCGGGGTGCTGCCTTCTCTGCCCTCCAGCGCAACTGCGTGAGGATGGGGCAAAGATGGGTTGGTAGTATTAGAATCGATGGGCTCTACATCTGGAAAGTCAGAGCCTCTATGGTTTTCTTTGAGGTTAAGCGGTGGCTTATGATCTGTGAGAGAAAAAAAGGAAGACATGACAGTAACATCAAATAATTCAATGCCTATAATGGTGAGTTTGATCTAATCTTCATTGTTTCTCCTGGACTGGATGGAAGCAGGAAGAAAATGTTGGCAGGCCTCTGCTGAGGCTCAGGCAGTGGCAGGGAGTCCTGCATCTGGAGCGCTTTGAACTGTGGCTCTGAGCTACAAACAGGCCGTCCCATAGACTCATTGCCATTGAACCGATTGACCTGTTAGTCAGGGGTCTGGTGTCACTGGCGTCGTTGACTGTGCCTTATTCTCACGGGAGTATCTGCCTGAGGAGTGGAAGCTTCCTCCTGCCTGCGGTGTTGGGACGGCTTCCCAGACCCGCCTTCATGTGCTCAGTGCAGCTGACCCCTGGCTGCAAGTCAGCATCGGGGTCCTGAGATCAGTGTCAGTGGGGAAAAGGCAGCTTTCTAGGGCGCTCTCCAATGATGTAACAGTTGCACTAGGAGTCAGTGCTGGATTTCTCCTTTCTCGGGGCCCGGCTCTCCCACCCCTTTCCCCCTCACACCGGCTTTGCCATGGGATCTTCTCAGGCCCCATTTTGTTGTAGTGCTTATAATGTATGGTGAAATCTGAATGCTTTGTTTTTTTCTGTCATTATTTATATTTCATTGTTACTTATTTATAAAATTATACAAATTTGTTTGTAGCACTATTACTACAATCACTGAAAGCTCAGAGGTCCTGGTCGCTCTACTTGTTAATTTTGTAAAATGGGACTGAATATAAGTTACTGTCATTTATCAAAAGAGAGAAGGAGAGAACCAAGTTAATCTTGGGGCTATGCCTTCATTTGGTAAGGGGAGTCTTTTTGACCAATTTATCTGATGACTTTCTTACATAAGATCTTGAAATAGCTGGAAATGCAGTTTTAACATGAACTCTGATGGCAAGGGTCTCTCACCTGCTCAGTTGTAGCTGCTGTAACTCCAGACTCCACATCTCCTTTCCTGGTTACAAGGACCATTTGAATGGCAGGGAGTGGGGAGGGGAATAGGCTCAGCAGCTCCTGTTTTTCAATGTCCCGGTTTTGTGATTGCTACTTGCAAACTAGCATTGGTGGATGGGTTTAGTCTTCCCGCGTGCCTCTGAGTGAGCCTTGTTTACCTGGTAAAATAAGATGCCCTCCCCGTCCCCTTTCCTGGCTTTTCCCCTCTGCTTTCAGATCCTCAGCTTAGGTGAAAAGCAGGTGATTGAAGGAAAGGGTTGAGGGTGAAAGGTGGGCTGCGAAGACTTTTTAGGGACACCCAGGAGTCTGGGAATGAAGCGCTGCTGTCTTCGGCAATGGGGAGTAGAAGGGAAGATCCCCACGGAGAGAGACAAGGGAGAGGTGGCCAGAGTTGTATCATCACAGTCGGGGTGGGGTGGAGCTGCGGGACCTCAGCGATTAGCCTGACTCTGTCCCCACCACGCTGTGTATTGATGTTTCTCATTCACCTTTTCTTTTTTGCCCCAGAAACTACTAGTTCACTTTGTCAGCTGTTAAGATATATTTCTTCATTTCTTCTCCAGGCCCATGAATTCTGGGCCCTCAAATCGTAAGTGAACGTCAACTTACAGCCACAGCTCTCTTGTCAAGAGTACTGAGCTTGCTTGTGTGACCCTTGGTTAAAGCACACTCTGCTCTGAGGCACACGTGGCTTATCCCCCTGCCTGGGTTACGGAATTCTTTCTTGTGCTCAGTCAGCTGTTAGGGCCTTACAGAAGAAAAGAGTCCTGCGTGCACCAATGTGAATGCCTGTGCCTGGAATGCTTGCCCGCAGCTTCCCTGGGCTGGCTCCTTCTGGGAATTCCCAGACTTCTTATAAACAGTGTTCAGGTAGCACCATGGCTGCTCACACCCCCTGTACAGATGGCATTGTGATCGTCTCTCTCCTTGTCTATATCCTTCTCTGGAGCATAAGCTCTAAGGGTGGGAATATGGTATCCTCAGCACCTAGCTCTGTCTTTTGGACAAATGAAATATGTAGAAAATCGTTACCAAAATAATTAGATGAAGGACCTTCAATTTGGATTGCTTTCTCTGTTAGGACCTGGAAAATATTTGTGCAGCCATTTGGGCCTCAGTGGTGTTAAAAGGTGAAGTTCATTCTAGCTAGCATTTGGCTACCTCTGCCACTCTCCCTGTTACTGTGGGGAGTCCGGTTATGAAGGTGATAAGTTGTAAACGAGTCTTTGTCCTACTTTGCAGCTTCTCCCCAGCCCCCATGTCCCCCTTCATGGTCAGAGTGTGGGATGGAGACAGACGGGTTGATTCCGTAGTCTAGGATGTTCAGCTGATGTCGGTGTCTCCTGTGAGCTTAGCAGGACTCTTCTAGCAGGTGCAGAGCTCTTACATGTACTTAGCTTGGGTTTAATTTCCCTGTAGTTCAAATCTTCTGAATCATTACTCATATTTTTGTTTGCTTAGCCTTTCAGCTTCTGAGAGATGGTTGTAGATCTGAAGTTTCTTCTACAAGGAGAATTATATATCCTATCATTTTTTTCGTGGGTGTCACACAGCTGTATTTTTACATATGTTTAGGTTTAGGATTGTCTTGCCTTCTGTGTGGAATGATTCATTTTTAAGTAATTCTTGGTCAGACATAGCGACCCATAGCGACATAATTCCAGCACTTAGGGAGGCCAGGAGCTTTAGACCAGCCTGAGCAACCCAGTGAGACTCTGTCTCTAAAAAAACGTTTGAAAAATCAGCCAGGCGTGGTGGCCCAGGAGGTCCAGGCTGCAGTGAGCTAGCATTGTGCTGCTGCACTCCAGCATTGGCGACAGAACAAGGCTCTGACCCTAAAAAAAACTTTAAAAGTAATAAAATAAAGAAATAGGCCGGGCGCAGTGGCTCACGCCTGTAATCCCAGCACTTTGGGAGGCCGAGGTGGGTGGATCGTGAAGTCAGGAAATCGAGACCATCCTGGCTAACATGGTGAAACCCCATCTCTACTAAAAATACCAAAAATTAGCCAGGCGCGGTGGTGGGCGCCTGTAGTCCCAGCTACTCGGGAGACTGAGGCAGGAGAATGGCGTGAACCCGGGAGGCAGAGCTTGCAGGGAGGCAGAGCTTGCAGTGAGCCGAGATCGCGCCACTTCACTCCAGCCTGGGCGACAGAGCGAGACTCCGTCTCAAAAAATAAATAAATAAATAAAATAAAATAAAGAAATAAAAATTCTCTTTATCCCTTTTGTCTTAAAGCCAATTTTGTCTGGTGTTAATATTGTGCATCATCTTTCTTTTCTTTTTTCTTTTTTTTTTTTTGAGACGGAGTTTCCTCTTGTTGTCCAGGATGGAGTGCAATGGTACAATCTCATTCACTACAACCTCCACCTCCCGGGTTCAAGAGATTCTCCTGCCTCAGCCTCACAAGTAGCTGGGATTACAGGCGTGTGCCACCACGCCCGGCTAATTTTGTATTTTTATTAGAAATGGGGTTTCACCATGTTGGTCAGGCTGGTCTCGAACTCCTGACATCAAGTGATCCACCCGCCTGAGCCTCTGAAAGTGCTGGGATTATAGGCGTGAGCCACCGAGCCTGGCCCATCTGTTATTTTCTTTATGAGTTTCCTTGTGCATCTATTTCCATCATTTTGTTTTCAGTCTTTAACATCTACTTTAGTTGAATATACCTTAAAAATTTAGCCAAAATTTTTCCTTTCGTTTCTTCCTTCCTTTTCTGCCTCCTCTTGGATTATATTTTCCTTTGTCCTTCCTTTGCATTACTTTGGACATTATGTGTTTCTATTCCTACTCATTTCGTATTGCTTACCCAAATCTAAAGTGAATCAGGAGCTCTGTTCTATTTTCAAACAACACAGTCAGTTTTCTTCATTTAAATGCTCATCTTTTCCTTCCATATTACCTTTGACCAATATTTTAGTTCTAAATGGCTTTTGAAACTGCAACATTAAAAAAATTTTACAATAGCAAAGACTTGGAACCAACCTAAATGTCCAACAACAATAGACTGGATTAAGAAAACGTGGCACATATACACCATGGAATACTATGCGGCCATAAAAAGTGATGAGTTCATGTCCTTTGTAGGGATATGGATGAAACTGGAAACCATCATTCTCAGCAAACTATCACAAGGACAAAAAACCAAACACCGCATGTTCTCACTCATAGGTGGGAATTGAACAATGAGAACACATGGACACAGGAAGGGGAACATCACACACCGGGGACTGTTGTGGGGTGGGGGGAGGGGGGAGGGATAGCATTAGGAGATATACCTAATGCTAAATGACGAGTTAATGTGTGCAGCACACCACCATGGCACATGTATACATATGTAACAAACCTGCACGTTGTGCACATGTACCTAAAACTTAAAGTATAATAATAATAAAATTAAAAAATAAAAAAAGTCTATTAAAAAAATTTTACAGATTGATCGAGCTATTTATACTTCTTCATGCTCAGCATTGCTTCATGAATCTGCTTTTTCCCCTGTTGAAGACTTTATGGTCTGTATTGGAAATGAACTCATTGTGTAGTTGATTTCAGATTTCTGTTTCTTGAGGCACTAATGTTTCCACCAGTTACTTTTGTTGAATATTCCTGACTTTCTTTGAGTGGATTCCATTTTTTTGGTATTTAAAAATGCTTCATGTAAGTTCACATTGATGGAGGCTGCTTTTCTGCTTTAGGAATCCCATGTGTCCTGCTCTTTGGAAATGTCCCTAGAGGATACTTTGCAGAAATGCTGGAGGCACTGAAAGCCTTCGTGATTTTTAGCCTGGGGCTCCCATGCCTGGTAGGGCCTTGGCCCAGGCCTTCATGTTCCTATTAACAACCTTCGATGCCACCCACCTCTGGACAGGTTCCTTGTTATCCCCACAGACATGCGATCAGCCTTTTTTTCAGTTTTCTTTCTATTTCTAGAAAGAATGCTTCTTTGACTTTCTGGGCTTTATGTATAGAATTCAAATTTCATTTTAGCCTCTCCCTGTCCACAACAAGAAGTCACACCACAACAAGCTTGAAGTCACATCGATTGTTCTCTGGAAGGTATTAAAGCTTTAGCACCTTGAGGGTCAATCTGGACCCCAGACTGGGTGAAAAGAGCGGCTGCGCCTGCAGAGGTGCCGAGACCCAGGCTACTGGTGGCCTTTGAACACCAGGTTCCCATCCTACCCGCGTTCTGCACCCTACTCCTACCGGCACCCCGCTCCTACCAACGCCCTGCCCTGCCATCACCTTCCACCTACCCACTGCCCGGTCCTAACCGCGCCCCGCCCCGCCCCGCCAGCACCCTGCTCCTACCCACACTCTGCTCTACCCACACCCGGCCCTGCCAGCACCACATCTTACCCGCGTCCCGCCCCGCAATCACCCTGCCCCTACCGCCCTCCGTCCCACCCTCCCACGCCCCTCCAGCACCCTGATCCTACCCGCACCCCGCGCCTACCCGCTCTTCTCCCCGCCAGCACCCCTCCCCGCCCCTTCAGCATCCTGCTCCACCCGCACCCCGCGCCTACCCGTGCCCTGGGTCACCAGCACCCAGTTCCTACCCACACTCTGCTCCTTCCTGGGCCTGGCCCGGCTGTCATCCTGCTCCTACCGCACCCCGCTCCTACCTGCGTCCAGCCCCGCAGCACCTAGCTCCTACCTGGACATTTCTCCTACCTGCTGCCCTGCCCAGCAGCACCACATCCTACCCGCGCCCCACCCCGCCAGCACCCAACTGCTACCCCTCCTTCAGCACCCCATCCTACCCACGCTTGCCCCACCAGAACCCCAATCTTACCCGCATTCCACTCCTACCCGTGCCCTGCCCTGCCAGCACCCTGCTTCTACCTGTGCTCTGCTCCTGCCAGCGCTTTGCCCTGCCAGCACCCCATCCTACACATGCCTAGCCCAGCAATCACCCTACTCTTACCTGTACCCCGCTCCTACTCGCACCCCACTCCTACCCATGCCCCACCACTTCAGCGCGAGCCCCTGCCTGAACCCCACTCGTACCCACACCCTGCCCTGCCAGCACCCCATGCTACCCGTGCCCCGCCCCGCCAGCACCCCAATATTACCCACACCCTGATCCTACCAGCACCCTGCTCCTACCCGTGCCCCGCCCCGCCAGCACCCCAGTATTACCCACACCCTGATCCTACCAGCACCCTGCTCCTACCCGTGCCCCACCCCACTCCTAGGAACACCCTGCTCTGACTCGCCCACAACACCTACCCCTGCCCCTGCCCCACCAGCACCTCACTCCTACTGGAGCCCATGCACACTGCACCCTGGTCCTGCCTGCACCGTGATCCTACCCCGCCCAGCTCCTGCCCGCTTGAGGTCTTCATACTCTTAACATTTAGACAACCACATAATCCATTAGATCCTTCAAAATGTTTATTTATAAACTAATTTATGATGTGAAAGTCACACACACAAAATATGCTAGAATTTAATTTGAAATTAAAGAAAGAGGTCTAGGAAATGAGAAGTCATCAAATTTTCAAAAATACATTTATTAGAGTAACATGTAATTTTTGAAAGTAGTTTTAGACAAAACATAGTTTTAGACAAATCAAGACAACTTCATTTATGGCACATAAAATTCTGTAATCTTGTGCGTAACACTTTACAATGAAAACTTTCGTTAACCAGGACACATTTTTTTCTGTCTTCATTCTTTTGACATATAGATTTATGTTTCCCTCCTAGACTTTCTTGCAAAAATGCCTGTTCGGGATTCCTCAGAGTGCAGATAAAAAGGAAGGCTTGATCAGCATATGGTAGATCTGAAGATTCAAAGAAGTGCCATGGCTCAAAAGTAGACACTTTGGTAAATGTGAAGAAGTGAGATTCAATGAAGATGATCAAGAAATGAAGGTGTCACCAGAAGTGGGCATGTGTAGCTATGCTTGTCACACAAAATGGGCTTTCAGTCAAAAAAGCACAAAAATAGAAAATAAAGGTAAAATGATAAAGGGATCAATTCAGCAAGAAGGTAGGACAGTTGTCAATGTAAACACACCTGACACGGGAGCCCCAGTTATTAAAGTAAGAGTTATTCGAGCAACAGACAGAGACAGACAATAATAGCTGGGGACTCCAACACCCACTTTCAGCAACAGACACACCCTCTAGGCAGAAAAACGACAAAGACCAGACTGACTCCAAGATAAGACAAAGGGACCTCACAGGTAATTAGAGAACATTTCACCCACCAACTGCAGAATGTGCATTCTTCTCATCAGCTCACATAACATTCTCCAGGATAGACCACACTTTAGGCCACAAAACAAATCTCAAAAAAGCATTTAAAAAATGAAAATCATAGCAAGTATCTTCTCAGACCAAAATGGCATAAAATTAAAAGCCAATAACAAGAGAAACATTGGAAACTCTCCAGGTACATGGTATATAAATAATGGTAATGGTCAGTGAAGAAATCAAAAAGGAAAGTAAAAACATTTCTTGAAAAAAAAAAAGGAAACAAAACAGAAAAAAACATAGGTATTTTTGAAGTAAAAAATGCAGAACAATAAAACAATTCAAAGATAGAATAAAATAAACATTTTCTGAACTAAAAATTGATTTGAATATATTTTCTTTCATTGGTAACAAACTGACTGGCAGGGAAAGGTGATGTCCTTGATTAGATAGGATTTTTTTTTTTTTTCTTTGAGACAGAGTCTTACTCTGTTGCCCAAGCGATTCTCCTATCTCAGCCTCCCGAGTAGCTGGGATTATAGGCATGCACCACCACACCCAGCTAATTTTCTATATTTTTAGTAGAGATGGAATTTCACCATGTTGGCCAGGCTGGTCTCAAACTCCTGACCTCAGGCGATGCACCCGCCTTGGCCTCCCAAAGTGCTGAGATTATAGGCGTGAGACACTGCACCCAGCTGACTGATAGGCCTTTAAAGCCACAGCCGAAGAAGCAGGAATGTCTGTAACATGGCCAAACTGGGTTGTTTTGGGAGGAGTCACTACAACTACAGCCCAGTGAATTTATTATGCCAGATAACACAGTGCTGGGGGGACCTACTGGAGTTGACAAGATCCCCTGGGGGCACAAGTGGCAGTGGCTGTGCACCAGTAGCTGGATATTCCTGAAAAATGAAATAAAATTAAACTAGTGGTCATCCAAGAAGATGTAGAATTAATGTACCGAAAAGCATTGATGAGCATGGTCCGGCTCAACAGGAAAGCTGCAGGAATCATGCACACGTTCAATGCCTACGCAGCCACTGACATCACTGGCTTTGGGGTTTGGGAACAGGTACAGAATGTGGCCAGGCAGCAGACGTGCTCTTTTTTTAAAAGTGCTTTCACAGGCAGGCACGGTGGCTCACGCCTGTAATCCTAGCACTTTGAGAGGCCGAGGCAGGCGGATCACCAGAGTTTGGGAGTTTGAGACCAGCCTGACCAACATGGAGAAACCATCTCTACTATAAATATAGAAAATCAGCCAGGCGTGGTGGCGCATGCCTGTAATCCCAGCTACTCGGGAGGCTGAGGTAGGAGAAGCACTTGAACCCAGAGACAGAGGTTGCAGTGAGCCAAGATCGCACCATTACACTCCAGCCTGGGCAACAAGAACAAAACTCTGACTCAAAAAAATAATAAAATTGACCAAGTGCAGTGGCTCAAGCCTATAATCCCAGCACTTTGGGAGGCCGAGGTGGGCAGATCACTAGGTCAAGAGATCAAGACCAGCCTGGCCAAAATGGTGAAACTCCATCTCTACTAAAAATTCAAAAATTAGTCGGGTGTGTTGGCAGGTGCCTGTAATCCCAGCTACTCAGGAAGCTGAGGTAGGAGAATCGCTTGAACCGGGGAGGTGGAGGTTGCAGTGAGCCAAGATCGTGCCACTGCACTCCAGCCTGGGAGACAGAGTGAGACTCCATCTCTAAATAAATAAATTAATTAATTAAAAATAAAATAAAACACTGCAGCCTGTGCCTCCTGTCTCCTGCAGGTGCCTGAGGAAGCTCCCTGGGAGGGCAGCTCCCATCATCTTCCACGTGAAGACCGCCCGGGGCCAGTGTACAAACGAGCACCTGCTAGGAACCACCGGCCACGTCGGGGGTGTGGGAAAGCTTCTCCTACCAGCTTGTCCCCATGGGCTCCCCCGGCTCCTCTGGCCTCCATGCTGTCATCAGTCCCCAAGGCCTCTGTAGGGTCCTTTGAGTCTCTGTCATCCCTGAGCTCCTCCAAGCCACCAGAGCCTTTGTGTCCCCTGAAGCATCCTTCACACCAGCCACCTGTGAGCACCCTATCACCAAACCCAGAATGAATTCTCTCCTCCCTGGCTTTTGTGTTCTGTTCAGGTCTTTGATGGATTGTAGGGTCCACTCACACTGGGGAAGGCCGTCTGCTTTGCAGAGTCCACTGGTTCATGTGTTAATCCCGCCTAGACCTCCCTCATACACACCCAGAATAACGTTTGGCCAAATGTCTGCCCTCTGTGGGCCAGTCAAGCAGACCCATGAAATTAACCAACACAGGCTCTGAGACTCCAGGCCCAAGAGGCCCGCGTCCTCCAGCTTCTGCTGATGTGGCCCAGGGGTCCCTGGGGACAGGCTGTGGCTGGGAGGCTGAAGCTGTGGCCTGGATAGGGATGGGGCCACTCAGCAGCGTGTCCCCTGGTCATGTCCTTCACACCTGAGCCTCCCTCCTCCTCTGTAAGGGGGCTGTACTGCTGTGCTGCCTGTAACTGATGACCCATATGGTGTGCTTTGACAACCTGCCCCAGTGATGGATGTGACACCAAGACCCCGCCTGGGCATATCCCTGTTGGCTGCTACCAGATGAGGGCACTGGGTCTGGAAGAGGTCAGCTGACTGCTCGGGGTTCCATGGCCGGTCAAAGGCATGGCTGGGATCTGAGCCCAGGCAGTCTGGCTCCAGAGGCCGCACTCCCACCCCTAGACCACCCCTCTGCCTGCCCCTCATGGGGGTGATGTGGTTTCCCCTACTCTTGTTGGCTCATGGCTGTTTCTGAAGGTGGTGGAGGAGCCCACCAGCCCAGGTCCTGGGGTTAGTCCAGGCTTTGTAGCAGGAAGCTGAGGCAGAGCAGGGGCATCAGGGTGGGGAGGATGACCCTCTGCCATCAGGAGAGGACCTCGTCCTTTGCTGGGACCCAACCAGGGCTGACCTCAGTGGGGGGATGCCCAGGGCGTGAGGTTGGAGGGAGTTGAATGGCCTCGAAGGAGGAAGGCTCCCCACACTTGAGTGAGAGAACCCCCGACGGAGATCCCAGACTTAGTGTAAGATCCCAGATGGAATGGCCTTCACTTATGGTTGATACAGGTTCTTAAAATACTGAAATAGTTCTGGTGAGTGCTGAGATTTGTTGGACTGTGTTTAATTCTGGAATGTGTGTGTGCGTGCATGTGTGCGTGCATGTGTGTGTGTGTGTGTGTGTGTGTGTGTGTGTGTGTGTGGTGACGGTGCTGGTGAGCTTGGAGAGGCTCTAGTCTTAAAAAGGAGACTGGCCCTGAGAAGCTCTCCAACTGCAAAGGAACCTGCATGGTCCTGGAGGGTGGGTCTTTGATTCCTGCTTCCTCGACAGAGTCCCTGAGGACTCAGGACCGAGGGATGGAGGCTGCTGGGGGCGGAAAATGGCACATCCCTGGCAGGGAAAGGCCAGGCCTGTGAGGGCTCAGATAAACCTGGCTCCACGCGCAGTTCATGCTGCCCGGGCCTCAGGGACCAGCACGTCTACCTCCTGTCCTCCAGTTGAGGCCTCAGAGCTCCCAGAGAAAGGAGCAGGGTTCCCCCAAGCCCCTGACACCAGGACCAGCCAGGCTCTGGCCTCCACCCCTCCTTGCGCATTTCTGCCCTCCCTAGGCTTCTCTGCGACTTCACTGCCATCTCCTGGAAACCAGCCCAGTGTTCACCCAGCCTTGTCCTCAGCAACCATGGCCTGCAAATCCTATCCCATGTGCCTGGATTTCCCCTCTGGACACACAGGCTCCGTGAAGACGGTTTAGGCAGTTCCCAACTTCATGATCACAGCAGGTCCCTCTGGCCCTCCCTGCAGCATCGCTAGTCTGGGCCAGGGCCACCCCACCCACGGGAAGATGGGTCGGAGCTGTCCTCCCAGAGCCAGGCTGGAATGGGCCCCACAGCCATCAGGGAAATGCCTTTTCCTCTACAAAGCTGGTCACTTTCTCTGACTCTCACCCTCATAGTCTCTGGCCACGTCATCTTCTGGGAGTCTCTATTCCCAGGGGCTCTGTGTCTTTAAGACTAGGTTGGGTATTGACCCGGCCACCCTGGCTTTCTTGCTATCCGCATTCACACTGCATATTCCACACCCTCTTGCCTTCTACCTTTCTACGCTTCACTGTGACCTTTGTAAGCAACATCTGGCTAGATTTTGTTTTGTGTCCAATTGGACGGGCTCTGTTCTGTACATTTATGGTTCTTGTTTTTACTGATCTATGAGAATTATTTCCACTACTTAATTTTTTGTCCTGGCTTTTCTAAACTTCTATTTTCTCTCTCCTTTTCCTAACTTCTAGTAGAGAGACTCAATTTTCTGTATTCCCCTTCCTCTTTTGAATGACTCAGAGGTTATGGTAGGCAGATCATGGCTCCTGCAGATACCCCCATGTCTAAGCCCTGGAGCCCTTGTATGGTGAAAGACGTGATTAGGGGAGGGACCAAGGAGCATATCCTGAGTCATCCAGGCAGGCCCTAAATGCCTTATCACAGAGAAGCCAAGGGAGCTTCGACCCAGACCTGCACAGGCAACAGGGCCCCATGAAAGACGGAGCAGGTCCTGGAGACGCAGCCACAGCGCGGGAACATCAGAGCAGCCGCTGGAGGCCAGAAGAGGCCAGCAAAGCTCCTCCCCGAGAGCCTCAGGAGGAGCATGGCCCTGCCTTCTCCAGGCCTTGATTTCTGTCTTCTGGCCCCCGGGACTGTGAGGGGATAAGTTTCTGCTGCTGTGAACCCCCAGGCCTGTGGTAGCTTGTTACAGCAGCCACAGGAAGCTAACACAGAGGTCGTATTTTCTCTTTCTTGTACTTTAATAAACTGCCTTGAACACTTCGTGTGCACCGGGACAGGCCTGCTCTTGGCCTAGACACAGCCAGCGTCTCCACTAGTTCCTCTCCCAATCCATTAGAACACGTGTTTCCAGCGTCTGTGGGGTGCCCGGATCAGGGAAGGGACGTGCCTCCAAGTTGTCCTCAGGAGATTCCCAGTTGTTCGTGGATGTCGGGTGTGCGGCGTCCATGGGAGTGTCTGGGATTTTGGTGTCTTGTGCATCCAGCAGCGTTGGCACGTTCAGGCTGAGGAAAGTGCGGCTCCTGCCTCCACCTGCCTGCATGTGGCGTCTCCCTAGAAGGAAGCCTTTGGTAGGTGGGTGGGAAGATTAGGGTGCTCGAATGGGAACTGTGAGGAGGTGCAGTGGCACCGGGCTCTAGCAGCCTCCTGCCCCCAGGAGAGGCCCAGGTTGGGATCACTGTGGCGACTAACGCCTCGAATCACTCCAGGGCTAGAAGGCACCCACCAGCTACACAGTTCAGGGGCGTCGCACATTTGACATATTATGGGGTCAGTTTGAGAATCAGCCTGTGTGGAGTCGGACCAGGACACCAAGCCGGGATTCCATCGTCGGGGAGGGGCATGCCCACGTGGTTTGTGTGAAAGATGCTCCAGGGAACGCAAAGGTGCTGGTCACTGGAAGAAGCTCAGGGATGACAGAGACCCCAGGGATTTTATGGAGGTGCCCAGGTTTGCTGATAGGGTGCTTGCGTATGGCTCGTATAAAGGGTGCTTCAGAGGACACGAAGACACTGGTAGCTTGGAGGAGCACAGGGATGACAGAGACCCAGAGGACCCTATGGAGGTCTTTGGGACTGATGATGGCATGAAGGCCAGAGGAGCCGAGGAGCCCGTGGGGACAACCTGGTGGGAGAAGCTGTCTCACACCCCCCACCTGGCCAGTGAACTCTTCAAGGGCCTCGTCTGAACAACTTGCTCAGGCAGTCTCGGCTTAGAAGGCAGTGGAAGCTGCTCTCCCCCAGGGAGCTTCCTCAGGCACCTGCAGGAGACAGGAGGCACAGGCTGCAGCCGGCAGCACTGGGCACTTGTGGCCCACGCCCCTCCAGGGCCCCCATGCTGACTTCACAAAGCTCTGCCTTCCCCTGCCCAGGGCTTTAGTGACATCATGACTGATCTCCCCTCCCAGATCAGCCCCAGGCCCTGGGGTGGCATCCTAGGCCCTGGTAGGAAGGAGGACACGGGAGAGAAGGGGAAAGAGCCTCACTTTTCCAGCCGGAAAGTGTAGACCTCAAGGTTCTCCAGTTCTTTCAAGAGAACTCTGCAATCTGGAAAGCAGGAGATGGGTTATGGAGGCGAGGGAGGGAACTGGGACTTACAGGAGGCTTAGTGTGTGTGCCCTTAGGGGAGACCCCGGGATCGGGGATTAGACCCTGGAGCCCCAGCATCCCTGTCCAAGGCCACAGGGCCCCAGGAGTGATAGGCAGGTGCCCGGTGGGCAGCACTTTGTCATCTCCAAAGTGCTTCCCGACACGCCCCATCATGGGGGGTCATGACCACCTCCTGGGGAGAGTGGACAGGGGCAGTCTCAAAGAGGACTCAGCCATGTTAAACAGCTGCCCACATAGACCTGCAGCCCCTCCTGCAAGTCCAGGCGGTCACTGGTCCCCTCCTGGGCAACACCTGCTCCCTGGACCCCATGGCTTCATCCCAGCAGGGAATCGGAGACGGATCCCGGGTTCCAATTGCCCTACCAGGAGCTTCCCCATCAGGCCTCTGCAGATGACTTCCTAGGAGACTTGGTGCTTGTTCCTAGGGACAGGTGAAGCTGTCATCTCTGGGGGCTTCTGGGACCCTCAGAGCCTTACTTTTCAAAGTGATAGATTTATTTCCGATGCTGAGCCATTCCCCCACTTCACCTTGATCCTGAGAGACAAGAAAGAGGGTGCAGGCCGGGTCTCAGTCTCCTGTCTCCACAGCTGCAGACCCACAGTGCTCATGAATGACACACTTTCTCCCACCAGCTCTGGAGCCCTGTGTGCTTCTCTTTCCTTTCACTTGTTTCTAAAGTGCATAATAACCTTTTCTGGTTTCCTTCTTTGAAAAGCACAGAGGGGTTTTGTACGTGAGGCCCACCCTGGGCGTCCTCAGTCCCTGTTCCACTTCTTGGGAAACACACACACTTGGGTCTGCAGGTGCCTCTGAGCTGGCAGGGAAGGTTCTGCTTCTGAGGAGGCCAGAGGTGACTCCAGTCTCAGGTGGGAGGCTCTCAGGGGCTCAGCACAGCCCCCTGAGCCCACACAGAGGCTGGGCCCTGAGGCACCTGCCTGGGAAGGCAGCTGATGAGCCCGGGCTCAGGGCCTGTCCTTCCACAGAGACCTCACCCCTCTCGTGACCGGGTCCTTGCCACTGAGTCCCGGGGTTTATTTTTGCTCTGACGCCTCCCGTGCACCCCCACAGATGGTCTGGGAACTTGGGATGGAAATCCTATGCCCACTCCAACCCCTGCCTGTCCTGCTGTCCCTAGAGGGACGATGAGATTTCCCATCACAGGAGCGCCTCTGGTTGATGTGGAAAAGTGGAAAAGAGAGCAAGAAAAATAGAAGCATTCTCTGCTGGGTGTGGGCTGAGGGCTCCTTACATTCTCGCTGTTCTCCTCTCTGGGAGGCACTGAGGATGGCTCCCTGGGAATGTAGGGGCATAAGATGATCAGGATCACCAGGCTAAACACAATGAAGAGGACGAAATGGATGATCTGGGGAATGGGGCTGGGGCACAGCTCTGTCTCAATAACACTGTCCAGAGGAAAGAGAATATCCATGTCAACTGCACTGCTGTCCTCAGGCAACTGAGCCCTGGGCATCCCCTCTGGGACTAGTTATTGGGGCCCAGGCCCACATCACAGAGCTGGGGCCTCCCCCTCACAAAGGGCTCCTAAGGGTGGGGTGGGCAGTGGGAGGAGGAGGCTAAAGCCCAACCCCACCCACCACCACCCACCCCTGCAGTTCCCTCCACCCCCCTGGCCTTCCAGATCCCTCCTTTCCACTCCACCTGCTCAACCTGTCAGAGACAGACCTGGTCCGTTTTCTGTCCTCTCACCCTGGCACACAGATGGTATCTGGTTCCTTGGAGATCTCTGCCCAGGCTCTGTCAGTTTCACAGTTTTTGAGGATCTGGATTTGTCCCCGAAATTCCTGTTATTTCCAGGGATTATTGCTCCAGGGTCTCCTCTGCCTGCAATTCTAACTTCCCCACATAATATGTTCTTGTCTTGCATCAGCTCAGACATAGAGCTTACTTTTTTATACTTGTTTATCATTGTGAGTTTTGAATAAAATTTTTATAACTTTTGTTTCAATTAATCTTTACTATCTTCAGCTAGACTTAATCAAAAATTAAATCAATTCTTTATTATTAAAATTCATAGGACTAAAAAAGTATAAAAATTGAACTAATTAAACCTTCAAAGAATATTTTTATATATTTGCAATGTTTTTGCTTCTAAAATCAATAAAAGTTAAAGTACATGAGAAATTTTGGAATATTCGGCAAACACACACACACACACACACACATACCTGTGACAAATCAATTCAGTATTTTCAAATAGAAGAATCAAGCCTTTCTTTTAGTTCAGAAGCTTTATTTTAGTATTTCTTATAAGGTAGGAGTGCTGGCAGCAAATTTTCTGTCTTTGTTTATTGGGGAATATCTTTATTTTTAAAGGATAGATTTGCTGGACATGGCACTTTTAGTTGACAATTTTTTTTCTTTCATTCTTTGACTATGCCATCCCATTGCCTTCCCACCATTGTTTCTTTCTTCTTCTTCTTTTTTTTTTTTTTTGAGACGGAGTCTCCCTCTGTTTGTTGCCCAGGCTGGAGTGCAGTGGTGTGATCTCAGCCCACTGCAACCTCTGTCTCCCAGGTTCAAGCGATTCTCCAGCCTTAGCCTCTGAGGAGCTGACATTACAGGCACGCACAAACATGCCCAGCTAATTTTTGTATTTTTAGTAGAGACAGGGTTTCATCATGTTGGCCAGGCTGGTCTCGAACTCCTGACCTCAGGTAATCCACCTGCCTTGGCCTCTCAAAGTGCTGGGATTACAAGCGTGAGCCACCGTGCCTGGTTTCACCATTGTTTCTGATCAGAAATCAGTGGCTAATTTTATCATGGTGCTCTTGTACATGAAGAGAAGTTTTTGTCTTACTGTTTTCAATATTTACTCTGTCTTTTCATAGCTTGACACAAGGTGTGTAGGAGTGGATAGCTTGATTTTTATTTTACTAAAAGTAAACATTGATTCTATAGATTAATATTTTATATTGAATTTGGTAAGGTTTCAGCCATTATTTCCATAAATAATTCTTTCTTTCCCCTCTTCTTTCTTTCTGAGACTCTCATTCTACATATGTTGTGCTTGATGTTTCATAAGTCATTTTTCTTTTTCTTTTTTTTTGAGATAGAGTTTTGCTCTTGTTGCCCAGGCTGGAGTGCAGTGGCACGATCTTGGCTCACTGCAACCTCTGCCTCCCAGGTTCAAGCGATTGTCTTGCCTCAGCCTCCCGAATAGTGGGATGTGCCACCACGCCAGCTAATTTTGTATTTTTAGTAGAGACGGGGTTTCTCCATGTTGATCAGGCTGGTCTCGAATTCCCAACCTCAAGTGATCCGCCTGCCTCGGTAGCCCAAAGTGCTGGGATTACGGCGTGAGCCACCGTGCCTGGCCCTTTTTAAGTTCTTTTAACATAAATAACTGCTTTGAAGTCTTTGTTTGCTAAGTGTGACATCTGGGGACACAAAGACAATTTCTATTAACTGGTTTCCCCCCACACTTGCCTGTTTCTTTTAGTCTTGTAACTTATCATTGAACACTGGATACTTTAGGTTATAGACTCTTCAACTCTGGATTCTGATTCTTTTCTGCTGAGAGTTGTTACTGTTTGTTTGCTTGTTTGTAACCTGCCTGTACTAAATTTGTAAATTCTGTCAGCAGTGTGTAGCCGGAGCCGTCTCTGCTCATTTTTGTTTGTTTCTTATGCATGGCTTCCCAGGAACCGCTCCTTTATCTGCGTGCTTGGTATTCTGCCAACAGTTGTCTGAATTTGTACACTAACACCTTGAGTCGATGAGGCTTCCGCTGTTGCTGATGGATCTACCCGTGGACTAGGGCGTGCACACAGAGCTCAGGCCATCTGCTTTCCACAGGCATCTCCCCTCGCTGTGTCTTCTCTTCACATGAGCTCAGGCACCATCATCAGTCAGGGATGCTGGGTGGTTTGGGCAGGTTCTGGTCTCTGAGGAGACAAGCAGAGCTACTGGTCCTTCCTGTTTGTTTGCATCAATATCCCTATTTGAAAATTCTCCAAATCATGTGAGTCCCTCTGGTGGTGACAGCAAAGCTGCTGGTTTCATGGCGTTCAACAAATGTGTTTTATATTTAGGTCTATGGGCCGGGAGTGGTGGCTCAGGCCTGTAATCCAAGCACTTTGGGAGACTGAGGTGGGCAGATCACCGGAAGTCAGGAGTTCAAGACCAGCCTGGCCAACATGGTGAAACCCCATCTCTACTAAAAATACAAAATTTAGCCAGGCATGGTCGCGGGCACCTGTAATCCCAGCTACTCAGGGGGCTGAGGCTGGAAAATCGCTTGAACCTGGGAGGCAGAGGTTGCAGTGAGCCGAGATTGCACACAATAAATAAATGATTTAATGCCCATACAATGGAGTGCTGTGCAGCTCTTAAAAAGAATGCCACGAGGATGATCAACACATACCATTCTCCTGGATGAGGATTATTACCATCAGCTCCATTTTTCAGGTGAGAAAACTGAGACTTAGGGAGGCTACATAATTTTCCAAAGGTCACTCCCTACTGAATATAGGAGCAGGGATCTGACAGCCACCTAATCACACCCTAGAACAGCATTCTCTCCTCCGCTCTCCTCCATGTCCCCCTCTGACTCCCAGGAGACCTCCCCAGCTTGCAGTCTCCAGGGCCCTGGTGTCTATAACCTGAGGAAGGGGAGGGGCCCATGAGATCTTGGACTTTCTCACTCTCTGAAAATGATCAACTGAGAACAAGACTTGACTTTGTTTAGAAGTATAAATAAATGTGACATTTATTGCCTATCAAATATTAGAAGCAGTTCGTCTATTTAACATGTGTTAGTATCGGTGTTCCTTGTTATTCAAACTCTCCCTATTGAGCTCAAGAATCAAAGTCAGATAACTTTGTCGATAAATCCCTTCCTCTCTACACCCTTGCTACTCACTGTCTCAAGACCCAAACTCACTGGGACAAGGCGCTGCCCCTCCTGATTCAAGCCTGGTGTCTGCCTCTCACTATGCAAATCAGGAGCTAGAGAGCAGCAGAGAGGGGCGGCGGTGTGTGCTCTGTGCACACACCGCCGCCCCCATTATCTCTGTGGGTGTGAAGATGAGAAACTTTCACTTTTCCAGTGAGTTACTGTGCTGCTTTGACTTTCACAAGCATGTCGACTTGGTGGATTTTGTAAATATAGCCGTCAGCGGATGCCTCTTGTCCCCATCTTGGGAACCATAACCCAGATTCCGAAAGGGGAGCTTGCCCGCATGGATGGAAACTGAGGCCCTCAGAGAGGCCATCGGCCTTGATCCCTTGCTCCTATTCAAAGATCTCAACATTACTGGAACCTTCCTTGGGGCAGCCGGACATTCCTTTGTTGATGAAGCATCCACTCACGTGCCATGGGAACTTTGTAGATTTCACTGTGATGCAAACAACTCCCTGTGAGGCCCTCAGTGCCCAGGGCCCATTGTTGGGTGCTTTGGAGGGTGGGAGGTGGAGGGGTTTCCATTTTGCTTAGGGGATCAGCATCACCCTTTCTTTCTCCTTTTCCTTTGGGCTGGTGCTCAGATGGTGAGAGCACTGTGCTGATGAGGTGGGCCCTGGGGTGGAACCCATGGCCCCCTCTGACTCCCAGGAGACCTGGCCAGCTACAGCGGCCCCCGTGGACCAGCAGAGGGACAAGAGAGGAGCTGACATGGAAGAGCCGAGGCCCACTGGGGGCTCCTGGAGAGTCCGTCCGCCTGTGGACAGCAGCTCAGGTGTTCAGCTGCTTCCGGAGAGGAAGCACCTCTTCCTAGACTGAGGCATCATTTTGGTAAAAAAAAAAAAAAAAAAAAGTTGATTTTTTTCACCTTGGTGTAAATTTTTGTTTGTAACAATATGTTAGTTGTGACAGTTACCACTATTTTTTTCTTTCTTTTTTTTACATTTTTGAAATTATTTACAGAGATGGGCTCTCGCTGCATTGTCCAGGCTGGTCTCAGACTCCTGGCCTCAGTGGTCCTCCCACCTTGGCCTCCCAAAGTGCTGGGACTACAGGTGTGAGCCGTGGCACCTGGCTTGTTTTTCTTATTACTACAGATATTATCTGAAGCTTTAAAGCCTCCTGGAGTGAGAGCTAGTTCATAACCATGCTGTTTGGAGGGAAGAAAACTACCTGGAATTCTTGTTCTCCAAAGATGTGGAATTATCATCCCAGCAACAGCCGGGATGTGTTTCACTGCTGTGTCCTGAGGACCCTCAGGTGTGGCCCATCCATCCCCTCAGTGTTTACCTCTGTCCTGAGGACCCTCAGGTGTGGCCCATCCATCTCCTTAGTGTTTCCCTCTGTCCTGGGGATGCTCAGGTGTGGCCCATCCATCCCCTCAGTGTTTCCCTCTGTCCTGGGAACTCTCAGGTGTGGTCCATCCACCCCCTCAGTGTTTTCCTCGGTCCTGGGGATGCTCAGGTGTGGCCCATCCATCCCCTCGGTGTTTTCCTCTGTCCTGGGGATGCTCAGGTGTGGCCCATCCCTTAGTGTTTTACCTCCCACGTTCTCTATTTTTTGTTTCCAATCTTCCCACACAGGTGGAGACAGGAGGGGATCCCATTGCCTGTGAGGAGGACACGGCTCCTGGGTGGATCCTGCAGATTGTGAAGTTCAAGTCACAGCTCCTGGGAAGGTCTCTGTGTGTAAAGATCATGGGGGCGAGACAGAAGCAGGGACCACACTCTGCTCTGCACCTCTGAGTGTCGATCCAGCTGCCTTGTGACCAGGACACTTGGAAGAACCATGGACCCTGCAAGAGGGCAGGTTCGGAGAGTGAGATGAGTACGCTTGAGGGATTAACGTGTAACTTGAACCACTGCCTTGCAACCTGCGTGAGGGCCTGCGGGTGTGTGTCTGTGCGTGTGTGTGCTGGGAGGATGTTTAGCAGCCTCACGGAGGGGTAACTGACATACAAGAGAACAAGGCCAGGCATGGTGGCTCATGCCTGTAATCCCAGCACTTTGGGAGGCCGAGGCGGGTGGATCACCTGAGGTCAGGAGATTGAGACCAGCCTGACCAACATGGTGAAACCCCTGTCTCTACTAAAAGTATAAAAAATTAGCCAGGTGTGGTGGTGCATGCCTGTAATCCCAGCTACTCTGGAGGCTGAGGCAGGAGAATCACTTGAACCCGGGAGGCGGAGGTTGCAGTGAGCCGAGATCACACCACTGCACTCTAGCCTGGGCAACAAGAGCGAAACTCCATCTCAAAAAAAAAAAAAATTTTTTTTTAAAAATCAATGTTGATACACGTACGCACCTGCAAAACTATGACCAGGAGCATCACAACTCCCAAAGCTTCCTCATGATTCTTTGGAATCCCTCCCTACAGCCCCTCCCACCCCACCCCATCCCAAGCAGCCACTGATTTGCTGTCACAGTCAGTAGATTTGTAATTTCCTTAATACCATTTCTGAGCCCAGGAGGCAAATACTTTCTTTATATTGGGTAGACCTTTCGTGGCAAGTTCAAGCTTTTGAATTCAGAGAGTGAGAGAATGAGAAAGAAAAGGCTGGTCTGGGTCACTCCTGGGAGGCCTGGCCCTAAGCAGAGTATGGCTCACGTGCCCTGGAGCCCCTGTGCACCGGACAGCCTGACTGCCCTGCTGCAAGCTTTATAGCTCCCCTGTTACCTTTCCTGGACCAGCTGGTACAATCTCAAACTTTTCACCAATTCTGACATCTAAACAACTAATGCCAGAGACAGGCTCTGTGGAACCAGCAGCTGCAACCTCACCTCCGGTCACTGGAACACTGAGCTGTTAAATGAAAGGTGCGTCCTTTTTTTTTTTTTTTTTTTTTGAGACAGCATTTCGCTCTGTCACCCAGGCTGGAGTACAGTGGCACGATCTCGGCTCACCGCACCCTCTGCCTCCCAGGTTCAAGTAATTCTCATGCCTCAGCCTCCTGAGTAGCTGGGATTACAGGTGCCTGTCGCCACGCCCAGCTAATGTTTGTATTTGTCGTAGAGACAGGGTGTCACCAGTCTCCTGGGACCTCCACCTCCCGGGATGGTCACCATCTCCTGACCTCGTGATCCGCCTGCCTCCGTCTCCCAAAGTGCTGGGATTACAGGCCTGAGCCACCGCGCCCAGCCAGGTGCGTCCTTCTTTCTCCCTTTCCAGGGAGAACCCTCTGCTCTTCTTCCCACTGGATCCCTCTTCTACCTGCTTGTCTCCCTCTTCTACCTGCTTGTCTCCCACCTCCTGCAGTCCCCGGAGCCCCGTGGTGATGCAGGCAGACTCATCTGTACCCTCATTCTGTTTGCAGAACCACACCTCTGGGCCGGCTCTGCCCAAGGACACCACACCTTCTCCATTCCTCATGCCCTGTCCCCGTGGGGTGCAGGTGGGGCTGGGCCCACGATGGCATCGGGCCCACTCTCTCTAATGCAGGAAGCGTTCCAGATGCCGGGAGCCATGGAGATTGTCCTCATCCCGATCATCTGGCTTGGAGAATGATGATGAAGACAGTTTTCCCACAAGGTAGGCATAGCCTCTGGGACAGTGCCTTTTTTATTTTCTAGCACAAAATACACATTAGAACAGTGGGGCTTTGTGGGCATATGGAGATTTGTAACGCTCCTTAGGAGGCAGGTAGAAATGTCTTCAATAAGACAAAACACTACCCCCAAAGAAAATGATTGATACATTGGATGATAGTAAAATTAAGAATTTTTTCATCAATAAGAGAGTAAAAAGATGGGGCTGGGTGTGGTGGCTCATGCTGTAATCCCAGCACTTTGGGAGGCCAAGGTGCAAGGATCACTTGAGGTCAGGAGTTAGAGAACAGTCTGAGCAACTTAGCAAGACCTTGTCTCTACAAAAAATGAAAAATTGGCTGGGCATGTTGGTGCATGCCTGTGGTCCCAGATACTTGGGAGGCTGAGGCAGGAGGAACACTTGAGCCTGGGAGGCTGAGGCTGCAGTGAGCCATGATTGTGCCACTGCACTGCAGCCTGGGTGACAGGGTGAGACTCTGTCTCAAAAAAAAGAGGTGGGGAATGGAGGAGGGTGAAAAGATAAATCACATGTAGAGTATAAAGAGAATTCTTGTAAGTTAATAAGAAAAATGCATGCGGGGCTTAATACCTAGGTGATGGGTGGGTAAGTGCAGCAAACCACCATGGCACATGTTTACCTATGTAACAAACCCGCACGTTCTGTACATGTAGCCCAGAACTTAAAGTAAAGTATATATATATTTTTTGAGACGGAGTCTCGCTCTGTCGCCCAGGCTGGAGTGCAGTGGCGTGATCTCAGCTCACTGGAAGCTCCGCCTCCTGGGTTCATGCCATTCTCCTGTCTCAGCCTCCCGAGTAGCTGGGAGTACAGGCGCATGCCACCATGCCCAGCTAATTTTTGTATTTTTAGTAGAGACGGGGTTTCACCGTGTTAGCCAGGATTGTCTCGATCTTCTGACCTCGTGATCCGCCTGCCTCGGCCTCCCAAAGTGCTGGGATTACAGGCGCGAGCCACTGCGCCTGGCCTAAAGTAAAATAAATTTTTTTAAAAATTAAGAAAAAAGCTGGCAGACCAATAGGACAATGGGTGAAAGAAATGAAGAGGGACAAAAAAGGGAAGGAAGAAAGGGAGGGAGGAGGGGGGAGGGAGGGAGGAGAGAGGAGGGAGAGAAGGAGGGAGAAGAAAGAGCAAATGAACATCCAAATGGCCAAAAAGCATTTAAAACGTGCTCAGCCTCATAAGCCATCAAATTTAAACCACAATGAGAAACCAATATTACACCTACCAGAATGGCTAAAATTAAAAACTGTTGATACCAAGTTTGGGCAAGAATGTGGAGTAACCGAAACTATTGGGAATGTAAAATAGCACAACTACTTTGGAAAACCCTTGGGTAATACCTACTAAAGGAGACCACACCTGTGATCCCCACATTCCACTCCTATGCATAGACCCAAAAGAATTGTGCACTGTGCATGTGTTCACCAGATGATGTGCACTAGAATGTTCATATCAGCACCCTTCACAGTAGCCCCAGCTTCCAGCAGGAGAATGGATAAGTACCTCTCAGTGTATTTGTGGAGTAAAATTCTTACAGCACTGAAAATGGATTCACAGCCGCCACGCACAGTTGGTGAATCTCAGCAACATAACGTTGAGCAGAAGCAGCCAGACACAAATGAATGCGCACGGCACGATTCTGTTTCTGGGAAGCTCTGAAACAGGCAAAAGAAACATCTGGTGAGAAGTCAGGACAGCGATTATCTTAGTGCCCTGGGGGAGGGTGGCTCCATCGGGTGAGAAGTCAGGACAGCGATTATCTTAGTGCCCTGGGGGAGGGTGGCTCCATCGGGTGAGAAGTCAGGACAGCGATTATCTTAGTGCCCTGGGGGAGGGTGGCTCTGGTAATATTCTGTTTCTTGATCTGAGGGCTGGTGTCCCAGACGTGTTCACTCTACGAGAATTTACCAAGCTGCCCTCTGGGGATTGGTGGCTTCTCTCTGTGAATATTACACTTCAATTAAAAAAACATACTCAACAACAAAAACCTAACAATCAAATTCAGAAATGAGCAAGCCCGGGCCCGGTGGCTCACACCTGTAATCCCAGCACTTTGGGAGGCCGAGGCGGGCAGATCACCTGAGGTCAGGACTTCAAGACCAGCCTGGCCAACACGGTGAAACCCTGTCTCTACTAAAACTACAAAAATTAGCCGGGTGTGGTGGTGCGTGCCTGTAATCTCAGCTATTTGGGAGGCTGAGGCAGGAGACTCGCTTAAACCTGGGAGGTGGAAGTTTCAGTGAGCCGAGATCACACCACTGCACTCCAGCCTGGGTGACAGAGTGAGACTCTGTCTTAAAAAAAAAAAAAAAAAGCAAACGAGCAAAGGACTTGAATGGACATTTCTCCATACTCAGCATCACTAATCATTAGGCAGATGGAAATGACAACAAGATTCCATTTCACTCCTACTACATTGACTAGTATCAAAGAAAACCCAGAAAATAACGAATGTTGGTGAGGATGTGGAGAGACTGGAACCCTTGTGCACTGCTGGTGGGAATGTAAAATAGTGCTGCCCCTCTAGAAAACAGTAAGGCAGGTCCTCGGAAATTATACCTAGGGACGCTCCAGCAATTCCACTTCTGGTTATATATTCCCCAAAAATTGAAAGCAAGGAAATAAAGAGACACTCGCCCATCCCTGTCGATAGCCGTGTTATTCAAAATAGATAAAAGGTGGAGCAACTCATATCCATTGACAGACGAAGGGATCAATAACATGTGGTATGGACATACAATGGAATATTATTCAACCTTACAAAAAAAGGGTGTTTGGACCCAAGCCTCCACATAAATGAACCTTGAGGACTATGCTGAGTGACATAAGGCAGACACAAAAGGACAAATATTGTATATTTCCACTCACGTGAGGTACCTAGTATACTTCATAGAGACACAAAGTAGAATGTGTCTCTATGAAGTATACAGGGGCATGCTTGAAGTATACTAGGTATAGTAGGAAGCCAGGGGCTGGAGAGAGGAGGGAAAGGGGAGTGGCTGTTTAACAGGCAGAGTTTCAGTGAGGATGGGGAAAGAGCTCCGGAGATGATGGAGGCGATGGTAGCATACCAGTTGAAGGTTCTTAACATTACTGAACACTTGAAATGATGAAGATGGGAAATTTCGTGTTATACATATTTTATCAAATTTTTCAGGTAGTTACCTTTTAAAAAAGTTCCTTCAGAATTTGTTTTCCTCCTTGACATGCATATTTGAATACTGGAGACAAAATTTCTGTACTGTTCTTGGTCAGCAAAATGTTTTGTAAAAGTTTCAGGAGGAGGCCAGGCACGGTGGCTCATGCCTGTAATCCCAGCACTTTGGGAGGCCGAGGTGGGTGGATCACCTGAGATCAGGAGTTCAAGACCAGCCTGGCCAACATGGTGAAACCCTGTCTCTACTAAAAATACAAAAATTAGCCGGGTGTGTTGGTGCACAACTGTAGTTCCAGCTATTTGGGAGGCTGAGGCAGGAGAATCACTTGAACCTGGGAGGCGGAGGTTGCAGTGAGCTGAGATCATGCCAATGCATTCCAGCCTGGGTGACAGAGCAAGACTCTGTCTCAAAAATAAAATAGTAAAATTTAAAATTCAGGACCTCCTCACCAGAGCCATACTTTGAGTGCACAGTAGCCATATGTCTATACTGCAAAAAGCATTTCCATCCTCCCAGAACCTTCTCTCATGCAGCTTCTGTGAGCCTTGCATCAATTATGTTCACTGAACTCATCTAACTCAAAGCACATGCATCAAAGCTGGAATTTCAGGGTTATCGGTTTGCAGGTGAGAGCCGTGATGGTCCAGTGGAAGTGTACAGTTGGAAGGGGTTTGCAGGTGAGAGCCGTGATGGTCCAGTGGAAGTGTACAGTTGGAAGGGGTTTGCAGGTGAGAGCCGTGATGGTCCAGTGGAAGTGTACAGTTGGAAGGGAATGTCTTCAGCTCCTCCCTCTCGCCTGAAGGCCCTCAACTGTGAGCCGTGCCTTGTTGACAGCCTCTGAGTCCACAGAGCACAGGGAGAATCTGAGGACACAGAGGACAAAGGGGACCTTGTGTCCTCCACATGGTTGCACATAGAGTAGAAGAGCTGGGTGAGTAACTCTCTGGAATCACCTTTCTGCTGATGTTTGTGTCTCTACAGATGGGCTCAAGGACAGCTTGCCTGAGGGCAGCCATGAGGATGAAGCCTCTTCAGGTAGAGAAGGACTCCAGGTGGGGCCTGTGCAGAGGGTTCTTACAGGGGCAGTAGAATGGGGGCTATAAAATCAGTAAATGGAAAAGGAGCTAGATGCAGGTGCAGAAGTCTGATTTATTCCTTTTTTTTTTTTTTCTTTTTCTTTTTGGAGACAGGGTCTTACTCTGTCACCCAGGCTAGAGTGCAGTCAGTGGTGCCATCGTGGCTCAACCTCCATCTCCTGGGCTCAATCAATCCTTCCACCTCAGCCTCCAGAAAGTAGCTGAGAATACGGGTGCATGCCACCATGCTTGGCTGTTTTGTACTTTTTGTAGAGACAGGGTTTCGCCATGTTGCCCAGGCTAGTCTTGAAATCCTGGACTCAAGAGATCTGTTCACCTCGGCCTCCCAAAGTGCTGGGATTATAGGCAAGAGCCACTGAGCCCAGCCTCCTTTTGTATTTTAATTAAGACAGAGTCCTAAGAGGTTGTGTTTGCATGGATGTTGTGTGTGCTCTGCTTGTCATATTCATTTCTTGCTCTGGTGTTTAAAGATGGCCTTTTGCAGAAAACCAGATCTTTCCTGCCTGTGCCACAGAAAGCACTAAATCCTTGGGTTTTGATGGGTTGGCATCCTTTGTGAATGGAGAACACGGGATTAGTATGTGGGTGTGGCTTTTGGTGCTATGCGGGGAGTGATGTGGGACACAGCCCCTCACAGCCCCTAAGTCTCCCTGGAGACAAAGTCTTCCACGTGTGTGGCAGGAGGTGGGAGGAGTCCACCCTCTCCCTCTGCACTCTTGGCACCTGCAGCAGCACCTTCCTGTCCCGTCCTCACCATCGGCTCCGGGTTGAAGGGCGCCCACAGGGTTGGATGATGCAGAGAATCCTTCCTCTGGGATGAATATGTACGCCCCCACCATGGAGGCGCGAGGGGAAGCCCACGCTTCACCCGCCGTGGAGGCGTGAGGGGAAGCCCACGCTTCACCCGCCGTGGAGGCGCGAGGGGAAACCCACGCTTCAGCGCGTTTCTGGCCACTCCTCACCCAATCCCAAATCCTTGGGTTAGGAATGAAGCCTGAATTGGGTTTCGTTTGAGAAATCAGTGTCCAGCTGTCACCGAGGCCCTCTGTGGCTGGCAGGAATCCTAGGGGACATGCGTGGAGGGGCTGCTGTGTTGCTGCAGGCACTGGCTCTCACCCTCCCGCTGACCTGGCTCCAGGAATCCACCACGCCCAGGACAGGGCCACTGGGCAGCCGGCACAGGGCTCACTTTTTTGTCACGCCCTTTGCTCTGGCCCAGCAGCCTTGTCCTGTTCCCCACACTGCCATCAGGCCCAGCGTGTTCCCTGGGTCAGGCCGGCCACATGCCCTTCCGCCCAGTCCTCCCACAGTTCAGGCACACCCTGGCAGGGCCCCTTCATTCATGTGCTAACAACCACGGCCTCATCTGCGGATTAAGGCAATGGGACAAGGGGCTTTCCCTGGAATCCCGTTCTGTCCTTGCCAACCATTGAGATGCTAGCGGGATTCTTGTGAGGCTTGAATATTTTACATTTCCAGGGTCATCCCAGGCTTTGGTCATCATCATCTCTCACAGATCCCAACACAACCCAGGCCTGTGGCCATGTCCCTGACCTAGGGTGGGATCCATGGATTTACTGGAAGGACTGGCAGTGCCCTTCCTTCCAATGTTGTTCTATTGGAGACCAGTAGCATTGGTGGAGGTTGACAAGGAGAAAGGAAATGGGCATCAATCAGGAGAACAAAATCAGGCCCTAACGGTTAGAGCAGAGAGGGAAGTCTGTGCCAGGCACAGAGCATCATGGAGACAGTGGCCGCCTCCTGGGGAAAGGGGATGACACGGGCCTCCCCTCCCTGGGGAATTTGAGGGTTATGGAATTTGAGGGCTGGGAAAGCATGTGGGAAATCAGAGGCCCCTCCCTTGCTGCAGGGAGGAAGTGATCCAGGCTGTAGGGAGGAGTCTCGAGATGAGCACACTAGAGCCTCTGGGGTTGGCGTCACAGCCCCAGGACAGTGGGGCCCAAATGGCCCCTCGACTCTAACTCTCCCCTTTCCTTCTCATGGCCGCCCTATCACCGCTGCCGCTCCCGACACCCTGAAGGTCATTTGGCCAATTTAATGCCGACAGAAGAGGCCACTGTCTGAATGTAATTTATCTCCTCTTTCATCTCCTTTCATTCCCCTTCTCTTTTTTTTTTTTTTTTTGAGACAGAGTCTCGCTCTGTCGCCCAGGCTGGAGTGCAGTGGCGCGATCTTGGCTCACTGCAAGCTCCACCTCCCAGGTTCACGCCATTCTCCTGCCTCAACCTCCTGAGTAGCTGGGACTGTACAGGCACCCGCCACCACGCCCAGCTAATTTTTTGTGTTTTTAGTAGAGATGGGGTTTCACCATGTTGGCCAGGATGGTCTCGATCTCCTGACCTCGTGATCTGCCCACCTTGCCCTCCCTAGGTGCTGGGATTACAGGCATAAGCCACCGCGCCGGGCCCCCCTCCTTTTTTTTTTAATTTTTAAATAAAAAAAATTTAAACAGTGACGGGGTTTCATCATGTTGCCCAGGCTAGTCTCAAACTCCTGGGCTCAAGCAATCCGCCTGCCTCAGCCTTGCAAAGTGCTAGGATTACAGGCGTGAGCTCACCGCACCCAGCCTCTCCTCTTTTTATTCTCTCTTTCTGACTCATGAGCTTCTCTTTTAGCTCTGCCCCACTCCCTCTTTCCCTCTTTTATGATTGTCTTCCTGAGGGACCTGTTCTCCTCTCAGCAGTTGAGGTCTTTGGGTCTTCAGTGTCTAGAAACCAAGGCACTGCCTTGCTTTCTGGCCCCCAGGCTGCAGCATTGAATGGTGCAGCAACCCTGAATGGTCCCTGTGGGGAGGCCGGGCTGAGGTCAGAAGCGCTGGGCCCCACCCTGACATGCACAATTGCCTCCTTCCAGATGGCAAGAAAGTCTCCTGTGCTGCATCCAGGAGAAGAGATGGAGAACCTAGAGGATGGAGAGGAAGGGGAAGAGGAAGACAGTGTGAGTGTGGAGCGGGTAGCATGACCCATGGAAGCCAGATGAGTACACATGTTCTCCACGGCTTCCCTCACTCTCTTGTTCTATCAGGGAAACCAGCGCGTCAGAGAAGAGCTCTAGACAGGCTGCTGGTAGGCCCCATACGGCTTCTCACTGTACCGTATGCTAAACATCCCTGCAGGCAAGTGAAGGATCCCCTGAGAATGTCCTCCAGGGGAACAGATACCCATTCCCAGCAGCCCCTAAGCCTGCTGGGCTGAGCCCTCCCCAGGCTGCTTTACTGAGGGAGAGGCTGTAGATGCTGGCAGGGCTGCCCTGTGCAGGGTTCAGAGGGCCCTTCATTGTGTTCTGGGTGCCCCTTATGTTCATTAACATTTGAATCCGAATGGCCCAGCCCTACCCTCCCTGCCCACTGAAGCCAACAGGGAGCATCACCAGTTCATCCTGAAGAGCCACTGGGGTTGACCATGAATTCCCCTCTTTCACGCCTCCTGGGAGATGCGTGATGGGGAGAGAGGCACCCCCGGCCTCCTTGTCATGCAAGCAAACAGCCCACCCAGCCCAGCTTTGCATCCTGTGGGCACTTACTAGGTCCTGGCATCAAGTAGGAAATATTGCAGGATCCAAGACCCGCTGGGATTTGCCCAGACCTGGCACCCTGGGCTGACCTCCTGGCACCATTCCTCACGATGAAGTTGGAGGTTTTTTGTATGTAAAGGTTTTTTTATTTTGGTATAGATGATTTTGTATGTATGTCAAACAAAAAATCTGAAGACAAGCGAATGCAATGCTCACGGGAGGAATTGAGGGGACAGGACTCAAGTTACTCGTGCTTTTAAATTTTATTTTGCAATTAAGATTATATATATATCTATTTATATATCTATATATATCTGTATCTATCTATCTATCTATCTATCTATCTATCTATCTATCTATCTATCTATCTATCTATGCCGAGTGCAGTGGCTCATGCCTGTAATCCCAGCACTTTGGGAGGCCAAGGTGGGCGGATCATGAGGTCAGGAGATCGAGACCATCCTGGCTAACATGGTGAAACCCCATCTCTACTAAAAATATGAAAAATTAGCTGGGCATGGTGACAGGCACCTGTAATCCCAGCTGCTTGGGAGGCTGAGGCAGGAGAATGGCGTGAACCCGGGAGGCGGAGCTTGCAGTGAGCCAAGATCGCACCACTGCACTCCAGCCTGGGCGATAGAGCAAGACTCCATCTCAAAAAAAAAAAAAAAAAAAGAGATATATGTGTGTATGTGTGTATATAGTCTTTTTACTCTTTACAAAGGAGTATCTTCTGTAAGCATTTTGTGCTAGAATATACTAAAGTGAGAACATTTGTTTTAGCACACCATGATTTTTAAAATTAAAATGCACAGACAGGGTGGTAGGGTTGGTGGGGATGTTGGAATGACCAAGTCTTATTAGGCGACAGCAATGACCTGCTTCAGGAAGCTGTGCACATTTAATGTGGAGCTCTTCTGTCTGGATGGTACAGAGAGTCCCGGTGGAGGGACAGGGTCACTTGTGTCATCAGACCTCCTGCTCCTCCCAGGACCCAGGGGCATGGGACTCTGCCTGTTGATCCTCTAGATACCCCATCCCTCTGCCTCTGTTTCACCATGTGGGTGACCAGCCCCCTGAAGGTGCCCATGTGAGTGGCCGAGTTCAGTCCTCCTGCAGGGCATTTATAGACACTCTCTTTGGACAGACAACAGTGTGATCTCTCACAAAGTACTTCATAGTTGTACTTTCCCATAGTCCGAGGAGTGAAGAAAGTTGGAGCTTCATCCCTGTCGCTGATGTGGCCATGACCTTTGGATGGCCAGGTGGCAGGACCAAAAGGAGCTCCCATGGCCTGTTTAGCATCACAGGGATGTAGGGCCGGAGGTGCTGAATCTGGCACTGGGAAGAGGGGATGGTGAATCGAGGCATGCACTGCCAAGGGGAGATTCTTGCCATGGTCCCCAGAATGTGGCGCAGCTGAACAGTGCAAGAACCAAGCCAACATCCTATCTGCTTGACCTGTCTTGAGAAGCCTTTGTATTTAGAAAGTGGACACAGCTTCTGCCTCCATAGCTTCCCTCTGTTGAAGAAGGGGCCCTCGGTGGGTGGGGTTTATTGTCCTCAAGTCTGTAGGAAGAAAATGCATAAGTCACCCTATACCTTTCAGCTTAAATGACAAAATTTCCTTCATAACAAAATTTATGAGATATTTCATTGGACTTTGCTTGTCTAGGGCATGTGAACCCACTGTAAGCATTTATAATTCACTTAGAGTCACAAAAATTAAATACATCAAAATTACTTTTGTGGGATGAAGGAAGCAGAGACTAACCTGAATATAGTCACATGAAAATAGATGTCAAATATAATTATTTGGCTGGGCGCAGTGGCTCACTCCTGTAATCCCAGCACTTTGGGAGGCCGAGGCGGGTGGATCACGAGGTCAGGAGATCGAGACCATCCTGGCTAACACGGTGAAATCCTGTCTCTTCTAAAAATACAAAAAATTAGTCGGGCGTGGTGGCGGGCACCTGTAGTCCCAGCTACTCGGGAGGCTGAGGCAGGAGAATGGTGTGAACCTGGGAGGGGAAGCTTGCAGTGAGCCGAGATCGTGCCACTGCACTCCAGCCTGGGTGACAGAGTGAGATTCCTTCTCAAAAAAAAAAAAAAAAAAAAGATTATTTGACATCTATTTTTGACATGAAAATAGATGTCAAACGTGATTAATTTATTATTTCTACAGTGGTTGCCAAATAGTGGTATTCTACTTCCATCATTCCTTCTATATTTGCTAACTGCAATTAGACCCATCTGTGTTTGAATCCTGGCTCTGCCCCTTGAGCCAGGCAATCTTGCGGTAGTGACAGAAAAGAAATGAATGTTCAACCCTGAGCTTTATATCTTCTTCTTCTTCTTCTCTTTCCATTCTCTTCCTGGACTCCTTGTCATTTCCTTCCCTCTGCTCCTGGCCATGGAGGAGTTGGCATTGGTTGCTGCGTTCCCTTGGTAGTGGGGTTGGAGCACCCTAGGAGGCAGGGCAGTGAGGGAAACGGTGGGCAGAGCAAGTGAGTGTTAATGGTGCATCCGGCAGCACCCAAGGATTTCCAATAGTGAGGGAGTGGGACGGGGGGCATAGAGCCACATGGAGGCACGTTGACCGCAAGCCAGCAAGCACCCGAGTATGTGGAGGTATTGGGAGAATGTGAGATGCGGGCAGACAACACACACAGGGTGGATATGAGATTGGTTTTTCTCAGCACATAAGGTGCATGTAGCTAAATATATTGAGGTGAATGAGAGCCAGTTTCTCACTGTTAAAAGAGGCATTGACAAATATGGGAAAGGAACACTCTATAAAGAATTCCAGGGGGTGGATCAGAATTAGAGACATTGTGAAAAGCTTGTGGTTATATATATACACAGACACATACACACAGTGAAATATAGAAACATATAGTATAGATGTTTGTATGTAAGAAATATATAAATTTATTGGCTATGTCTACTGAGAGGGCCCAGTGACTCAACGGTAGGAATGATCATAGGTAACACTGGATCTCGAATTCTGCATAGCACACTCTGGGAGAAGGAATCACATATCTTGATGAAGTTGCTGATAACAGCATGGCACCGGGAATGGTAAATGAAGAGCCTAGAATGCCTTGTGTAAAAATATGAGAGGTTTGGAAGTCTCCCACCTCCCAAATCTGGCAAAGAAGCATGAAAATAAATGATTGTAACAAAAGGTAGCTCATTGGATAATATACTGATTGAGGAATTTTTTTGATATGAAGATAGATGGTAGATAGATAGGTAGATAGATGATTGACAGATAATAGAGAGAGATAGATAGACAAACAGACAGGTGATAGAGGAGAAGGGAATACTCTTCTTTAGAATAGATGGCAACTACAAAAAGCCCAGAGCTGCTATTAGGCTATCATCACTGTTAGTTGGTTGAGAAAGGAATTGTACGAAAAGGCTTGTTAGTGAAGGAACTGACCAGCTGGTTAGATGAGGAACAGCTTATGCACAGTGTGTTAGAATAACTTCCCACAAAATACTATTCAGAATAAAGTCCCCGTTGTAAATTGAAGGTGGATGGGTCTAGCAGATGCCGCCCCACCAGGCCATGAATGGTGACATCACTGGGGCCGGGACAGGTGGCAAATGTGGGTCCTCGAGGGAGGCACCAAGCAGAGCACAGCACGGTTCCTGTGTTCTTCCCACCAGGACAGCATAATCCAGGCTGGTGGTGAGGGAGCCTCCGACGCCCCATAGAGGCTCATTCTGAGGAATGCAGAATATTGGGGATGAGAGAGGCAACGGGTGAAGAAGAGTTTGAGACTGGAAAATAAAGGAGAAGGCAGGACCTATGAATGCAGCACAAGCTCCAGGGTGGGGACCCTGGACCAGAAAGGGAAGAAAATTTGTCACATAGGAGGAAACATTTAAAGGGTGCCTGTGGGTTGGACAGTAACATATTGACATTTGTCTTTTACTTAATTGGTAGGATGATAATGCAGAGGGGTTTTGAGCATGGGGAAAACACAGTTTCGCAGTGGTGGACAGCATGTCTGCCCATAACTTTCGTGCATTTCAGAAAAACAACAAGATGGCATCATATATAGAGAAAAAAGGTGACAGAGAAAATGAGGTATTTTGACAGGTGAACAATTTGGGTAAGGGACAAATATCCACCTATTTGAAATTATTTTACATCGTTTATTTTAAAAGTTAAAAATGATCAATTGGCATTTGCTGTGGGCTGAATTTGTCCCCCGAATATCACATGTTGATACTTAATTACCCATGAGATAGTACTGAGGGGTGGTTAAATCATAATGGTGGCATTCTCAGCGGGGAGAGGCCTGTCCTATTAAAATGGCCTGAGGGGGTGGGTTCCTTGCCTTTCAGCCCTTCCACCTTCCGCCTCTAGGTGGACCCTCCCCAGACACTGAATGCTGGCGCCTTAATCGTGGACTTCAAAGCCTACAGAACTGTGAGAAATAAATTTCTGTTAAGTAGAAATTAGTATCTGCTGGGTGTAGTGGCTCATGCCTGTAATCCCAGCACTTTGGGAGGCCGAGGTGGGCGGATCACGGGGTCAGGAGATCGAGACCACCCTGGCTAACACGGTCCCTGTCTCTACTAAAAAATACAAAAAAAATTAGTTGGGCTTGTGGTGGGCGCCTGTAGTCCCAGCTACTCAGGAGGCTGAGGCAGGAGAATGGTGTGAACCTGGGAGGTGGAGCTTGCTCCACTGCACTCCAGCCTGGGTGGACAGAGCAAGACTCCATCTCAAAAAAAAAAAAAAAAAAAAAAAAAAAAAAGACATTAGTATCAGGTATTTTGTTAGAGTAGAATTAACAAAGTATGAGAACATATTTTTTATAGTTATTTATTTATTTGAGACAGAGTCTCACTCTGTCACCCAGGCTGGAGTATGGTGGTGCGATCTCGGCTCATTGCAACCTCTGCCTCCCGGGTTTAAGTGATTTTCCAGCCCTCAGCCTCCTGAGTATCTGGGAATACAGTCATATGCCACCACGCCCGGCTAATTTTTGTATTTTTAGTAGAGACAGGGTTTCACCATGTTGGCCAGTCTGGTCTTGAACTCCTGACCTCAAGTGACCTGCCCACTTTGCCCTCCAAAGTGCTGGGATTACAGGCGTGAGCCACTGTGCCTGGCCTATTTTTGATTTTTAAAATGAAGTTAGATGTTAAAAAATATGTTTGAATTACTTTATTTTCCTAAATGCAATGGAATGATCTGCATTTTGTCTCCACACAGATTTAATTAAGGTTTTAGTTTTATCACATTTCATTAATATTTCTTTTTTTTTTTTGTCTTTGAGATGGACTTTTGTTCTTGTTGCCCAGGCTGGAATCCAATGGTGCAATCTTGGCTCACTGCAACCTCTGCGTCCCGGGTTCAAGTGAGTCTCCTGCCTCAGCCTCCCAAGAAGCTGGGATTACAGGTGCCCACCACCACGTCTGGCTAATTTTTGTATTTTTTAGTAGAGATGAGGTTTCACCATGTTGGCCAGGCTGGTCTCGAACTCCTGACCTTGGGCGATCCACCCGCCTCGGCCTCCCAAAGTGCTAGGATTACAGGGGTGAGCCACGGCACTCAGCTTCCCCTCCCCTCCCCTCCCCTCCCCTCCCCTCCCCTCCCCTCCCCTCCCCTCCCCTCTCCTCTCCTCTCCTTTCGAGATGGAGTCTCTATCTGTGGCCCAGGCTGGAGTGCAGTGGCACAATCTTGGCTCACTGCAAGCTCCGCCTCCCGGGTTCATGACATTCTCCTGCCTCAGCCTCCTGAGTAGCTGGGACTACAGGCGCCCACCACCACGCCTGGCTAATTTTTTGTAGTTTTAGTAGAGATGGAGTTTCACCATGTTAGCCGGGATGGTCTCGAACTCCTGACCTTGTGATCCACCCGCCTCGGCCTCCCAAAGTGCTGGGATTACAGGCATGAGCCACCACGCCCAGCCCAAAAAATACTACATGTGAAATAAAGATATTTCAATATAAATAAACACTGGATTCATCAAAGGCAATAGTACTCTCATAGTACACAAAAGCTGAAGGAAATCCTTATGCTAAAAGCAAATAATACCAGAAGGAAACAGATTTAAAATAAAGAATCGTGAGCAGCAGGAGTGCAAGCTTGTAGACATGCGTGACCAGCCCTTTCTCTCACTTACTAATCCTGTGGACATGCGTGATCAGCCCTTTCACTTACCAATCCTGTAAGAGACAATCAGTTTAAGAAATAAAAAATAGGCCGGGCGTGGTGGCTCACGCCTGTAATCCCAGCGCTTTGGGAGGCCAAGGCGGTTGGATCACCTGAGGTCAGGAGTTCGAGACCAGCCTGGCCAACATGGTGAAACCCCGTCTTTACTAAATAAAAACTAGCAGGGCGTGGTGGTGGGCACCTGTAATCCCAGCTACTTGGGAGGCTGAGGCAGGAAAATCGCTTGAACCCAGGAGATGGAGGTTGCAGTGAGCTGACATGGTGCCACTGCACTCCAGCCTTGGTGACAGAGTGAGACTCCATCTCAAAACAAACAAAAAAACAAGAAATAAAAAATAATTGCATTTTTGTGGGTTATCATATATACAGAATTAAAATATATAAATTTAATAGCATACAATATGGGAAACAGCATATTGATTTGTACTATTTTAAGGTTCTTTACATGGTCTGTGAAGTGGTAAAGATTTATATGCCCATGGACCCCGGAGCTGAAAAATTCCTATCGCCTATTGATGTCATAGGCAATTCTAGGGCAGTACACTGCCTTTTTTATGTTTGGGTATGTTTAGATACACAAATGTTTACCGCTGCGTTACAATTACCATCATGTTATAATTGAGTAGAGTAAAATGCTGTACAGCTTTTTAGTCTAGGAGCAGTAGCCTGTGCCATCCAGGTTTGAGTAAGTACAGTCGACAACGTCTGCACAAAGATGTGATTCTCAGAAGGTATCCCCGTCTTTAAGCCCCATGGCTGTAATTTAATTAAAATGTAATAATTCTGGAATACATAGTATCATGGGTACAATAATCACTAAACATAGTTACAGCATAAAGCCCTTAAATAAAATGAAGTGGAGTATTTTTAAAAGCCAAAAGAATGCAAAAGGCCAAAAACAGATGAAATAAACAGAAAATAAATTCCTGATTTCTGTTGTCAGTGATGCAACAATCATCTGAGAGACACACCCATCGATGCTGGCTTCTTCGCCCACCTTCATTTCTTGGTCCATGTAATCATGAACTTTACTGAGAGTCAACCCCATGAAAACACCTGCAGGTTCAAGCTTCTGTTCACCTCAGCACTATTCACAAAGGCGAAGATATGAAATCAACCTGCGTGTCCATCAACAGATGACTGCATCAAGAATGTGGTCTACGTACAGAGCAGAGGGCTGTTCAGCCACGAGGAGGAGTAAAATCATGTCTTTTGCAGCAGCATGGATGGAACTGGAGGGCGTTATCTTAAATGAAGCAGCTCAGACACGGAAAGACACATACAGCTTGTTCTCACATATAAGTGTGAGCTAAATAATGTGTACACCCGGAGGTAGAGTGTGGAATGATAGGCAGTGAAGACTTGGAGGGTGCTGGGGGCGGGAAGGGGTGGGTGATAAGAAGTTACTCAATGAATGCAATGGCAATATGACTCCAGTGATCAATACAGCACAAGTTTTGACTTCACCACCATACAAATAGCAGTTTCACAAAATTACACCCGTGCCCCATAAATTTATACAAATAAAATAACAAAAAGAAAATGTGCAGTTTCTAGAGGGGGAGTCCCCTGCACACCATTGCTTTTCTATGTGACACCCCAGGATTTTACCAGATATACAAGTGAAAAACCATGTTGCTAAAAAATAGTTCCCATCTTCCAATTTTCTTATCGTCATCTGGGAAATAAAATCTGTACATACTTGGGAATAAAATTTGTTGAATTATCAAAAATATATATGCTAATATATGTGAGTCATTAGCTATATCCGCATTGAAATAAAATTTGTGAAGACTCTTCAAACTCTCGTAAAGATTTATTTGGCCGGGCGTGGTGGCTCACGCCTGTAATCCCAGCACTTTGGGAGGCAGAGGCAGGCAGATCATGAGGTCAGGAGATCAAGACCATCCTGGCTAACACGGTGGAACCCCGTCTCTACTAAAAATACAAAAAATTAGCCAGGTGTGGCGGTGGGCGCCTGTAGTCCCAGCTACTTGGGAGGCTGAGGCAGGAGAATGGTGTGAACCCGGGAGGTGGAGCTCAGAGTGGGCCGAGATCACGCCACTGCACTCCAGCCTGAGTGACAGAGCGAGGACTCTGTCTCAAAAAAAAAAAGGAAAAATAAAAAACACGAGAACATACTGCAGGAGAAAACATGCCTGGTCTGAGACGGCTGTGCCAGCTTTCTGAGGCCTTGAATGGCAAGCCCTTTGAGACTGTCAAGAGGAGCGAGAGGAGTCGGTGGGATTTAGCATCGGTGATGAGGTGCGCCACCCACTGTGTGACTTCAGAGTAGTTCCGGGGAAAGAAAATGAAGTCCTGTGAAGTATGGGGAGCACCTTCAGCAGCAGTAGTGGATCTGAACAGCCTCCCAGACACAGACACCCATGGGTGTGAAGTGTCTCAGGAACGAGTGAAATCACCCACAATGGAGAGGAGCACCCTAGGGTGCTAGAACTTTTGAACCACTTTTCCTCCTGTCTTGGGTCAGGCCTCATAGCTAACTCTTTGGTGCGTGGTACTCTCTCTGGCTATGGGAGAGATGTGAGAAGCTTAAGAAAAGCAAATGGGAAGATATGGAGCAGGCAGATGGCCGGTCCCCTTGGAAGAGTCCCCATTGTGAGACCTCCCTGGGGATCTGGCAGTGGCCACAACACACTGGCCTGTGAGATTGGTTGTGATTGTCATTGTTGTGGAAAATGATTATCATCTGTCCTCAGTGGTGCCAATGCTGACTCACCTGGAGGTGGGGGGATGGGCAATTTGACCTCTCAAGACCCCTTCAGCATTATATTGAGGAGGGAGCGTGGCAGAGGGAATGGTGGCCATGGCTGATATTGAGGAGGGAGCGTGGCAGAGGGAATGGTGGCCCTGGTGACACTGAGGAGGGAGCGTGGCAGAGGGAATGGTGGCCATGGTGACACTGAGGAGGGAGCGTGGCAGAGGGAATGATGGCCATGGTGACACTGAGGAGGGAGCGTGGCAGAGGGAATGGTGGCCATGGTGACACTGAGGAGGGAGCGTGGCAGAGGGAATGATGGCCATGGCTGATATTGAGGAGGGAGCGTGGCAGAGGGAATGATGGCCGTGGTGACATTGAGGAGGGAGCGTGGCAGAGGGAATGATGGCCGTGGTGACACTGAGGAGGGAGCGTGGCAGAGGGAATGGTGGCTGTGGTGACATTGAGGAGGGAGCGTGGCAGAGGGAATGGTGGCCGTGGTGACACTGAGGAGGGAGCGTGGCAGAGGGAATGGTGGCCGTGGTGACACTGAGGAGGGAGCGTGGCAGAGGGAATGGTGGCCGTGGTGACATTGAGGAGGGAGCGTGGCAGAGGGAATGGTGGCCGTGGTGACATTGAGGAGGGAGCGTGGCAGAGGGAATGATGGCCGTGGTGACATTGAGGAGGGAGCGTGGCAGAGGGAATGATGGCTGTGGTGACATTGAGGAGGGAGCGTGGCAGAGGGAATGATGGCCATGGCTGATATTGAGGAGGGAGCGTGGCACAGGGAATGATGGCCATGGTGACACTGAGGAGGGAGCGTGGCAGAGGGAATGATGGCCATGGTGACACTGAGGAGGGAGCGTGGCAGAGGGAATGGTGGCCGTGGTGACACTGAGGAGGGAGCGTGGCAGAGGGAATGATGGCCATGGTGACACTGAGGAGGGAGCGTGGCAGAGGGAATGGTGGCCGTGGTGACATTGAGGAGGGAGCGTGGCAGGGGGAATGGTGGCCGTGGTGACATTGAGGAGGGAGCGTGGCAGGGGGAATGATGGCCATGGTGACACTGAGGAGGGAGCGTGGCAGAGGGAATGGTGGCCGTGGTGACATTGAGGAGGGAGCGTGGCAGAGGGAATGGTGGCCGTGGTGACATTGAGGAGGGAGCGTGGCAGAGGGAATGATGGCCATGGCTGATATTGAGGAGGGAGCGTGGCAGAGGGAATGATGGCCATGGTGACACTGAGGAGGGAGCGTGGCAGAGGGAATGATGGCCGTGGTGACACTGAGGAGGGAGCGTGGCAGAGGGAATGATGGCCATGGTGACACTGAGGAGGGAGCGTGGCAGAGGGAATGGTGGCCGTGGTGACATTGAGGAGGGAGCGTGGCAGAGGGAATGGTGGCCGTGGTGACACTGAGGAGGGAGCGTGGCAGAGGGAATGGTGGCCGTGGTGACACTGAGGAGGGAGCGTGGCAGAGGGAATGGTGGCCGTGGTGACACTGAGGAGGGAGCGTGGCAGAGGGAATGGTGGCCGTGGTGACACTGAGGAGGGAGCGTGGCAGAGGGAATGGTGGCCGTGGTGACACTGAGGAGGGAGCGTGGCAGAGGGAATGGTGGCCATGGTGACATTGAGGAGGGAGCGTGGCAGAGGGAATGATGGCCGTGGTGACACTGAGGAGGGAGCGTGGCAGAGGGAATGATGGCCGTGGTGATATTGAGGAGGGAGCATGGCAGAGGGAATGATGGCTGTGGTGACATTGAGGAGGGAGCGTGGCAGAGGGAATGATGGCCGTGGTGACACTGAGGAGGGAGCGTGGCAGAGGGAATGGTGGCCGTGGTGACACTGAGGAGGGAGCGTGGCAGAGGGAATGATGGCCGTGGTGACATTGAGGAGGGAGCGTGGCAGAGGGAATGGTGGCCGTGGTGACACTGAGGAGGGAGCGTGGCAGAGGGAATGATGGCCGTGGTGACACTGAGGAGGGAGCGTGGCAGAGGGAATGATGGCCGTGGTGATATTGAGGAGGGAGCATGGCAGAGGGAATGATGGCCGTGGTGACATTGAGGAGGGAGCGTGGCAGAGGGAATGATGGCTGTGGTGACACTGAGGAGGGAGCGTGGCAGAGGGAATGATGGCCGTGGTGACACTGAGGAGGGAGCGTGGCAGAGGGACTGATGGCCGTGGTGACATTGAGGAGGAAGCGTGGCAGAGGGAATGATGGCCGTGGTGATATTGAGGAGGGAGCATGGCAGAGGGAATGGTGGCCGTGGTGACACTGAGGAGGGAGCGTGGCAGAGGGAATGATGGCTGTGGTGACATTGAGGAGGGAGCGTGGCAGAGGGAATGATGGCCGTGGTGACATTGAGGAGGGAGCGTGGCAGAGGGAATGATGGCCGTGGTGACATTGAGGAGGGAGCGTGGCAGAGGGAATGATGGCCGTGGTGATATTGAGGAGGGAGCGTGGCAGAGGGAATGATGGCCGTGGTGATATTGAGGAGGGAGCGTGGCAGAGGGAATGGTGGCCATGGTGACACTGAGGAGGGAGCGTGGCAGAGGGAATGGTGGCCGTGGTGACACTGAGGAGGGAGTGTGGCAGAGGGAATGGTGGCCATGGTGACACTGAGGAGGGAGCGTGGCAGAGGGAATGGTGGCCATGGTGACACTGAGGAGGGAGCGTGGCACAGGGAATGATGGCCGTGGTGACATTGAGTCAGCACTTATTGGGTTCCACGTGCACATGGTCAAGTTTTCCTGTGGTTTTTCTCAGAAAGGAGCCATGATCCTGTAACAGTGAAACAGCAAAAGTACTAACAAAACTGACTCCATTTTTATTTAATGGGCTTTTTCTCATCCCTGCATATAAGCCAGCATAATTTTAGAGCACTAAGATAAAACGCAAAAGCAGTAATCATGTAGTTTTTGCAACTAACTGTGGGATTAATGGAAAGTATGTAAACAGCTAACTGTGGTTTGTTAAAGATTTATATGAGCATTGTGATCTAATCAAGGAGAAAGAAGGTCCCAGCCTCCTGGGACCATTGCTGGCACCTAGATGTGTGAGGTAGTCAGGTACCTCTTGATCCCAACCCTCTCCTCTTCCACCCTCCCTTGAACCAGATAAGTGCTTGTCAGTGCTGTTTTGGGAGTATTCTGCCCTGTGGTTAAATAGGTGTGAGTGCTGGAGACTCCTGCAGCAATCTGGGGCTTTCTGGTGCTGTGAAGACAGTTACTCTAAAAGTCCTGATGCCATCTCTGCACTTGGGTACAGTTGTGTGACTCTGGGTTTGTGACAGATCCTTCAACTACCCTACCTGCCACTCCATATCTGCTGAGATTTTCTTTCTTCTTTTGTTTTTGTTTTGGGACGGAACCTCGCTCTGTTGCCAGGCTGGAGTGTGGTAGCATGATCTCAGCTCACTATAACCTCTGTCTCCAGGGTTCAAGTGATTCTCCTGCCTCAGCCTCTCGAGTGGCTGGGATTACAGGCGCTCACCACCACATCTAGCTAATTTTTGTATTTTTAGTAGAGACAGGGTTTCACCATGTTGGCCAGGATGATCTCGATCTCTTCACCTCATGATCCGCCTGCCTCGGCCTCCCAAAGTACTGGGATTACAGGTGTGAGCCACCGCACTCGGCTGAGATTTTCATAATGTGTTTGAGACATGCTGTTTATTTCTTCTTTTTTTTACTTTTAATTGAAATATTATATACATAGCAAAAAGTCATTCCTATCATAACTGTACAGCTCAATGAATTTTCATGAAATTTAATCATTAACCAGATTGAAATGAAAACCACAACAAACCCTGTGACTGGAAGCCATTCACGATGAGTCTTCTGTGGCCGGCTTCCTGTGGTGAGCCTCCCCATCAAGGGTAACTGCAGCCCCCTTGGAAATAAAGGAGATCAGGACTCCTTTTGTGTGAGCTTCATTTACTCTGTTTTGCGAGATTGGCCCAGATTGTCGCATGTGTTTAAGGATCTGTCCTTCCCGTGGGGACATAGCGTGCCGGGGCTGAAATGTCCTAGAATCTGTTTACAGTTTCTACTGTCAGTGAGGGCTTGGGTGGTTACAGCTTTGGGAGGTGATGAAAGTGCTGCTGTGCACACACCTGTGAGTGTCTTTGGGGAGCACACACGCACTTTTCTGTCGGATATTCTCCACCCAAGGGGTCGCTGGTCATCGCAGATGTGCTTGTCCACTTTCAGCAGCTACTGACTGAGAGTTTCCCAGGTGGAGCGTGCACCGGATGTCATGCCAGCTGAGGAAGAGAGTTTGGTTGCTCCCCAGCCTCTCCAACAGTTGGTATTTTCTGATGTCTTCATTCTGGCCATGCTGAGGGATGCATTAAAAGCACATAGAAAGTCCAGATGCCTCTGGGCAGCTCATAGATTCTGAATGTTGGGAGACAAGGACAACTGTCAATCTTTGTCATTGCTAGGACTGATTCTCAGTATCTGACCCAAAACTAGGAACGAGGCGATGGTTTGTGGTATTTGATAACGTTGTCAGCATATGCCCTAGAAGTGCTCAAATCCTGGCACATACACAACGTAGGGACGGGACAAACGTGAACTTGGCACGGTTGGTTATAGCTTGTGTCTAGCACCTTGTTTTTGCAACTCTCATGTCCAGCTGGGGTAGGGCCATGCATGGGCAGCATCCCGATGTCCCGCCATCGCCCCGTCCACCCAGCTCCTCCAGAGGACGAGTTACAGTAGCTTCCTAGTGGCAAGACAGATGAGGGGTCCCATCTAATGCCAGGTTAAGATTGTCTTTCTTTTTCTGAGGTAGAAGTGGTGCTTTGCTGTTTATCAATTGAGTTCAGTTATGAAAACATGGCCACATACATTACAGAGGTTAGTGGCTGTTTCCTCAAGGGTTTGGGAAAGAAGTCTCTTACCAAACGCGGACTGATTCAGGAGGGCACATAAGCCGGGTTGTGTCAGGTTCTTCACTGTGCGTAGAGAGCCTTTTCCTCAGTAGCAATTATTTCCTCTGTGGGTTAATAATTTTGCAACTGCTGATTGAAATAGACATGACAGGCCGGGCGTGGTGGCCTATGATCCCAGCACTTGGGAGGCCTAGGCGAGTGGATCACCTGAGGTCAGGAGTTCATGACCAACCTCGTCAATATGGCGAAATCCCATCTCTACAAAAATGCCAAAATTAGCCGGGCGTGGTGGCACATGCCTGTAATCCCAGCTACTTGGGAGGCTGAGGCAGGGGAACTTCTTGAACCCGGGAGGTGGAGGTTGTAGTGAGCCAAGATTGCACCACTGCACCCCAGCCTGGTTGACAGAGACTCCATCTCAAAAAAAAAAAAAACAAAAAAACAATAGACATGACAGACACATCCTCCAGCAAAAGTCTGTGCTCTATGGCAGGAGTAGGTTTTCTCTACCCTTGCTTTTAGATTCCTTTGACTTGGCTGGGTGCAGTGGCTCATGCCTGTAATCCCAGCACTTTGAGAGGCCAAGGCGAGCAGATCATGAGGTCAGGAGATAGAGACCATCCTGGCCAACACGGTGAAACCCCGTCTCTGCTAAAATACAAAAAATTAGCTTGGCGTGGTGGCACGTGCCTGTAGTCCCAGCTATGCAGGAGGCTGAGGCGGGGGATTCGCTTGAACCTGCGAGGCGAAGGTTGCAGTGAGCCGAGATCACGCCACTGCACTCCAGCCTGGGGGACAGAGCAAGACTCCATCTCAAAAAAAAAAAAAAAGAAAAGAAAAAATAGATTCCTTTGACTTGACCCCTATTTCTCCTCTTGTTTTATAAAGTCAACAGGAAGAAAACAACAACAACAACAACAAAAAACCCACCTGTGCCTAGAGAACACATCCGAACCTATGGCACTGTAGTGCCGCCTTTTCTATCACTGTAGGTGGCCTCAGAGGGGAAAATTCATGCATATTCTGCATGTGCCACTTGTGACGGAGAAATCTAGATGATAGGGAAGGTGAGTCTTCCTTGCTGGCTTTCGTCTGGGGAGCCACCCTGACTCCAGCTTTCTGGTTAGGATGAGGATTGGTGGCGATGAAGGAACATTATTTTCCAGGTAAAGCACTGTGACCGTGTTTCCACAAGCAGTTGCGTTTCCTTTAGCTGGTACGAGTTTGTGCGCGTGGGCAGTGGGGTGTGTCTGTGTGGGGTGGGATTTGTGTGGGGTGGCTGTGTGTATGTGCCCATGTCTGTTTCCCCTGGTGTTATACTCTGCCTAGACAGCAGAGTTGCAGGTGTAAGCTTTCTCAACAAGGAATGCCATCCCCATTACTCCACAGCGTGTATGTGGAGCCTAACTGGGTGGACTGCAATGCAGTTCCGACCCTCACCCCTCAGGGTTTAGCACCAGATTCCACAACTGCAGAGCTAAGTCCCACAACGCTGCCCTTACTTCAGACACCAGCTGAACTTTGGAAGTCCCCAAGCCACCTGCACTTCCGACAAACTGGCTATAAATTCAAGGATTACCATGACTTCCTCAGGTTCAAAACTTCACTAGAAATGACTCAGAGAACTCAGAAAAGGGCTATATTTGCAATTTGATTAGAAATGATCTGCATAGAGCAAGGTGTATGGGGCTGGGGGATCCTGGATGCATGGCTTCCATGTCTTCTGTCTGGGGAATCGTGGGGTGGGGTGCTGGGGGGGGGGTGGGTTCCAGGTCACAGATGGATTCAAAGGTTTCTTGATTGGCAATTGGTTGAAAGGGTTAAGCTCTGTCTTAAGAGTTGAAATCAGCTTCAATTAGGTAACATGGTGTGGTCGGGGGTGGGAGTTTGGGAGGTTATGGGAGCCAAGGTTCTTGTCACGTAAATGACACTTCCAGGCAGAGGGCTTCAGAGAGGATAGACGTAAACGTCTCTTATTGGACTTAAAAGGTGACAGACTTTCTGGAAAGACCTAGTGATAGAGCCATATGCTCTACAGATTGCAGATTTCCCACAAAGAGACAGCTGTGTTGGGCCATTCCAAAAAATGTCAAAGAAATATATCTCAGGGTAAAATACTCAGACTTCCTTCAGGACCTGCTTTCAGGTGATGCTATACCAGAGCGCGTTTGAAGTTTGGTATCTTATTGCTACAAAGCGTTTCTTCCGTCAGTCTTAGGATCTCTATTTTCATGTCACTGCTGCTCGGTTGGGTCTGAACCACAAAGGGAGGAGGGAATACTGAGGCGTGCCCGACCCCTCTTCTCCCTCATGCTCTGAATGAATTTTTCAGGTTTATTTGGGTCCCCTTGGCTGAGAGGAGGGTCCATTCAGTTCATTGAGGGGCTTAGAAATTTAATTTTAATTTACATTGTAAAGTGTAAACATATGCAATGTTGATCAATTTTACCTTAATAAAGCTGAGGGAAAAGAGAACAAAAGGAACCATGACTAACAACAATGAAAAGAAATGGAAGCTGAGTCACATTTAAAATATTTATTAATCTGTTTTAAAATAACAGAAACAAGACCATTATAGAGCAACATAAATAGCATCTTTTTGTGAAAAATATTTTCCAAAGCAAAAGTGATTTGTGGGAAAAGTGGCATTGCTTTCCCGTTCTCTGAGAGTCTGTCACATCTGACAACAGGAGCTGGGTCCCTGTGCCTGCCTCAGTCAGGGCACCGCACTCCCCACAGTATACGGCCTCTGGGCACTTGGCCAGGCATAGTAGCTCACACCTGTAAACCCAATTTTTTCCTTCCTTCCTCCCTCCCTCCCTCCCTTCCTTCCTTCTTTCATCCCTCTCTCTCTCTCTCTTTTTTTTTTTTTTTTTTAAGATGGAGTCTGGCTGTGTTACCCAGGCTGGAGCATAATCTCGCCTCACTGCAACCTTTGCATCCCAGGGTCAAGCAATTCTCCTGCCTCAACCTCCCAAGTAGCTGGGATTACAGGCATGCGACATGATGCCCAGGTAATTTTTGTATTTTTAGCAGAGACGGGGTTTCGCCACGTTGGCCAGGCTGGTCTCCAGCTCCAGATCTCAGGTGATCTGCCTGCCTTGGCCTCCCAAAGTGCTGGGATTACAGGCATAAGCCACCACACCTGGCCCCAATTTTCAATCATAAGGTACTATTCCCAAAATACGAAATGCTAAATGTCTCATAACACCTTTGGCATTCAAATGTCCAACATCTCAGCGTTTTGTCTTATTAAAGACTGCAAAAATGTACAAGACTTCAAAACCATGAAATAAACTAAATAAAACTAAGGAGACCCAAATAAAATTCAATGTACTTAAGGTTCAGTGCAGCTATAACAGAATATCTAAGACTGGGTAATTTTTTAAATTATTTTATTATTATTATTGTTATTATTATTATTATTATTATTATTATTATTATTTGAGACAGAGTCTCGCTCTGTCGCCCAGGCTGGAGTGCAGTGGCGCGATCTTGGCTCACTGCAAGCTACACCTCCTGGGTTCACGCCATTCTCCTGCCTCAGCCTCCCGAGTAGCTGGGTAGCTGGGACTACAGGCGCCTGCCACCACGCCCAGGTAATTTTTTGTATTTTTAGTGGAGACAGGGTTTCACTGTGTCTCGAGGCCAGGATGGTCTCGATCTCCTGACCTTGTGATCCGCCCACCTCGGCCTCCCAAAACGCTGCGATTACAGGCGTGAGCCACCGCGCCAGGCCAAGACTGGGTAATTTATTTTTAAAAAAGAGGCTTATTTGGCTCAATATTCTGGTGACTGGAAAGTCTGAGATTGGGCAGTGCACACAGTGAGGGGCTTGTGCTGCTCCAACTCCTGGCAGAACGTGCAAGGGGAAACCAGCACAGGCAAGGAGAGCACACGGCAAGAGAGGAAGCAAGAGGGTCCAGGAAGCCGAATTCACTTCCATAACACCCCACGCCTGGTAACTCATCCAGTCCCACGAGACAGCATTCATCTATTCATGAAAGATCTGCCCATCACCCAAATACCTCCCACTAGCCCCCACCTCCCACCACCACCACATCGGGAATCAAATTTCAGTGTGTGTTTTGGTGAGGACAAACCACATCCACACCGTAGCATACACCCCACCCTGTGGGGCCATGCTGAGGACAAACCACATCCACACCGTAGCATACACCCCACCCTGTGGGGCCATGCTGAGGACAAACCACATCCACACCGTAGCATACACCCCACCCTGTGGGGCCATGCTGCTGTGTCCTGCCCCTCCCAGTTGCTGTGGCACCCTAGCCCTTGGGGCCTGAGCTGATTTGCGCCCTGCTTTCCAGAAAATCAATGCCTTGGCCAGCCAGAGAAATCACAGTCCCTAATGCAAGAGCTGAACAAGTGCCCCACTTGATGGGAAGTCCCCTGGCTGAGCGAGACGGATGGAAAAGAAAGCTCCTCTAAATAATAAAGGCCGCCTCTAAAAAACCCACAGCTAACATCATAATCAATGGGGAACAATTGAAAGTCTTTCCACTAAGACTGAGTTCAAGACAGGGATGCCTAGCCTTGTCACTTTTGTTCAACATAGTACTGGAAGTACTAGCAAGAGCAATTAGACAAATAAAAAAAAAGGCAATAAATTATCTCTATTTGCAGATGACATGATCTATATTTAAAAAAACTCATATTTCCCATAAGAAAATGTTAAAACTAATAAATGAATTCAGTAAAGTTGCAGCATATAAACTCAACATACAAAAATCAGGAGCATTTCTATACACAAACAACAATCTAGCTGAAAAACAAATCAAGAAAACAATCCCATTTACAGTAGCACCAATCAAAATAAAATACTTAGGAATAAATTTAGACAAGAAGGTGAAAGACTAGTACACTGAAAACTATAAAACACCGATGAGAGAAATTTAAGAATACACAAACAATGTAAAAACATCCCACATTTCTGACTTGGAAGAATTAAAATTGTTAAAATGGCATACTATCCAAAGCAAATATACAGTTTTAAGACAATCCCTATCAAAATTCTAATAGCATTTTTCACAGACGTAGAAAAATACAATCCTACAATTCACATGGAACCACAAAAAACCCCAAGCTAACACAATACAGAGGAAAAAAAAATTAATGTTGAAGGCATAACACTACCTGATTTAAAATTACATACAAAGCTATAGTAATAAAAACAGTATATGGTATTGGCATCAAAACAAAAACATAGACCAATGGAACAGAATAAGAAGCCTAGAAATAAATCAAAACATATACTGTCAACTAATTTTCAACAAGAGCAACCAAGAGGACACAGTGGAAAAAAGACAGTTTCTTCAATAAATGATGCTGTGAAACTGGATTTTCACAGGCAAAACAATGAAATTGGGCCCTTATCTTACACCCTATAGAAAATCGACTCAAACTAGATGAAAGACATAAATAAGACATGAAACCATGAAACTCCTAGAAGAGAACGTAGGGGACAGCCCCCTTGACGTTGGCCTTAGCAATGATTTTTCAGATAACCCACCAAAAGCCAGGCTACATGCAAAAGTCAACAAGGACGACTACATCAAACTAAAACACTTCTGCACAGCAAAGGAAACAATCAAAAACAGGCAACCCACAAACTGGGAAAAATATTTGCAAGTCACTAACTGATCAAGTGCTAATATCCAAAATCAATGAAGAACCCTTACAACTTAAGCAGACAAATAACCCTGTTAAAAAGCTAACAAGAGACCTGAACAGACATTTCTCCAAAGACGACAAAAACAATCAGCAGGAAGTGGGGAGATGAAGGCCAAAACACGCAAAGTAGCAGATGTCGGATGAACAAGGCCAGAGACCTAATGTATAACATGAGGACACTGTCTTGGGATTTTTGTTGAATAAGTAGATTTTCACTGCCCCGACACACAAAAAAGCACCTATGTGAGATGGTAGGTATGTGAACTTGCTGACTATAGTAACCGTTTGACTATTGACGTGTACCTTTAACATCATGCTGTCAACCTCAAATATACACAGTAACATTTAGTTTTAAAAAAGAAAAGTTTGGCCAGGTGCGGTGGCTCGTGCCTGTAATCCCAGCACGTTGGGAGGCTGAGGTGGGTGAATCAACCTGAGGTCAGGCGTTCGAGACCAGCCTGGCCAACATGGTGAAACCCCATCTCTACGGAAAATACAAAAATTAGCCGGGTGTGGTGGTGGATGCCTGTAATCGCAGTTATTCAGAAGGCTGAGGCAGGAGAATTGCTTGACCCCGGGAGGCAGAGGTTGCAGTGAGCTGAGATTGCGCCACTGCACTGTAGCCTGGGCAGCAGGAGTGAAACTCCACCTTGGAAAAAAAAAAGTTGGTGGGGGGCGGAGCTCGGCGGAGACGGGGAAGGAGTCCCCGTGGCTGCCGCTCCTCGAGTTGGGGCCTCCCTCGGACACTGCCAGGCAGACGGCGAGTACTGAGCGTGGGTGGCCGCGGTGTCCGTGGGCCACGCTCAGCTGCGGTCAGAGGCGACATGAGTGCCGCGGGGCTGCTGGCCCCGGCCCCGGCCCGGGCTGGAGCGGACCGAGTACTACCCCGAGGAGGACGAAGAGCTGGAGAGCGCCAAGGACGACGAGCGCAGCTGTCGGGCCGCGAGTTGGACGAAGACACTGAGGATGCTACTGAAACTGACCTGGCAAAGCATGATGAAGAAGACTATGTAGAAGTGAAGGAACAGATGTATCAGGACAAACTGGCTTCTCTCAAGAGGCAGTTGCAACAACTACAAGAAGGTACATTACAGGAATATCAGAAGAGAATGAAAAAACTAGATCAGCAGTACAAAGAGAGGACACGGAATGCTGAACTCTCCCTCCAGCTGGAAACTGAACAAGTGGAAGGAAATTACATAAAGAAGGCAGCAGTGAAAGAATTTGAAGACAAGAAGGTTGAGCTGAAAGAGAACCCGATTGCTGAGCTAGAAGAAGAGAAGAAAATGATTGAAAACGAAAAGCTGACAATGGAACTGAATGGAGATTCTATGCAGGTGAGACCTATCCTGACCAGCAAGTTGAGGAGGTGACCAAATGATCCCGTCCCCATCCCAGATGAGAGGAGAAAACCTGCTCCAGCCCAGCGAAACTGTGTGTTAACAGATGAACAGATCATGGAGGATCTGAGAACATTAAATAAGCTTAAGTCACCAAAGAGACCAGCATCTCCATCCTCTCCTGAGCACTTGCCTGGACACCCACCAAATCTCCAGCCCAGAGGTTTGAAGCTCAGATAGAAGATGGCAAACTGTACTATGACAAAAGATGGTACCACAAGAGCCAGGCCATCTATCTGGAGTCAAAGGACAACCAGAAACTGAGCTGCGTGATCAGTTCTGTAGGAGCTAGTGAGATCTGGGTGAGAAAGACAAGTGACAGCACCAAGGGGCCAGCTTCAGCGCGGGCTCTTCGTCATCCGCCGGCGCTCAGCTTCTTGACTTTCTACAGTGCTCTTCTCTTGACCCTTTTTCTGGAGTGGGTTTTATTTTTGTTTTGTTTTGTTTTCTTCTTAACAGAAAAATGTTAACTTACTGGGAGTAGCTACTCAGCCTTAGAAATGGAGAGCACTGTCGTGGATTCTTTAAGGCACTTTTGTGGCCATCCACTTCCAACTTTGTCAGTCTTTTCTGCCTCAACTTCTTCCAGACATCAGTCACCATGAGACTGTTTTACTTTCAGGAGTATTGGGGAGTTTGATTTACTTTCCTTTTATTTCTTTATTTTTTGCTTATACTTGTTTTTGAAAACCTCCTCTGAGTTTGAAGGGACAGCTATTTTTATTAATTATCTTTAAGTCTCTCTGTCATGGAGAAGAGCAGGAAGGGATACACTGTCCAGTGCATTTTCATTAGTGGATCACGTAGCTACTTTCCCTGTCAAGTCCAATTCACTATTTCCCCAGAAGCTTGGGGCAGAGGTCCTAGCAGAAGGCGATGAATTCTCCTGGCTCTCAGCCTTCTCGGAGAAATAAATGCTTTGTGTAACATCTGGCGCACACCATCCATTCCACTGGCTGAGCGATGGAAAAGCTTGCCTGGGAGACTCTGTGCACTGAAGTAAATGGGGTTGGGGGAGGGGACACTTCATATTTATAATGTACTGAAGGTACCATATTTTAAATATTTAATGCAGGTGATTTATTCAAACATTTGTTCTAGCTGAAGCTGGAATAAGCAGTGGTCATTTCAGAAGTTTTCATTTGTAATTCCTTCCTCTCCCTTGTTCCCAAGTAGGTAGTAGTAAGTATGTGCCACGGGCTGATTATCTGGGTAATCTCTTACGGGTGGGAGGTGAGATTGATAGTGCAGTAATCAGTGATCTATAGACCCTCATGCACGATTCCAGTTTCACTCTTGTGGCTGACGCCATCATTGCACATCAGCCATTCCAAACCTGCAGAGAACTTTGTTGTCAGGCCCTGAGCACTCAGAGCTTCATTTGGCCCAGGTTGAAGACAAGGAAAGCTCTGCCGTGGCTGCCTCTGGACTGACACCCTCCCTAATGAGTCCTGATGAAACAGCCTTTCCTACATCCTTCCCTCATTCCCATGATTGGAGAAATGATTCATTGGGTGATGAGTGTTGGGGTTTTCTATACTCATGTTGCCATCTTGAGATGTTTAAAAAATTTGGGGTTAGAGCAACTGTTAGCATCTCTATGGGCAATCAGTAGAACTTACACATTCTAGGAAATCTTTCTTTGTAAGTAATTCTTTTGGTCTCAAGTGATTCCCTTCATGTTGTCTCTTGACATACAAACCCCAAAGCAAGTTGAGGGGTTGTGATGACAATTAAATCACCTTCTCTGAAGTTCTGGCTCTACAGAGACCAGAACTTACTGACTTGTACAGACTTGTACAAGTAAAGACTTATACAGATAGGTTTTTGTTTTAACTTATAATCTGTTTTTTCCTCTTTTTTTTTTTTTTTTTTCTGGTGTTGGAGTCTTATTTAGAAAACAGGATAAATGACACTGTTATAAAAAAAAAAATTATCTCCAATCGAGAGAAAACCACTATTACCATGTTTTGTGTTCCTTTCCAAAATATTTTATGAATAAACAATTGTTCAGTCAAATTTATTTTTATTTTATTTTTTATATATATATTTTTATTATACTTTAAATTCTAGGGTACATGTGCACAACGCACAGGTTTGTTACATATGTATACATGTGTCATGTTGGTGTGCTGCACCCATTAACTCGTCATTTACATTAGGCATATCTCCTGAGGCGATCCCTCCCCCCTCCTCCCACCCCACAACAGGCCCCGGTGTGTGATGTTCCCCTTCCTGTGTCCAAGCGTTCTCATTGTTCAATTCCCACCTATGAGTGAGAACATGCAGTGTTTGGTTTTTCGTCCTTGCGATAGTTTGCTGAGAATGATGGTTTCCAGCTTCATCCATGTCCCTATAAAGGACATGAACTCATCATTTTTTATGGCTGCATAGTATTCCATGGTGTATATGTGCCACATTTTCTTAATCCAGTCTATCATTGTTGGACATTTGGGTTGGTTCCAAGTCTTTGCTATTGTGAGTAGTGCCTCAATGTGAGACCTTATACCGAAGCATGCATCACATTACCTATAAAAGTGTCTGATCTCCTCTTTTCCTATTTAAATGCCCTTTATTCATTTCTCTTGTCTGGTTGCTGTGGCCAGGATTTCTGATGTTGAAAAGGAGTGGTGAGAGAGGTGATCCTTATTTGTGCTGGTTTTCAAGGGGAATGCTTCCACCTTTTGTCCATTCAGTACGATGTTGGCTGTGGGTTTGTGACAGATGGCTCTTATTTATTTATTTATTTATTTTATTATTTATTTATTTTTTGAGATGGAGTTTCACTCTTCTTGCCCAAGCTTAGAGTGCAATGGCACGATCTTGGCTTACTGCAACCTCCACCTAATGGGTGCAAGTGATTCTCCTGGCTCAGCCTACCTAGTAGCTGTGATTACAGGCACACGCCACCACTCCTGGCTAATATTTTTTTGTATTTTTAGTAGAAATGGGGTTTTACCATGTTCGCCAGGCTGGTCTCAAACTCCTGACCTCAGGTGATCTGTCCGCTTTGGCCTCCCAAAGTGCTGGGATTACAGGCATGAGCCACCGTGCCCAGCCCATGGCTCTTGTTATTTTGAGGTGTGTTCCTGCAATACCTGGTTTATTGAGTTTTTAATATGAAGGGATGTTGAATTTTATCAAAAGCCTTTTCTGTATCTATTGATATGATTGTGTGGTTTTCGTCTTTAGTTCTGTTTATGCGATGAATCACATTTATTGATTTGCATATTTGAACCAGCCTTGCATCCTGAGGATGAAGCCTACTTGATCATGGTGGACAAGCTTTTTGATATGCTGCTGGATTTGGTGTGCTAGTATTTTGTTGAGGATTTTTGCATCGATGTTAATCAAGTATATTGGCCTGAAGTTTTCTTTTTTGTTGTGTCTCTGCAAGGTTTTGGTATTAGGATGCAGACAACATGATTCTATGTCTGGAAAGCCCCATATTCTCAGCCCCAAAGCTTCTTAAGCTGATAAACAACTTCAGCAAAGTTTCAGGATACAAAATCAACATACAAAAAAAATCACTAGCATTCTTATACACCAGCAACAGCCAAACCAGGAACCAAATCAAAACTCAATTCCATTCACAATCACCACACACACACACACACGTAGAAATACAGCTAACCAGGAAGGTGAAAGATCTCTACAAGGAGAATTATACAACACTGCTCAAAGAAATTAGAGATGAGACAAACAAATGGGAAAACATTTCATACTCATAGATAGAAAAATTGCCCAAAGCAATTTATAGATTCAATGCTATTCCTATCAAACCACTAATGATATTCTTCACAGAAATATAAAAAACTATTTCAAAGTTTATATAGAACCAAAAAAGGATCCCAAATGGCCAAGACAATTCTAAGCAAAAAGAACAAAGTTGGAAACATCACACTACCCAACTTCAAACTACACTACAGGGCGATAGTAACCAAAACAGCATGGTACTGGTATAAAAAAAAGACACATAGGCCAATGAAACAGAATAGAGAATCTAGAAATAAGGCCACATACCTATGATCATCTGATCTTCAACAAAGCTGACAAAAACAAGCAATGGAGAAAGGACTTCCTATTCAATAAATGGTGCTGAGATAACTGGCTAGCCATATGCAGAAGATTGAAACTGGATCTCTTCCTTACACCATATACAAAATCAACTCAGGATGGATTAAAGAATTAAATGAAAACCCAAAACTATAAAAGCTCTGGAAGACAACCTGGGTAATACCATTTTGAACATAGGAACTGGCAAAGATATCGTGATGAAGACGCCAAAAACAATTGCAACAAAAGCAAAAATTGACAAATGGGATCTAATTAAACCAAAAAGCTTCTGCATGGCAAATGAAACTATCAACAAGAGTAAACAGACTACAGAATAGGAGAAAATATTTGCAAACTATACACATGACAAAGGTCTACTATCAGGCATCTATAAGAAACTTAAGGCTGGGCGTGGTGGCTCACACTTGTAATCCCAGTTCTTTGGGAGGCCAAGGCAGGTGGATCACGAGGTCAGGTGATGGAGACCATCCTGGCTAACATGGTGAAACCCCATCTCTACTGAAAAAAAAAAATACAAAAAAATTAGCTGGGTGTGGTGGCGGGCGCCTGTAGTCCCAACTACTCGGGGGGCTGAGGCGGGAGAATGGCATGAACCCGGGAGGCGGAGCTTGCAGTGAGCTGAGGTCGCACCACTGCACTCCAGCCTGGGCGACTGAGCAAGACTCCATCTCAAAAAAAAAAAAAAAAAAAGAAAAAAACTTAACAAATTTCCAAGAAAAAAACCAAGCAACTTTATTTTGTTTGATTTTTTTTTTTTTTTTTGAGACGGAGTCTTGCTCTGTTGCCCAGGCTAGAGTGCTATGGCACACAGTCTTGGCTCACTGCAACCTCTCCTTCCTGGGGTCAAGGAATTCTCCTGTCTCAGTCTCCTGAGTAGCTGGGATTACAGGCACCCACCTGTAATCCACCACCACGCCAGGCCATTAATTTTTTGTATTTTTTTTAGTAGAAACGAGGTTTTGCCATGTTGGCCAGGCTGGTCTCGAACTTCTGACCTCAGGTGATCTGGCCTCAGGCTCCCAAAGTGCTGGGATTACAGGCCTGAGCCACCGCACCATAAAGCAACAATATTCCAAAGTGAGCAAAGGGCATGAGCAAACACTTTTCAAAAGAAGACAAACATGAGGCCAACCAGCATATGAAAAAAAGCTGGGCCAGGCACGGTGGCTCACACCTGTAATCCCAGCACTTTGGGAGGCCAAGGCAGGTGGATCACCTGAGGTCGGCAGTTCAAGACCAGCCTGGCGAACATGGTGAAACCCCACCCCAACCCGTCTCTACTAAAAATACAAAAATTAGCTGAGTGTGGTGATGCATGTCTGTAATCCCAGCTACTCGGGAGGGTGAGGCAGGAGAATCGCTTGAACCAGAAGGCGGGGATTGCAGTGAGCCAAGATGGCACCACTGCGCTCCAGCCTGGGTGAAACAGAGTGAGACTCTGTCTTAAAAAAAAAAAAAAAAAAAAGAAGAAGAAAAGAAAAGCTCAATATTACTGATCGTTAAAGAAATGCAAATCAAAACCACAATGAGATACCGTATCATATCAGTCAGAATGGCTATTATTGAAAGATAAAAAAATAACAGATGGTGGTGAGGTTTTGGAGAAAAAGGAATGCTTATACACCGTTGGCAGGAGTGTAAATTAGTTCAACCATTGTGGAAGTCAGTGTAGTGATTTCTCAAAGATATAAATACAGAAATACCATTCCACCCAGCAATCCCATTACTGGGTATATACCCAAAGGAATATAAATTGTTGTTATAAAGACACAGGCACACATGTTTATTGCAGCACTATTCACAATAGCAAAGAAAAAAAAAAGACTCCAGGAGGCGTCCCTGGGAGCCTTTCTCCAGCCTCATAGCCCACCTTGCGCCCAAGTGATAGCGTGTAGCTTTCCTTTTGTGACGGGAGCCCACAGGATTCACTCTCTTTTCCTACTTCCTCCGGGGTGAAGCCTCGTGTGTTGGGACAATGTGGGATCAGGGACTGTCTGGGTGACCCTGGCGAGCCTCTCCTCACGGAGTTCTAGCTGCCATCAGGGCAAGGGGAGCACACCCAGGGTGGCCGCCCCCAGGGGTGTTTGGATACAGGCCAGGAGCAGGCTGCTCTGTGATGGTGGGGGGGTGATGAGACTCCCCTGAGAGGCTCCCTTGGGCGCTGGAAAGATGGGACATGGGGAACCGCCTCCTGCCTGGACCAGTTGATGCCCAGAGCCACTCCCCTGGGTCCTCATCGCTCCTTCCAGGCAGTGGGGACGTGGGTTTCCAGAGGAATCCAGGCCTTTAGGAAGAGTGGGAATCTGACTTTGATCTTGCAGCTCCGCATTTTTCCTGCACATTTGCTGATTAGTTTATGCCTGTCAGGGACCTCAGGGCCAGTGCTAAGTCCCAGGGTCTTAGGGTAGGAAAGATGATTCCCCAGATTTCCTACAGGCATTTGAGCATAATGGAAGGATCAGTGGAGCCTTCAGTGAAACTTGGCAGATTGAGCACTTCATTTATTTTCACTCTCCCAGGATCCTTCCCAAATTATCATAAATAAACAGAGAATTCTGAAACCTACAAAGAAAAATACAGCAGAAGAACAATGAATCAGTTTCAAAGCCTAGGCAGAGAGGCCGTGGGATGACTGACAGCAACCCCCTGTGGGACTGGAGAGCAGACGGTTTGGTGGAAACAGCGCCCAGTTCCACAGAGGGAACTTGAGGAGAAGCAAAGTGACTGAGCCAGCAGAGCCAGGCCCCAGACCCCCACCCCAGCCTGTGGGAGCTGCAGGTATGAGCTGGGAACACACTGTTCTGTCCCGTCTATTTTTCTCATCATATAAGCTCTGGTTCTAGAAACAACTCACCTGCAGCCAGCTGTCTGGACCAGCACGTGGTAATGGGGCTGGACTATTTACAGGCCCATTGTGACTATTTACAGCCCTACTTACAGGCTGTACCATGGCCACCTCCCAGCACGGTGCTCGGCTATGACGTCAAAATAAGGTAGAGCCGGCCGGGTGAGGGGGACAGGGGAACGGGAGCTGTACACACAAGTGCTGGAGGCTCAGGAGCTCAGTACTGTCCAGGGCCAGGGCTGTAAACATGGCTGGGGTGGCCCCTGTGTCATGGGGAGGAAGCCCACAGAGAAAATGTCATTCTCATCACATCACATCACACCAAGGGTACCTGCTATTAACATGGCTTATCGCTTTTTTAAAAATTTTAGATTCAGTGGGTGCATGTGCAGGTTTGTTACATGGATAAACTGTGTGGTGCTGAGGTTTGGGCTTCTAGTGAACCTGTCACTCAAATAGTGAACACAATACCCAACAGGCAGTTTTTCAGCCCTTCTCCTGCTCCTGCTGTCCACACTTTTTGAGTCCTCAGTCCCTTTTTTTTTTTTTTTTTGAGATGGAGTCTCTGTCACCCAGGCTGGAGTGTAGTGGCATGATCTCTGTGCCCTGCAACCTCCGTCTCCCGGGTTCAAGTGAGTCTCCTGCCTCAGCCTCCTGAGTAGCTGAGACTATAGGCACACGCCACCACACTCAGCTAATTTTTGTATTTTTGTTTTATTTATTTATTTTTTGAGACGGAGTCTCACTCTGTCTCCCAGGCTGGAGTGCAGTTGCGCGAACTCGGCTCACTGCAAACTCTGCCTCCTGGGTTCATGCCATTCTCCTGCCTCAGCCTCCCAAGTAGCTGGGACTACAGGCGCCTGCCACCACGCCCGGCTAATTTTTTGTATTTTTTAGTAGACACGGGGTTTCACCGTGTTAGCCAGGATGGTCTCGATCTTCTGACCTCGTGATCTGCCCGCCTCCGCCTCCCAAAGTGCTGGGATTCCAGGCGTGAGCCACCACATCTGGCTCCTAGTGACTGCTTCCATCTTTATGTCCCTGTGAACCCAAGATTTAGCTCCTACTTACAAGTGAGAACATGTGGTATTTTATTTTCTGTTACTGTGTTAATTCACTTAGGATAATGACCTCCAGCTCCATCCATGTTGCTGCAAAGGACACAATTTTGTTCTTTTTTATGGCTATATAGTATTCCATGGTGTATATATGCCATATTTTCTTTTTTTTCCTTCTTTTTTTTTTTCCCTGAGACGGAGTCTCGCTCTGTTGCCCAGGCTGGAGTGCAGTGGTGCGATCTCTGCTCACTGCAAGCTCCACCTCCTGGGTTCATGCCATTCTCCTGCCTCAGCCTCCCAAGTAGCTGGGACTACAGGTGCCTACCACCATGCCCGGCTAATTTTTTTTTTGTATTTTTTTTAGTAGAGATGGGATTTCACCATGTTAGCCAGGATGGTCTCGATCTCCTGACCTCATGATCCGCCTGCCTCCGCCTCCCAAAGTGCTGGGATTACAGGCGTGAGCCACCATGCCCGGCCCCATATTTTCTTTATCCAATCCACCCTTGATGGGCACCTGGGTTCATTCATGTCTTTGCTACTGGGGATAGCGCTGGGCTTACCACTGTGGATGCTGACCTTGACCACCTGGCTGGGGTGGTGCTCATCAGGTGTCCCTGCTCTGCAGTGACTCCTCCCCACTTCCACACTGTACTCTTTGGAAGGAAGTCACTGACCACAGCTCCCACCTCAGAAGTGGGGAGTTACACGCTCCCTCTGTAAGGGTGGGGTAGGTACATAACTTGTTTGGAATATTCCTGCACAGAATATTTGTCCTTCTCCTTCATTAATTTCTTTATTCAGTCATTTATTTATATTCATATCAATATTGGCTCATGGATATTGATCATATACTCTGGGCCACAATCCGATACTACTTGATGTATTGTGTTGCTCAAATTGTTCCAGTTTTGGCCACTGGAAGCTCTTTCAGTTGACCCCCACATCTCTTTGACCGAGCCCTATCATAGGGGGTTGGTTGGGTTGTTTGTTTACTTGTTTTACCATTTTCTGACTTTCTGATGCTCCAGGCACATCCTGAGTATTTCCTGGCCCAGTGCTAGAAGCAACCATTCTCCAAGGATCTCTGGTTCCTTTCCCTGGAGAATGGTATTAGAAACCAAGATTTAGGTGCTGGTGTGCTCATTGCTACTGGGGCATTGTTGCTTCTAGGCCTTCTCAGTGGACAGAGCACAAAAATCTATGCGTGGATGCTCACCCATGTGTATATACACGTGAGGGTTAATTTTGCCATCTTGGCTAGGCTATGGTGCCAGGTTGTTTGGCCAAACATTAGTCTAGCTGTTGCTGTGATTGTACTTTTTGTATGTGATTAACATTTTAATCAGGATACTTTGAGTAAGGAGATTACTCTTCATAACATGTTGGGGAGGGAGGGCCTCATGCAATCAAAGAGCAAAAATTGAAGTTTCCTGAAGAAGCAGCAGTTTGCCTCAAGACTGCACCATAGGAACCCTGATGGTTTCCAGCCTACAAACTTCAGACTCAAGACTACAACTCGGCCTGGTGTGGTGGTTCACGCCTGTAATCCCAGCACTTTGGGAGGCTGAGGCGAGCAGATTATGAGGTCAGGAGATCAAGACTATCCTGGCTAACACAGTGAAACCCCATCTCTACTAAAAATATAAAAAAATTAGCCGGGCATGGTGGCAGGTGCCTGTAGTCCCAGCTACTAGGGAGGCTGAGGGGAGGCTGAGGCAGGAGAATGGTGTGAACCCGGGAGGCAGAGCTTGCAGTGAGCCGAGATCATGCCACTGCACTCCATCCTGGGTGACAGCATGACAATCTGTCTCAAAAAAAAAAAAAAAAAAAAAAAAAAGACTACAGCTCTCCTCTGAATTTCCAGCTTGCAGGCCTACTCTATATAATTCAGGTCTGCCAGCCCCCACAATCACATGATGTGATACACACACACACACACACACACACACAAAATCTATATGTCTGTGTCCATCTCCAAAGAAGATATACACAGTAAGCACACGAAAAGACGCTGAATATCATTAGTCATCACGGCAATGCGAATCCAAGTCATAATGAGATACCACTTCCCATTCACTAGGATGGCTGGAACCACACATTGGGGTAACAACAACGGGTCACAAGGATATGGTGAAATCCAAGCCCTCTCGCTGCTGGCGGGAATGGACGTTGGTGCAACTGCTTTGGAAAACAGCGTGGCAGTCCTTCAGACAGCCAGCAGAACTGCCATGCCGCCCAACAGTTCAACCTAACAGAAGTGAAATGCTTTCACACAGAAGTTGGTACATGGTCGTTCGTTAGCATCACCATTCACAGTCATCAAAAAGTGGAAAGTACCGAAACGTCCATCAACTGAGGGTGTTTATTTGGGAGGTGTTTTCAGGAGGCAGGAGGTGAGACAGGAGGCAAGGAAAGCGCAGGGCCTGGTGAGCACTCAGCAGCCGCTGGTAAGCGTGCCCGGCCCGGCCCTCCACCCCCGTGCTCCATGCCGCCATCAGCGGAGTGCCCGTGGAGATGTGAGATGAGACCTTGAGCAGCCCAGCACAGAGTCCGCACTCTGGAAAGGGCAGTCGCTGTGGTCGTCATCGAGTGCCTGTGAGGATTAAACAGGATAAGACAACTCCAAAGCCCCGGCCAGCTCTAAAGCATTTAGAGAGCGCACAGGGAGCCTGGGTTCTCTTTCCTTCCACTTCCCTCGCTGCTCTGGCTGCCCTTCCCTCCTGTCCACCTCGCCGGCTGCCCTGAGCCATTGTGAGTCTCGTGGCAGGTGTGTGTGTGTGTGTGTGTGTGTGTGTGTGTGAGAGAGAGAGACAGAGACACAGAGCACGTGGGAGCTCATTTCTCCCTGGCTCCAGATGGCGGACAAGGAAAAGCGAGATCACACAGGATCCAGGTTCTCTGAGCCCTAATGCCCATTGTCCCACCCTCAGCCTTGGCCTGTCCCCAGCTTACTGCTGCCCCAAACTACAGGCTTCCAAGCACTTACTGGAACCATTTTTTCTCACATAGCCCTCCAACTCTCAGTCAGGCCTTAGCCAGGCTCTGTCTGCCCCCATACAGTCAGTTTCCCCAGCCAGCGGGGAGTTTCTGGTTTGCCAAGACTCAGAGGCTGGTGGAAGCCAGACTGGGAAGGGGGTGGCTCTCCTGGCTGAGGAGGGGAGAGAGATGGGGCAGGCTCTCTTAGAGGAGGAGGCCAGATCCTCTGACGAGTACAGAGCCAGCCGTGCCAGGACTGGGCAGAGCGTGTTCACAGCACAGGTGGCTGCAAGTGCAGAGCCCTGAGGGTGAAAGGCAGGGCTGCGGTGGGGCTTAGAGAGGAGAACAAGGGGTTGAGATAAGTGGGGCAGGGTGGCTAGCGGCCCAATCGGACCGGGCCTCATGGACTCTGGTGGCCACTTCAGATTCTATTTTGGCTGCAGGTTTTAATCCCAACAGCAGTGCGACCTGGTCACACTTGAGAAACACGGGCAGCTGCCGTGGCAAGCACAAGTTGAAGCAGATGGATGTTAGTGGGCTTTGCTGTGCTGGGAGTGGGCATGATGATGGCATGGGCTGGGCATGGTGGGAAGGCTGGAGAGAAGCGGGAAGACTGGGTGGGTGAAGTGACCTCACCTGCCCACAGCTCGCTGAGGTCATAGCGGGTGCGTGAGGAGGAATGGAGTATAGGAACTCCTGGGTCTTGGCCTGTGCAGCGGGTAGCGGGGGTGTCGTGGTGACGGCCGTGGATAACGAGGGAGGGGCTCGGTGGATGCCTTGCTAGGTGGGGCCAGGCTCTGGCCCTCTTGTGCATCGCTTTTTGTACATCACGGTGTGGGCAGTGCTGTCCTGGGGCAATGTGGATCCATTATTCACTGGAGCACAGCACTACTGTTATCTTCTTGTTTATTTGCTTAGTTATTGTTTATCCCCCAAATAGAATGAATGGCTTGCTGAAGTATCCCTTGTGCCTAGAACAACACTGGCACAGGGCAGGGGCTCGATGGATATTTGCTGAATGGACGGATAAAAGGATGGATGGTGGACACATGGATGGTGGATGGATGGCCGAATGGATGGATGGCTGAATGGATGGATGGATGGATGGTGGATAGATGGCTCTGACAGGGGAATGGGAAGTTTGATATGTTGCTTCAGAGCCCAGAGAGGTTAGGGGGGTGGGGGTAGGAGCAGCGGCCCTGCCATCTTTCCCTCCCTGAACCACCTGACCCTCACAGCCCGTCTCAAATGAGCAAAGGGTTCAGGCATCCATGGAGACGCACAGCCACTGCCACACCAGGGCTCAGCAGTCTAGTCTGCCCACCACACCATCTCTCCTGCCTGCAACACCACTCTCCCTCCCACCCCCAGGGCATGGGACCTCCCCTAGGATCTGACCCCTCACCTCCAACGTGGTCCCCAGAGGGCAGGAAGGAGTGCATAGGACATTTTGCATAGCCTCCAAGGAAGCAGCAGCCAGGAGGCGCCACAGACCTGAGATTTTGCAGAAGCAGGACAGCTGCCAGCACCCAGGGCCCCGCCCTGGCGACGCAGAGGTTCTGGAGCCAAGAGGGTTCCCCTATGGGTTCACTGCTGCTGCCTGCCACCCGGATCTGGGACGGCAAGGCTGCTGGGGACACTTAGCTTAGCTGGGACAATGTCTCAGGAAGCAGGAAACCGTTGGATCTGCATAGTGGTGGCTGTGGAAAGTCAGAACACAAGGGAAGTCCCCTGCCCATCAGTGTGTAGAAGGAGGTCCTGTGTCCAGTCACGGCTTTCAGGACCAAGGGCAGGGGCCCCAGGCCAGGGCTGCTCTGACCCTTCCATTCCTTTCCCTCCAACCCCCTCTAATGTACAAAACGCAGCGCCTGCAGTGTACTCAGAACAGGAACTCCGCAGAGTGGAGCCAAGTCTCCGACATGGGAGAGAGGGAGAGGATCCCCTCTAGAAGCCTGGCCTGGGCTCACATGATCCTCTCCTGGTATGTCCCAGTGTCCAGTAGGAACTTCTTGGGTCCAAGACAAATCTCCAGCTTCTGGCTCCCTGCTGGGCACTAGGTAGGTGCCTGATAAATATTTGCAGGATTCTGTAAGAATCAGAATTCCAGTTGTGCTATCTGAGGAGTCTGACAGAAAAGCAGAAGAGGTTATACCAGTGGAGGGAAGGTGGTCTTGGGGTCTGAACAGTTCATCCACTGCTGCTCAGGTAGGTGGTTTCACCCAGGGTCAGTTTTGTCTTCTGGAGATAGGCAAGGTGACCTGACTTCCCTCACCCTGGGGCGCCTATCCCTTCTCTGCAACTGGAGAGCCGGTGTGGTCAGGAGCTGGCTGTCAGCACCCCGCCCCCCTTCGCCTTGCCAGCACTTAGGCCTCAGGCCCTGGTTCTTGGCGTGCCTTGTGTCCTCCTTTCCCTGGGGCGACATGGGCCCATCACACTGTAGAAAATGCTGGATTCTCCCGGAGGTAACCTGTCTACTAGACAAAATACAGTGACTACGTATGTCCCATTCAGAGGAACAAGGATGCCAGGGCTCAGGTGACTCAGGGTCCTGCAACCAAATTTGATTGGTCCCTAAGCCCCAAAGCCTTCGGCGATCTAGCTTCCTAGCCATATACAGATACTGATGACCCCCCCCCCCCAAACACACAGTCATTCTCTCCCCAACCTCCCCGACACCCACATACCTGGGCAATGGCCACTCTGTGCAGCGGACTCCTACCCCTCCTCCACCTTGGGCTGCTTGTAGGGTGCCATTACAGCAGTAAGGCGCTCCCTGGGCATCCAGATGCTGGTTGTGAGGGAGTGAATTGAGGGGCAGGCTGGAGGGAGGGGTGATGTTGGTGGGGGGGAACTTGGAAGACTTCCAGGCTAATTTTGCCCAAATTCAAAAGAGGAGTCTTAGAGAGCCTCTTTAGTTCAGCTTCTTCTTCCAGCTAATAGGAGAGGGTGTGCGTGCTCCAATTTCGGGGGAGAGGTTCAGATAATTTCAAGAAAACCTGGAAAAAAGGAGCCATTGTAATGCTCACCCAGCACAGTCTTAGAGCAGGCAGAGCCCCTGCTGTGAGGCCAGCCTTGGAGAGCAGTGGGCCTCCTGCAGTAGCGCCTCTCTGGGGAGCTGGGCGAGTAGTTCCGGGAGCAGAGTGGGTGGTTCTCAGGGTCCAGGGCCTGTGCCACCTGGAGTCGCAGCCCCTTCTCTCACTTCTAGCCCAGGGTCCCAGTACTGGGATTCCCTGACCGAATGGCACCCATCCTGCTCTTCCCGGAGTCCATCTTGCCAAGGGCAGGCCAAGCCTTAGGCCCCAGGGAGCCAAGTGGGGGCACCATTTGTGGAGGTGGGCGGTGTAGACCGCTCCAGGACTTGCAAGGGGCGTCCACTCTCCAGCTGGGAGAGGAGCCCTCTCCTGGTACCAGAGGGAGCCGAGCTGGGTAGAGACGCGGGACAGGCAGTGGGCCGGGCTTTTCACTTGTCCTCTCCGATCTTGGGAGCCAGGCGCCCGTTTCTAGAAGAAAACCAAAGCTGGACTGGGAAGGACTCTTGTGGAGACCCGGACCGTCAGGCGTGGCGCGTTGGGGAAGCAGCTCCCCAGGGACCCAGGAGCCGGGTTGGCTCCAACCCGAGAGAGCTGGTCCCACGAAGGAGCAGGTCCCTTTGCATCCCGCGGGGCTGCCAGGTGCAATTTTCGCTGGGCCGACGGCGCGGAGATGGGCCAGAGTCCGGCCATCCAGAAGTGCCTGGAGCACACAGCAAGGCCCTGCCCTCGGCTCCGTGAAGGTGAGGGGGTAAAGTCGGCCCGGAGTCCCCTGGGGTGCAGGAGGGGCCCCGCGGGTTCCAGCGGACCCTCGACGGAACGTTCCAGGCAGGCGAGATCTCGCACAGAATCTGCCCTTTTAAAGACTCGGCTTTGTCCTCGTTAAACTTGCGTCTGGCAACGCGACCGCTGCGGCTCCCGAGCAAGATTAGAGGGTTTCCGCTGGGGGGCGCGCCCGGGGACCGCGCCTCCCCGCCTGGTCTCGGCGCCCCGGCCCAGGGGTCTTCAGTGGTGAGGGGCGCCCAGATCGCTGCATCCCCTGGAGCTCTGCGCCCGGCCGAGCCACTCAGAGCTCCCGCCCCGCACACCCACTTCGAGCTCCAAGTCCTTCCTTTTCTATACTCCAAGTTGGATCCTGCTGGGAAGGAAGGGCCCTTCCTGAGAGAACAGGGATTGCGATTTCCCAGCACAAAGTCGAATTCATGACTTCACCTTCAACGGGGCTGCATTCTCCCCTTGGCAGGAATGGGATGGAGCGAGAGTGAAGCCGCTGGAAGGACACTCGTTTTATTTTTTTAATCGTAAACGGGGCAACTTCCAACTCTGCCAGTTTTAAGCTTTAAGAGTATCTCCTCGCCGGAACGCGGTGGCTCACGCCTGTAGTCCCAGCACTTTGGGAGGCCGAGGTGGGCGGATCACGAGGTCAGGAGATGGAGACCATCCTGGCTAACACGATGAAACCCGGTCTCTACTAAAAATACAAAAATTAGCCGGGCGTGGTGGCGGGCGCCTGTAGTCCCAGCTACTCGGGAGGCTGAGGCGGGAGAATGGTGTGGACCCGGGAGGCGGAGCTTGCAGTGAGCCGAGATCGCACCACTGCACTCCAGCCTGGGGGACAGAGCGAGACTCCGTCTCAAAACAAAAAAAAAAGAGCATCTCCCCTACCGAGAAGGGAAGACAGGGGAGTCCATCGGGTGCGCACTCCGCTGTTGCCCAGGCTGAGTTGCTGGGGCGCCAGTCTGCGGTGTTCAGCCCCAAAGCCTGCAGCCTGTTCAGTCCAGGGCACCGCAGGCGCCAGAACTCTGGCGGGCGGGCGGGCGGGCGGCGAGAAGGGCTGTCTAGGGCGCACGCCTTCCGCAGGGGGGTCAGAGGGTCGGGGCCGCAGGAAAGAGGTGAGCGAGGACTAGCGAATGTAGAAGGGAAGGGCGCAGAGAACTTGACTTCCCACCTTATGTGCTTTCCAGGCCAGCTCAGGGGCGAGTGTGGGCAGGGCGAGGGAGACCCTAGGTCTGCGCCACCGCCGGCGTGAGCCTGAAAAGCTGCTGGGAGAACCAGCTCCGAAACAGAGTTCTCGGAAGAGACTGTGACACCTATGGAAATTTAATGAATTGATAAAGGGATCGATTCGATTCAATGTGAGAATGTTAGTTTATTTAATAAATAGTGCTGTTATAGTTGTAGATCTAGAAGAAACTCAGTCCTCTGGTTTTTGGTATACACAAAATTGGTTCTGGATTTATTACAGGTTTTTTGTTTTGCTTTACTTTTAGTCAAATCGTTAAAGAAATATTAGGGAGCATTTTTCTAGGCTTTATTATTAACTATTATTATTCGATGAGACGACATCCTAAACTACATTTTTTGGCAAGCTAATCAGGCAGTATCTCTTACCATTTTAAATGCACATAACGTTTAACACAGCAGTCCTAACTTGGGACAGCTATCCCACAAAAACAAAAGCACCTGGGTAACAGGAAACTGTAGGGGAAACTGTTTTGATGGAAACTGGCATAAGGGCCGTCCTTTCCAGTTTTGATTCTATTGGGTCTCTGAGGCCTTCCAGGCCTTTGGGCTGTTTTACAGCATTGTAGCTGATTGCAATGCAAAAATAGCCCGGCCCCTAGACAGGTACATGAATTCTGTTCCCTGGAGATTCAGTTGACTAGCCTCCCCAACTGTGGAAGAGGCCAGTTTTGTGTCCATTTACACGTTCACTTTGCTATTCATCTATAAATGTGTCCGTTCTTTGGATTGTCCTTGGTTTAAGCATCTTCATTATTGCCTCAATAATGAATTAAGATATTTAGTACACAATTATTTTGCATCTCTGAGTCATGATTGTACCTTTAATTAAAAAAAAATCCTTTAGCAATACAACTGCAGAGGCACAAAACAAACACCAATGAACTGCCAGTTAGCTATGAAAACAATAAAATCTGTATGATCCACTCGCAAGATGTCCATAGGTTGTTAGTTTTAAAAGGACATTATAATATATATGGCAGGATCCCATTTTTATTTTTATATTTTAAGATGGAGTCTTGCTCTGTCATCAGGCTGGAGTTCAGCGGCGAGATCTCGGCTCACTGCAACCTCCACCTCCTGGGTTCAAGTGATTCTCCTGCCTCAGCCTCCCGAGTAGCTGGGACTACAGGTGTGCACCACCACGCCCAGTATTTTTAGTAGACACGGGGTTTCACCGTGTTGGCCAGGAGGGTCTCGATCTCCTGACCTCATGATCTGCCTGCCTCTGCCTCCCAAAGTGCTGGGATTACAGGCGTGAGCCACCCGCGCCTGGCAGGATCCCATTTTCAATTTTAAAAAGGAAAAAGCCATTAGCCTGGACTAGTATAACAAACACAAAGCCACCCAGATAGCACTGAGTACCCCTTGGTTCAGCTCCTGTGTTACACTGTGCTTTCCACTTCTAAGACGTGCTGTCATTTGTGTGCATGTCTTCCGAGTTTACTTCCTATGTATGCACTGGTGGAGGCTAAAGGAATTCCATCTCAGATGAGAGGCTAGTCATTCTATTTTGGATGCTAAGCCACCAAGTGGAATTCTGATTAACCCCGTTCTGGGAATGTCTCCAAGATTGTTCCTTGTGTAAGAGTAGGTAAGGAGGTATTCACCGTAAATCTGCACTTAGGACAAAGTTGTACCCATTCCTTCTGAAGCGTGGGTGCCCCTCCCCTCTAGTATAGAATCCCTGGGTCCTGAGGGTGTAGACACCATCTTCTCTGGCCACAGCCAGGGACATGGATGTGGCTTCTGCTCTCAGGCCCTGTTCAATGTTTTTTATTGTTTTGTTTTGTTTTGTTTTTTGAGATGGAGTCTCGCTCTGTCACCCAGGCTGGAGTACAGTGGTATGATCTCGGCTCACTGCAAACTCTGCCTCCCAGATTCAAGCGATTCTTCTGCCTCAGCCTCCTGAGTAGCTGGGATTACAGGTGTGCGCCAGCATGCCTGGCTAATTTTTGTATTTTTGGTAGAGATGGGGTTTCACTATGTTGCTCAGGCTGGTCTCAAACTCCTGACCTTGTAATCTGACCACCTCAGCCTCCCAAAGTGTTGGGATGACAGGTGTGAGCCACAGTGCCTGGCCTCAATGTTTCTTTTTAAGAAACTGAATTTGTCAGCCTTTGGCCTCTCAGCTTCCTTGGACTTTGGAGTGGGTTTGCACAGGCCTGCCCACTACAAAACAGCGCTCTAACATATACAATGCAAAAGGAAACATATAATCATTTTTAAACCTTTACATAATGTTTATTTTGCACATTTAAACACTTTATAAAAAGGGTATGATATATTGAAGTTGTTTTTTAAATAAAAATTCTGATCAGGCACAGTGGCTCATGCCTGTAATTGCAGCACTTTGGGAGGCTAAGGCAGGTAGATCATTTGAGGACAGGAGTTCGAGACTAGCCTGGCCAACATGGTGAAACCCATCTCTACTAAAAAAAATAAAATAAAAAAATACAAAAATTAGCCGGGTATGGTAGCATGTATATGTAGTCCCAGCTACTCTGGAGGCTGAGATAAGAGAATTGCTTGAACCTGGGAGTCGGAGGTTGCAGTGAGCCGAGATCTCACCATTGCACTCCAACCTGGGCAACAGACCAAGACTCGGTCTCAAAAAAATAAAATAAATTAGAATAAAATAAAATAAAATTGTTTTTTTAAATTCCTGAAGGACATAAGAGAAGTCTGGAAGAAATGACAAGACACACCTTGTGTTTGGATAAGAAAATTAAATATTTTAAAGGTATCGATAATTTTTACATTTCAATCATTAAAAGACTGTGGTGCTGGAACTGGAATAGAAAAACTGATTCATGAAAAAGAATAAGGAGTCCACAGCTGTCCCATATATATATATATATATACACAGATGTATATACATACAGATGTGTATATATATATATCTGTATATATATACATCTGTGTATATATATACATCTGTATATATACATCTGTATATATATATACATCTGTATATATACATCTGTATATATATATACATCTGTATATATACATCTGTATATATATATACATCTATATATACATCTGTATATATATACATCTGTATATATACATCTGTATATATATACACATCTGTATATATACACATCTGTATATATATACACATCTGTATATATAATCTGTATATATATACACATCTGTATATATATAATCTGCATATATAATCTGTATATATACATCTGTATATATATACACCTGTATATATACACATCTGTATATATATACACCTGTATATATATACACATCTGTATATATATACACCTGTATATATATACACACCTGTATATATATACACATCTGTATATATACACATCTGTATATATATACACATCTGTATATATATACACATCTGTATATATATACACATCTGTATATATACACATCTGTGTATATATACACACATCTGTGTATATATACATCTGTGTATATATACATCTGTATATCTATATACATCTGTATATCTATATATACATCTGTATATCTATATATATACATCTGTATATCTATATATACATCTGTATATCTATACACATCTGTATATCTATACACATCTGTATATATATACACATCTGTATATATATACATCTGTATATATATACATCTGTGTATATATATATCTGTATATATATATATACATCTGTATATAGATATGAGAACTCAGTATATGAAAAATTATGATTTTACAAATCAATAGGGTGAAGTTTGACGATTAAGTAAATAACAATGGAATAACTAATTAGCTGATTGAGGGAAATTGCATGACTATTTTGCTGCACATAGCAAAATAAATTTCAGGTGATTCAAGGTGTAACATTTTGATCCAAATAATAAAGAAAACATAGATCAAACCACTAAAAACAGATTTCTCACCTGGGGCTCTTCATCTGAACCACACAACACAGAAAATGAACTGAGTGACTAATTTCTAAAACATCTACCAGTTCTACAAAGCTGATGTCATTCTAGATGTTTAAGACAGAAGTTAATGACTTACACACAACAGGTGTAGGCAATTAGTGTTAATTCAGGAAAACTTCACTGAGAAAGGCTAAAAGGCAAATAACCAACTGTAAAAAATAGTTGCAACATGTGGCCAGGCGTGGTGGCTCATGCCTGTAGTCCCAGCACTTTGGGAGGCCGAGGCCAGTGGATTGCTTGAGCTCACAAGTTCCAGACCAGCCTGGCCCACGTAGTAAAACCCCATCTCTACTAAAAACACAAAAATTAGTCAGGCATGGCAGCATGCATCTGTAGCCCCAGCTACTTGGGAGACTGAGGCAGGAGAATCGCTTGAACCCGGAAGGCAGAGGTTGCAGTGAACCGAGATGGTGCCACTGGACTGCAGCCTGGATGACAAAGCGAGACTATGTCTCAAAAAAAAAAAAAAAATAGTTGCAACATGTATGAATAGGAATTCATATCCCTAATCCACAAAGCTCTCAGACGCTAATAAAAGATGACTTTTATTACAATATACAAATACACAACACAGAGGCAATGCAGAAAAGAAACATGTAAATTGCCAATAAACGTGAAACTGTTTTAACTCTCACTAGCAATTAATGAGCATTTTAAAATAAGCAAACAAGAAGACATCACTCTCAGTTAACAAATTGTCAAAAATGGTACAGGTTAACAAGGAGGTGCTGAAACCAATACTCAGGTTCTTTTGGTGGAATTCAGTGTAATTTTTCTAGAAGGCAGTCTGGCTCAAGGAGATAATTAGGTAGGAGTGCAAGTGTGTAAAACAGGAGTTGTGACTTCGGACTTTTTAATAATATATAAAAAAGCTACTCACAACTTGAGTATCCATCACTAAAGGCTTGTTTAAAGATTATTCCATGGGACAGGTGCGGCGGCTCATGCCTGTAATCCTATCACTTTGGGAGGCCGAGACAGGTGGATCACCTGAGATCAGGAGTACGAGACCAGCCTGGACAACATGGTGAAACCCCAGCTCTCCTAAAAATACAAAAATTAGGTGAGGCTGGGTGCGGTGGGTCACGCCTGTAATCCCAGCACTTTGGGAGGCCGAGGCAGGCGGATCACCTGAGGTCAGGAGTTCAAGACTGGCCTGATCAATATGGTAAAACCCCATCTCTACTGAAAATACAAAAATTAGCCGGCCTTGGTGGTGGATGCCTGTAGTCCCAGCTACTCGGGAGGCTGAGACAGGAGAATCACTTTGAACCCAGGAGGCAGAGGTTGCTGTGAGCCGAGATCACACCACTGCACTCCAGCCTGGGCAACAGAGGAAGACTCCATCTCAAAAAAAAAAAAAAAAAAAAAAAATTATGTGGGCGTGATGGTACATGCCTGTAATCCCAGCTACTCAGTTGGCTGGGGTAGGAGAATCGCTTGAACCCAGGAAGTGGAGGTTGCAGTGAGCTGAGATCACACCATTGCACTCCAGCCTGGGCGACAAGAGGGAGACTCAGTCTCAAGAAAAAAAAAAAAAATTCTTCTGTGAAGTGCTGTGAGCATGAGAATGCCAGCTGACAGCCACCACTGCTGCCATCACCATCCACCTCCCTCCAGGGGCTTCATTCTTCACTCCTTTGAGCTGCCTCCCCATCCCTTGTCCCCTACCCCTTGCCCTGCTTCTGCAGGAGGTAACCCTGCTGAGGGTCGGGGAGCAGGGCTGCAGGCACAGGGAAACTTCCTTCCCACTAAATAGGTAGCAGGGATGGGACAGGGAAGAGGAGTTGGAAGAGAGGAGAGGGATGAAAGAGGGAGGGGAAAAAAACCCAAGAATAAAAATCATATCTAGAGGCACATGAAAAAATAAAAATTAAAAATTAAAAAAATCAGGCCTGGCATGGTGGCTCACACCTGTAATCCCAGCAATTTGGGAGGCTGAGGCGAGTGGATCATTCGAGGTCAGGAGTTCAAGACCAGCCTGGCCAACATGGTGAAACCCCGTCTCTACTAAAAATACAAAAAATTAGCCGGGCATGGTGGCACACCCTGTAATCCCAGCTACTCGGGAGGCTTAGGCAGGAGAATTGTTTGAACGTGGGAGGCGGAGGTTGCAGTGAGCCGAGATCATTCCATTGCATTCCAGCTTGGGCAACAAGAGCAAAACTCCATCTCAAAAAAGAAAAAAATTTTAATTTAAAAAATAGTTTTCTATGAACCCGCCAATAAGAGAGGTAAGCATACATATAAATAAGTGAATTATGAGTAAAATAAGTGCATAATAAGCAATATCGTATAAAAATTGTACCACGAACTAGGCTCCATGCTGTTTCTTTTGAGAGGGTTCAGACCAAGGCGTTTCCCAGACAAGGCAGGTCCCTTCCTGGGAATGACCACTTATCAGCCTCAGATGCTTTGGTCTTAGAAAAGTTTGCCCTAAATCAAATGGTTTCTTCTCTATCAGAAACCACACATGTTAAAATGTGCCGCTGATTTAAAAGTTGAAGGCAGATGTTGAAGACTTCTACAGGCAAAACTAATCAAATCTGATTGATGTATTTTTTATAAGACATTGGAGAGCATTCCTTGATGTTCAGATTTGCACAGCTTTGTTGGAAGTGGATGGATTAAAGGGAACCTATGCAGACAATAAGTCAGAAAATACAGGGTCAGAAAAAGCCAAGTGTCTGCTGGAATGGAAAGGAGGGGACACTCTGAAGAGATATTTCGGCTGGGCGCAGTGGCTCACACCTGTAATCCCAGCACTTTGGGAGGCCAAGGCGGGCAGATCATGAGGTCAGGAGATCGAGACCATCCTGGCTAACATTGTGACACCCCGTCTCTACTAAAAATACAAAAACAAAATTAGCCGGGCATGGTGGCGGGCGCCTGTAGTCCCAGGCTGAGGCGGGAGAATTGCGTGAACCCAGGAGGCGGAGCTTGCAGTGAGCAGAGATCATGCCACTGGACTTCCAGCCTGGGCAACAGAGCAAGACTCTGTCTCAAAAAAAAAAAAACAAAACATATTTCTAGGACAGAATAAACAAAAGTCCGAGACTGAGATAGCAGGGTGGGCAATGGGGAAGGGATGTATAGGTAGACTCTTAAGTCAGAAGCCTTACTGAAATCAGCCAGAAACAGCTGGGATCTTCTTCAGTCATGATCTCAATTAATGAAGGTCCTCACCTCCCAGCCCTTCAATCATCTCCACTCACCAGCAACTGTCTCCATCAATATCACCCTTCAGCAGGCAGCGCCACAGAGACATCTTTCCCCGTCTCTTCCAGTAGCTCACCTCCCCAGACTTCCTCCACTAATCACCACAGTGAGAATTCACCATGGTCTCCCATTTTTAAATTTCTAGTCGCTGAGCTGACCCTCACCATACATCTGCTTCACCCATAGATGGAAAGGAAGCCACCCCATTTTCTTGTTTTTTTCACGAGGGCCACAGGCTGGGATCACCTTGGTGGTATTTGTTTGACCTCAGTTCCAGGACTTGGATGGCTCGAGGCTGAGGGGGAGCATGGGAGGGGGTGGGGAGCAGGGCAGATGGCCAGCAGGGGCTGGGTGCAAGGTAGGGTACCAGTCTTCAGACTGGTGTGGCAAAGCAAAGGCACCTCCTGTGGAGGGCTGGGAGGGGAGGGCGTGGCTGTAGGGGTGAGGGAAGCAGGTCACTGGTGGTGGTGGTGGTGCGTAGGAATAGGGGCAAGCAGCGGACTCTGGCAAGAAGCTGGAAAAGGTGGCAGGAGACAGATGGGCCAGAGGCTGAAGCAGTGAGCGCTCTTGCTTCCGTTGCTTAGCTCTGCGGTTCTGGAACCAGACCTGAGAAGGGGGAGGAAACACATCAGAGCCCACACTTGACATAGGTGGTGACACTCTACTCCAATGACAAGAGGTGCAGGGACAGGGAGCAGGCTTCTCCAGCATGGCCAGAGGGACTGAAGCCCTTCCACAAGGCTTGGCTGAGCCTGGTCTGCTGACAAAGGAACCCACAGACTTATCCCCAACCTGCGTCCACATATGCCCTTTTCTACCACTCGGGGCAAGTAAGAAATGTCAGTTTCCAACAAGGAGATAAATATGGTGACAATGACATTTCCCTTCCCCAGAGAATGGGAAATTTCCCCTAGGGTTAAGTTTAACGATTAAGACTGTAGATAAATGTAATTGCTATAGACAAGCTTGAATTTAGAGTAGGGTTTACACATAAGGCTAACCAACTCTGGGGTTAGGATTGAGGGAGCATCTGGCTCGTTGAGTTTCAAGGCTATGGTTAGGGACAAGGTTCCGTATGTACATGAACAGTTAGGATTGAACTTCTGTTGGAATTGGCATCACTATTTTTTTTTTGAGACAAAGTTTTGCTCTTGTTGCCCAGGCTGGAGTGCAGTGGCATGATCTTGGCTCACTGCAACCTCTGCCTCCCAGGTTCAAGTGATTCTCCTGCCTCAGCCTCCCGAGTAGCTGGGATTAATTATAGGCACCTGCCACTATGCCCGGCTAATTTTTTGTATTTTGAGCACAGATGGGGTTTCACCATGTTAACCAGGCTGGTCTCGAACTCTTAACCTCAGGTGGTCCATCCAGCTTGGCCTCCCAAAGTGCTGGGATTACAGGCGTGAGCTATTGCACCCAGCCGGAATTGGCATCACTATTAAATATTGAGGGTAGGTGTTGAAATTCAAGTTAGATTAGCTTATAGCTAGGGTTAAACTCAAGTGATATGATATTCTTAATGCAGATGCTCTGATGCTGGTGGTGAGATGAGGCCTGTGTCTGGTGACCATTTAGGTTAGGGTTATAATGCCTAACATTCTATGATAGCACCAAAGAAATCTGCATTTCTTCCCTGAGAGAGGAGGGATCCTGGAGCATCACCTGGATTCGGGCCTCGCTGAGGCCGGTGTCCCGGGCAAGACTCTCTCGGGCCCAGATGTCCGGGTACTGGTTCCTCCCAAAGGCTGACTCCAGCTGTTCCAACTGCACTGGGCTGAAGGTGGTGCGGTGGCGGCGCCGGGAGTGTGGGCGGTCCCTCTGTCCTCCTTGCAGGGAGAACCTTGATCTCCCCGCTCCTGCACCAGGGAGCCTCCTGCAGGGTGCAGCACTCGAGTCTGAGAAGGGAGAGAAGGGAGAGGCGGCTTCTGAGGAGGACGCGCCTCAGTGCTGGACCATATGTGCCTGTCCCGGGATTCCGCTCAGTGCTTCCTGTGCTGCTCCAATCTTTTTTTGAGACAGAGTCTTGCTCTGTCTCCCAGACTGGAGTGCAGTGGTGTGACCACAGCTCACTGCAGCCTCGAACCCCTGGGCTCCAGTGATCCTACTGCCTTAGCCTTCTGAGTAGCTGGGACTACAGGTGCACACCAACATACCCAGCTAATTTAAAAAAAAAAAATTAGAGATGGGGTCTTGCTATGTTGCCCAGGCTGGTCTCAAACTCCTGGCCTCAAGCAATCCTCCCATGTCAGCCTCTGAAAGTGCTGGGATTATAGGCCTGAGCCACCGCACCCAGCCCTGCCCCACCAGCAATCTTTTAGCTGCCATAGCCTGGTTTCTGCACCCTGCTCAGCGTCGGCCCCTGGTTGCCTCTGAGTCTCTGACACCAGGCTGTGCTGTTTATACAGGGCACACCCTCAGACTCATTCCTGGCCCTGGCACTCATGCACTGTCTACCTGGCAACTCTACTGTCTGCCCACTTCCTATTGCACCACCAGACACATACCCCTCCATGTACATTCACCCTCCTGGACACACACCACCACCTGGGGCTCACCCTGTGGGTCTGCTGTGTGCACCTGCACCCTAACAATCGTCTCAGCTGTCTACGGAAGACCCCAGTTCTTGTCCCCTGCTGGCGAGGCTCATGTTCAACCTGTGCCTTCTTCAGACTGCTGCCATCTCCTGCACACCTCACCTGGGAAGATGGGAACCCCCCTCTTCCGCTCAGACACACCCTCCCCTACTTACTTTTCATCTTCTCTCTACTCCTGCCCTGGCCCAGCCACCAGCCTGCAGGAACTTGAGCTCGTGGGAAAGGCCTGCCTTCCTCCCCACAGGCTCCCTAAGACCCCACACTAATTAGTCTGAGAGCTGCTGGGGAGGAGAGAACGGGGAGGGAAAGGACACACCTGGAAGGCGCACACCAAGAAAAGATGTCTGGAGCTGAGGCACCATCCCCGTGGGGCCCAAGGGCATGGACCCTCCTAGAGCTCACTGTCCACCATGGGGGACACACACACGGAGCCCGCTCTCCCTCCCTGGACCCAAAGCCCTGGCCCCTCCAGCTCCCTTCATCAGAGAAGGCAGTGCCTTGGGCTAACCAACTCTGAGGTCAGGAGTGAGGGGACAGAGGTAACTGTCTCACATCCCCACTGTGAAGTGAGCTGTTCAGCCGCCCCCTCCTGCCAAGGGCTCAGTTCCCCAGTCTGTAAAGCCAAGGGGTGCTCCACTCCCTTACTTTCAAAGGTTCCCACAGTTTTAACATGCTAGGATTCGGTTTTTAATTTCTCCTCCTAACCTTCTTCATGGAGCCTATGCTTGCAGCCTCACACTCGCTGCCTCCTCAGGGACCCACGCGCATGGGACGGTCACTCACCCACCATGGTGGTCAGGGTCCCAGCGGCTGGGTGTCTCTCCAGCAAGAGGCTGCTGCCGACTCGCCCCTTCTTTGGCTTCTCAGCCTGGCGCCTCCTTTCTGCTTCCATGGCTTGCCACGGGGACCAAAGTGTCCCTGAATCTCTGACTTGAGATTTCTCTGCTTCCGCAGCTCCTCTCCACACCTGTTCTCTCCCCTTCTCCCTCTGCGTATGCCGCCCTCTGGGTCTCTGTCTCCGAATGTGTGTGTGTAGGTGCAGGCAGCTGTCTCTGACTTTTTCACTGTCTTTACTTTTTTTCTAATTGTTTCCTAATTCCCTCTTCCTTGGCTTGAGTGTCAGCTCAATCTCCTGCCTCGGCCTCACCTGTCGCTCTGTTTCTGACTCTACTTTTCTCTGCCTGGCCCTTCTCTCCACCGGGATGCTGCTCCCTTCTGTCAGCTGCCTACTTTCCCATCCCACCCCTGAGTCTTGGAGGAGTGACCTCCTCCTCACCCCTGTGGGCCCATCCAATCACCACACGGTCACCAGAGCCCCCTTGCTCAGGGAGGATCACAAGCCGGATGAGGGAAGGTGTTCTGTTGGAGGGTCCAGGGACTGGGGCCAAGGGCTCATATTCCCAGAGGACCGAATTCTTTTGTCCTGTTAAATCCCCTCCTGGGAGCAGGCAGGGGGAGGAGGAGAAAATGCATTCCTCCCGAGACCCCCTCCTCACAACCCCACTGTGGGAGAGGAACAAAGAGCAGGGGAAAGGGACCCAGGAGTGGAGCCTGCCTGGCATCTCAGCATGGGGGTGACACTCAAGGATCTGTTTCCAGGAAACTAAAAAAGGAGAAGTCACAAGTGCATGCTGGCCCCTCTCAGATACCCTGATAGTTCAGAATACACCAGCCAGTGCTCAGGCCAACCTGAACCCACTCCGGAGAATGGGCCTCCAGGACACCTTAGCTCTCAAGTACTCTCTGATTTCCTCCCTCAAACACCAGCTCCTCATTCACCCAGAACCCCCAGGACACCATGAGCTTCCAAGGTCACCCAGACCCTCCAAAAACCCTGACCTGAACATCTGCATTCCAGGTGCATCCTGACCCCCAAACCCACCCCAGACTTCAGGACTCGGAAAGAGACTGAGATTCCCGTGACATACTACATTCTGATTCTTCAAGGAAATCCTGACACCAGGAATCTGTGAGCAGTCAGGACAGCCTGGTCCCACAGTACTCTGCCCCTTGAGGTTACTTAGACCTGGGAAGTACATTCTGACATGCCCAGGACACTCTGACAGTTTAAGGATGATGTGACAGCCCAGGACCTTAGGATCCCCCAGGCCACGCTGACACCCAGAGCACTTCACCTCTACTTCTCAGGATACACTGGCCCAGTGAGGACACATGGACCCCCCAGAACACACTGTACCCACAGGACAGTCTGATTCCCAAGGTCATGCCGTCATACAGGTCCTTTAAAAACACGCTGATGATTCAAGACAGGAAATCGTAATCCTTTAGGATCTCGATGCTCACCATGTGGTCCATGGATCAGCAGCAGCAGCAGCACCAGCAATGGGAGCATGTTGGAAATGCAGATCCCTGGGCCCCACCTCCATTCTACTGAGTCACAATCTGCCCCATATCAAGAGCTCCAGGAGAACCGAGTGCATGTGGGTCTTAGTCAGCTGGGGCTGCCATAACAAAATAGCATAGACTGTGTGCCTTAAACAATAGACTTCTGTTGCTCACAGTTCTGGAGGCTGGGAAGTCTAAGATCAAGGGGTCTGCCTATTTGGCTCTCCTGTGAGGGTTCTCTTCCTGGCTTGCAGCTGGCTGCCTTCTCAGGGTGCCTTCATATGGTGGAGAAAGAACCAGCTCTGGCTTCTCTTCCTCTGCTTGTAAGGACACTAATCCCATCATGGGGCCTCACCCTCATGAGCTCATCTAAACCTAAACACCTCCCCAAATCCCCACCTTCAAATACCATCATGTTGGGTGTTAGGACTTCAACATAGAAATTTTGGAGGGACACAAACGTTTAGTCCATAACAACAGTAAAGTTGGGAAACACTGCTCTAATATTAACCCTTCTTCCCTACCCTAGGACACACTTTGACCTCCTGGAGCACCCTGAACCCCATGGCAGTCCTAACCTAGCAAGACCCAGTGACACGCAGTCAGCTTGGACTCACAAGACAACACTGAATTACAATGCACCCTGCTGCCTGGGGTACCCATTCTGGCCCTGTCAGGTCCTTGAATCCCGAGGGCAATGAGGATGCATTCACTCTCTAGGACACACAGACCCTCCAAGAGGCTCTGACCTCTGCACCTTACACTCAGCACGACAGCTTGGGCTCACAATGACTCTGTGACCCTCTAAGTCACCCAGACCATGAGGACATGGTGAGATTTGGGAAATTCTAACCTTTTGAGGAATTCCTGACCCTACAGAATCTAGACAGTCAAGGGCATCTTGCCTTCCTGCCCATTCAGAGCCCCCAATTTGCTTGAATCTTGCAAAGTGCTGCTGACACTGAAAAACCACTCAACATGCCAACCCCAACCCAGGAAATACCCTGACCACACTAGCCTGATCCATAGGATATTTTGACGAAGTAAAGACATATCCTGGTCTCCCAAAGCACTCTGACCATCCAATGTGCCTTTGACACAGGGGATGTCTTAATGCCAGGACTCTCCAACCTTCCAGTGTACTCTGGCTGTCTCAGCCCTAGAGTTGTCAGTAGGCACCCTAGTCACTGTCACTCTCCCACTCTCCCAATACACAGACAGCCCAGCACAGCTTCAACACACTAGGACCCCCTGAATCCAAAAGGTGATTATTCTAACCCTCGAGATTCTGTCCTCTCAAGGGAACTATTCCCTGCAAGACACTCTGTAGAATACATCCCCAGAACTGCCAGAACATCTTCACTTCTGCCATACCCTCATCCCTGCCTAGCACACTGTGCTCATCCAGGACCCTCTGATTTCCTGAAAATGCTTTGATTGCACAAGAATACCTTGGCACTCTACTCCATGACAGGTCCATTCAAGTCTACCCAAACCTTCAAGGACCACCTGAGCTCCAGAAAACCTTGAACTCCCGCATTCAAATACCAAAAGGATATGCTGACCTACCTGAAAACCTTCACAGCTCTGGACTTCCAGAACATCCAGGAGTCTCTGAATCACGCAGCCAGACCAACCTCCAAAACATCTTAACTCCACGCAAGTGGTGTGATCTTCCAGGACAGTCTGACCTCGAAGCTGGTGATGTTGTAAGGATACTTCAAGTGTTCTGACATGATGAAAATGCCTGTAAGCCCAGAACACTTGCCTGCCCTGACGCCCTGTCTCTCCAATACCCCTGCCTTCCCAAGATGCTCCAAGTCTCCTAGACTCTCTGACTTTCACCATTAAGATCTCATCTGATCCTATGTGGTCTCTTTGGATCCTCTTAACACCCTGTTCCCCAGGGTCCTCTGACCTTTTAAAATCCTACAAGATGCCGTGCACGGTGGCTCACGCCTGTAATCCCAGCACTTTGGGGGGCTAAGACAGGCAGATAGCTTGAGGTCAGGAGTTCAAGACTAGCCTGGCCAACATGGTGAAACCCTGTCTCTACTAAAAATACAAAAAAAAAATAGCCAGGCACGGTGGCACGCGCCTGCAGTCCCAACTATTCAGGAGGCTGAGGCTGGAGAATCGCTTGAACCTGGGAGGCGGAGATTGCAGTGAGCCGAGATCATGCCACTCACTGCACTCCAGCCTGGGCAACAGAGCGAGACTGTCAAAAAAAAAAAAAAAAATCCTACAATACACTTGGAACCTACATGGGCATGCTTATCATCCAGAAACAAGGCAAACCCACAGGACACTACTCTGACCATACAAGGACCCCCGGAGTCTCCAGTGGATCAGATCTCTGTGAGGACACACTGATTCCCCTGAATACCATAAATCCTAGCTTACTTTGAGCATATGAACACCCTACCTTCTAGGTTATTTGACCCTAGAGGTTTATTTGTGTGTGTGTGTGTGTGTGTGTGTATGCACATACATATGTGTATACACCTTTTTTGAGACAAGGTCTTGCCCTGTCACCCGGGCTGGAGTGCAGTGGTGTCATCATAACACACTGCAGCCTCAAACTCCTGGACTCAAGTGATTCTTCCACCTCAGCCTCCTGAATGGCTGGGACTACAGGTGCGCACCACCATATCCAGCTAATTTTTGTATGTTTTTGTACAGGCACAGTCTCACTACAATGCCCAGAGGAATATCTTAGTGTACCAAGTTACTCTGATTCCTAGAGCATTTTAGCCATCCAAAGTTACTTAGACCTTCCAGTGCCTCTGACACCTTGGGAAACTCCACCCCCATCAGAACACCCTCCCTATCTAGTCCACTGTGACGCTGCAGAAAAGTTATTGAACAGTAAAGAAATTCTGTGGAAAGAGTGTCCCTTAAGGATACTCTGATCCTAGAAGAACATCCTGCAAGTCAGGTTGTCTGAATTCAAATTCTAGAACCAGCCCTTGCTTGCTGTGTGACCACGAACAAGTATTTTCATCACTTTAAGCCTTACCTTCCTCATTTGCAAAATGAGCACCATACTAGAACTTTCCTTCTGTGTTCGAGCAGGTATGAAGAATGCCCTATGAAGACTTTATCAAAGAAAGGAATTCAAGTTTTTGTTTAGCTCATCTGTTCAGAAAAGACAATGTAAAGATACTAGTATATTGAACAAAAGGAAATATATGAGATATACGAGTAGAATGATGTCCTAAAAGGCTAAGGTTAACACCTTAGCAAAAAGAAGAGAATAAGAAGAGGCTCATAGTAAATAATGCATCACATCAACCGATAAAAAACCATATGATTATCTAGCGTTTGATAAAACTCAACATTTATTTATTTATTTATTTATTTATTTATTTATTTTTGAGATAGCGTCTCAGTCTGTTGCCCAGCCTGGAGTGCAGTAGCATGATCTGGGCTCGCTGCAACTTCTGCCTCCTGGGTTCAAGTGATTCTCCTCCCTCAGCCTCCTGAGTAGCTGGGACTACAGGTGCCTGCCACCAGACCCAGCTAATTTTTGTGTTTTTTTGTAGAGACAGGGTTTCACCATGTTGGCCAGGCTAGTCTCAAACTCCTGACCTCAGGTGATCTGCCTGCCTCAGCCTCCCAGAGTGCTGGGATTACAGGCGTGAGCCACCGTGCCTGGCCTCAATTTTATTTATTTATTTATTTATTTAGTTAGTTAGTTAGTTAGTTAGTTAGTTAGTTAGTTAGTTTGAGACAAGAGTCTTGCTCTGTTGCCCAGCTGGAGTGCAGTGGCACAATCTTAGCTCACAGCAGCCTCCGCCTCCTGAGTTCAAGTGATTCTCTTGCCTCAGCCTCCCAAGTTGGGATTACAGGTGCATGCCACCAATCCTGGCTAATTTTTGTATTTTTAGTAGAGACAGGGTTTTGCCAAGTTGGCCAGGCTGGTCTCGAATCCTGGCCTTAAGTGATCCACCCACCTCAACCTCCCAAAGTGCTGGGATTATAGGCGTCAGCCACTATGCTCAGCCTTATTCAAATTTTTATATGATATAACTATTAGCAAAATATTTAATAAAGGCTATCCATTGAAACCTTCAAGATATTTTGATAAAAGTAATCTGTCAAAAACTTGTCATTCTTAAATGATAAAATGTAATTAGCATTCTCCTAAAATCAGAAGAAACACAGGGCTGGCTGCCTTTACTCCTGCTATGCAACATTGTCCTGGATGTCCCAGCCAATCCAACTAGACAAGAAAAAAATAAGAGGTATAAGGATTTGAAAGAAAAAAAAATTGTTTTCCTTCCTTTCTCTTTCTTTCTTTCTTTCTTTCTTTCTTTTTCTCTCTCTCTCTTTCTTTCCCTTCCTTCCTTCCTTCCTTCCTTCCTTCCTTCCTTCCTTCCTTCCTTCCTTCCTTCCTTCCCTCCCTCCCTCCCTCCCTCCCTCCCTCCCTCCCTCCCTCCCTCCTTCCTTCCTTCCTTCCTTCCCTCCCTCCCTCCTTCCTTCCTTCCTTCCTTCTTTCTTTTTTTTTCAACAGATTTTCTCTTGTTGCCCAGGCTGGAGTGCAATGGCGCGATCTCGGCTCACCACAACCTCCACCTCCCGGATTCAAGTGATTCTCCTGCCTAGCCTCCCGAGTAGCTGGGATTACAGGCATGCACCACCACGCCTGGCTAATTTTGTATTTTTAGTAGAGACGGGGTTTCTCCATGTTGGTCAGGCTGGTCTCCTATTCCTGACCTCAGGTGATCCGCCTGCCTCGGCCTCCCAAAGTGCTGGGATTACAGGTGTGAGCCACCGTGCCCAGCCTGTTTTCATTATTTATAGAGCATATCTTTGTCAGTATAAAGCATTCAAGAGCATGTACAGAAAATTGTTAGAACAAGACAGATCAACACATTTCTAAATGTAAGATTAAAAATAAAATCAATTACGTTTACATATACCACTATACCAGCAATAGCCAATTAAATAATGCAACAGAAAAAAAATTCATAATAGTACATAACTAGCAATATTGTTAAAGATTTTTAAGAAATTTAGAGGATAAAGAAGTTATAAAAATGAAACTAGGCCAGGCACGGTGGCTTACATCTGCAATCCCAGAACTTTGAGAGGCCAAGGAGAGTGGATCACCTTAGGTCAGAGGTTTGAGACCAGCCTGGCCAACATAGTGAAACTCCATCTCTACTAAAAATACAAATAATAATAATAATAATAATAATAATAATAATAACCGGGCATGGTGGTGCACACCTGTAATCCCAGCTACTCAGGAGGCTAAGGTAGGAGAATTGCTTGAACCCCAGAGGCGGAGGTTGCAGAGAGCCAAGATTATGCCACTGTACTCCAACCTGGGTGACAGAGCAAGACTCCATCTCAAAAACAAAACAAAACAAAAACCACAAAAAACAAAAAAAAAGATACTGAAGGACATGAAGGATAACTCAAATTAGAAGATAGTCCATTGACAGAATACTCAATATTGAAGGATGTCAATTCTCCCTCAAGTTAATCTATACATTTGATATAATTTTAGTCAAAATCTGAAAGATTTGTCATAGATTTTGAATGCCTGATTTTAAAATATGTATGGAAAAGTAAAGGTCAAAAAAGTAAAGATTATTTTTAAAAACAAACAAATAATCAGAGAAACAAAAACCAAGAGGAAGGAATTTGTCCTCCCCAAATATCAAAATGGTTTTAGAGGTTTTTTTTTGAGACAGAGTCTCACTCTGTTGCCAGGCTGGAGTGCAGTGGCGCGATCTTGGCTCACTGCAAGCTCTGCCTCCCAGCTTCAAGTGATTCTCCTGCCTCAGCCTCCCGAGTAGCTGGGATTATAGGCGCTCGCCACCACACCCAGCTATTTTTTTTTTAGAAATTTTTTAATTTCTACAAATTAATTTTGTAGAAATTTTTGTAAAATTTTTAGTAGAGACGGGGCTTCACCATGTTGGCCAGAATGGTCTCCATCTCCTGACTTCGTGATCCTCCCGCCTTGGCCTCCCAAAGTGCTGGGATTACAGGTGTGAGCCACCACACCCAGCCTTTTTTTTTTTCTTGAGACTGAGTCTTGCTCTGTCGCCCAGGCTAGAGTACAGTGATGCAATCTTGGCTCACTGCAACCTCCACCTCTTGGGTTCAAGTGATTCTCCTGCCTCAACCTCCTGAGTAGCTGGGATTACGGGCGTGTGCCACCACTCCTGGCTAATTTTTGTATTTTTAGTAGAGAAAGGGTTTTGCCATGCTGGTCAGGCTGGTCTCAAACTCCTGACCTCAGGTGATCCACCCGCCTTGTCCTCCCAAAGTGCTAGATTACAGGCGTGAATCACCATGTCCGGCCTAACATGATTTTTCATAGGTCACTGGACATCAAGGAGCCACTTGTGAACCAGGTGGAATGCATAGCACATGACCCACAGGATCTGCACTGTGGGTTGGATAGAGTAACGGAAGGGGTCTTTGGTCTTTCCTTTTTTTTTTTTTGAGATGGAGTCTCGCTCTGTCGCCCAGGCTGGAGTGCAGTGGCTTGATCTCGGCTCACTGCAAACTGCGCCTCCCGGGTTCACGCCATTTTCCTGCCTCAGCCTCCAGAGTAGCTGGGACTACAGGCGCCCGCCACTGCGCCCGGATTTTTTTGTATTTTTAGCAGAGACGGGGTTTCACCGTGTTGGCCAGGATGGTTTCGATCTCCTGACCTCGTGATCCACCCGCCTCGGCCTCCCAAAGTGCTGGGATTACAGGTGTGAGCCACCATGCCTGGCAAGGGACTTTGGTCTTTCTTGCTTGGGGCTGGGATGAGTGTGTCCTCTGTGAGAAGAAGGAGGCACAAGGCAGATTGGGTGGCCACAGCTGTAACCTGGGGGCACAAAGCAGGCTTCTGTTACATACTATTCTTCTTTTCTTCATTTTAATAGAACCATCCCTTGAGGTTTAGCTGGGCACCTGGCTGCCCAGCTACAGACTAGATTTTCCAGACTAATTTATATCGATTTTCTTTATTCCTTTAAAAGTTGTTTATTTATTGCACTTACATACTAAGATACCATTCTCAAAGGACCATGAAAGCAGAAATGGTTAATACATGAAGCTGTCTATAAGCATGATAGAATAAAAAGTTTAAAAATTATTTGGGTCAGGCTTAAATAACAGGTTTAAAAAAAAAGCGTTTGACAATATTCAACAAATAATTCTTCACCTAATTTCTTATTGAAGCAATCACCATAATATCCATTGGCCTTGGTAAATGTCAACACTGGTCATATTTATGTAAATAATGGTCGTGTGGCTTTCTTGGCATATCTAAATTTATGTTAGATCTGGCTTAACCTGTGCTTATATATGTATATATTACAGTTATGTACCTTAAATGTGTGTGTAAGAGCTGGAATTATTTGAAAGATAGCAAAATTTTAACTAGAAAAAATAAGTTAATATCCAATAATAGTTGACTTGTTGATTAAAATAAGTAGTTATTGTGAAAGAGAAAAAAGGTGATTTCAAATTGATTCAGAAGAACTGGCCCAGCAACTAAGATTGTATGCTGTCCTTTAAAAAAAAAAAAAAAGAACTGATATAATGTTATGTGACAATTAAATACAGAAATTACAAAACTAGTTAAATTGATGTTGCCATTAAAGCAACATTAAATAGTTTTGGGGGAGAAGAAAGAAGCCGAGAAGATGGTATCTGTGCAGTTAAGATGGTCATGTCATTTGATATATGTAAATAGAAAGTAGCCTGAGGCCCACACCTGCACGATGCTGAAAAAGCTGACCAGTGACTAGCGTTATATGTTCAGTTCTAGATGAAATGCTGCATTTATTTTTTAAACACTGGTATGCATTGTTTTAAAAATGTATAAAATAACAGTGAAAAGTTAAAGAATCGTAAGAATGTAGCTAAATGTAAAATTTTGCAAAGCCATAATTTTTATGATGAAACATATATTTTTTATCTTTTATGTATAACGTTTTAATGCTTTTTTAACCCAATGAAATGTGGAAGTGTTTTGTGATTTTTATCTTACCATAGCGATTGTTTTATAAACAAAGAAAAAATTAATTCAGGATTGCAGAGATGGCAAACTATTAAAATAGTTTGGGTATTAAATTATGAAATAATTGGGTATTAATTCAAAATCCAAGAGTTGCGATTGAACAAATCTGCAGGCATAGGTAAGTGCTGAGGTGAAAGTGCCAACCAAAGTCGTTAGATTGAACATTTATGCCTGGAGGGAATCAGTAGAGGAACTGGCTATGGACCTTCACCTCTGCATCCCCTTTGCTTTCTGCTGTAGCTGGGTATCACAAAAACAACAACAACAAAAGCCACTTATTTCTTAGAGAAAGGATAGTTCCTTCCATTTAGGCATTCCTAAATTGCCTCCCCGGTGGCCCCTGCGCTCTTGGAGGAGGTCAAGGCAGAGCAGACCCTCAGGTGGGTGAGCGATGCACTTGACCCTGAGGACATCAGGTACCAGGCCCGCCAGCCCCCGCAGGCGCGGAGTTGCGGCTGCAGCCACCAGCCTAGACGTGGCGCGCCCGCAGCAAGTGGCTGGACACCGCAGACCAGGCCCACGTCCCCAGCAGCGCGGATCCCGGGGCCAGCCGCCCAGGCAGCAAAGTCAGGCGGTCGGCTTCGCCAGCAGCCGATCAGTCTCATCCTGTGGATTGCCCAGCGCCGGGGATCAGGATCCGGAGAGGTGTCCAGGAGGAGCAGACCCTCAGACCAGGTAGGCTGTGCACTCGGTGACCCTGACGCCATCCAAGGGAAGCTCCGCCATCCCGCGCCAGTGCCAGAGCTGCAACTGCAAACTGCGCGTCCTGGCACGAGCGGCGGTGGGGGCGGGTGGGGGAAGGAGCGAGTGACTCTCCAGGCGTCTTCCGCTACCTGACACCAGCCAGGCAGCCCCCAGGGCCAGAGCGTCAGCGCCGAAGCCAGGCTCATCCGGGAAGCCACTCCGGTGGCCGCGGGGTGCCCATGCCAGCACCAGATCTCTCTTCGGAAGGAGGAGCGGGGCGGGCCGCACGGCCAGACAGGCCGTCCCCCTCAGGCGGGGTGGGCCGCGCGCCTGCGACTTTCCGCCTGTGGTCCTGGGGCAGCCCGGGCCCGCCCAGGAGAACCCGCGAGCCCAGCGGCGCCTGCACCTGCGGCTTCCGGGAGCCGGGCGCCCCTCGCGGTGCAGGCGCGCGCCTAACGGCTTTGCCAGGCTCACTAGGTCCCAGAGGTCGGAGGCTGCCAGTGTCGCTGCTGAAGGGTGGACCAGGCGGGATCGCGGATTCTGGGCTAGAACGCAGACTGGGAATCGCGGATTGGGATTTGGATCGGGGATTTGGAGTTGGATCACGGATTGGGGGTTGGATTGCGGATTGGGGGTTGGATCGCGGATTGGGGGTTGGATAGGGGATTTGGAGTTGGATTGGGGATTTGGGGCTGGGTGTGGGGCGGGGGGCGGTGAAAAGGTGACAGGGAGCTGCCGTGGCTCAGGAGCTCACCACCTTGAAGAAGAAGTTCTTCGGCTTTGGGAGCTGCAGGGGCCGGCGGTCCTGGACTCCCTAGGCCACGTCTACAGGGGTTCGGGTTACCGAATCGGAAGATCCACAGGGCGCTGTCAAGGGCGAAGCCTGGCGTGCAGGAGCAGAGACCTGGAAGCCCGGGACAGGCAGCACAGGTAGTGGGGTGGGGGCTCAGCCCAGGGTGGGAGGGGGTCCCCAGGCCCGGCTCCCCCGCAGCCCCTGGGATGGGGCCTCGGAGGGCACCCTCAGAGCGGGGTTGCCAAACGGAGCCTCAGCTGCTCTGCATCCCTCATAATTCCCCGGCTGGAGCGCTTGGTGGAGAATGTGAGTGATTTAACTCACAAAGCTAAGCATATACAGTGTTATTTTTAACCTACACGTTTAAAACATGGTGTTATATACGTTATGGGAGGTGCCTAATAAGAGAACTCATTCCTCTATCAAAAAATACCGTGAGTCGGCCGGGCGTGGTGGCTCACGCCTGTCATCCCAGCACTTTGGGAGGCCGAGGCGGACGGATCACGAGGTCAGGAGATCGAGACCATCCTGGCTAACATGGTGAAACCCCGTCTCTACTGAAAAAAAAAAAAAAAAAAAAAAAAAATTAGCCGGGCGTGGTGGCGGGCGCCTGCAGTCCCAGCTATCCGGAGGCTGAGGCAGGAGAATGGCGTGAACCCGGGGGGCGGAGGTTGCAGTGAGCCGAGATCGCGCCATCGCACTGCAGCCTGGGCGACACAGCGAGACTCCGTCTCAAAAAAAAAAACAAAAAAAAAACCGTGAGTCATTTTCAGTAGCGAAAAACTCTCACCTAAAACTGTCCGTTTTACATCCGTATCCACCTGTGTAGATCGGTTCTTTATTGAAGGTTCTTAGAGGGAAACTTGGAAGTGGGAGGTGGGTTCTGTGTTCCTGAATGGGAAGACACATTTTTCTCAAAATGTGAGCTCTTTCTGTGATTGTCAATTTTACATAAGCCGAATGAAAAAATCAAGGTTTTAACATTTTTGCGTGACACCTACTGTCTTTTACTATTGTAATGACATTTTAAAAAATTTTAGGGCTGGGCGCGGTGGCTCATGCCTGTAATCCCAGCATTTTGGGAGGCCGAGGTGGGCAGATCACGAGGTCAGGAGATTGAGATTGAGACCATCCTGGCTAACACGGTGAAACCCTGTCTCTACTAAAAATACCAAAAAAATAAAAAAATAAAAAAATAAAAATAGCCGGGCATGGTGGGGGGCGCCCATAGTCCTAGCTACTCCGGAGGCTGAGGCAGGAGAATGGTGTGAACCCGGGAGGGGGAGCTTGCAGTGAGCCGCCATCCCAACGTGCTGGGATTACAGGTGTGAGCCACCGCGCCCGGCCTGAAAAAGTGCATCTTCATTTTACAGGGAATTCTTTCCAATCAAATAATCACCTAAAAGGGGGCAAAGTACTTTTTTGCAGATCTACAAGTTTCTTATGTACATAGGGAAAAAAGCCTTTGCATTTCTGGTATAAGAATTTAAATTAAAAGAGGAAAGAAACTGTTTTCTATCCACAATATGTGTGAGGATGTTTTTTATACTGCTGCCTGAAGTTTAAGTTGCTGATTACTTTTTAAATAGATAATTTGGTGGTAAGTACTACATTTTAAAAATGTGTATGCCCGTTACCCTTCAATTCCGCTTTACTAAAATACCCTTGGGAAATAGAGATACATGCACTTTGTTTTTCACAGCACTTATTTTAAAAAGAACCCATAGAATGGGTCTTATAAGTAAATTTCAGTTGCATCCATAGGATGGAATAATATGTGACCATTGAAGGTGACAATAGATATAGAAGTATGTTGATGTGCGAAGATGTATTTTGTTATAGCCAGCGAGGAAAAAATAATCAGTTTGATTATACATTTACCAAACATTAAGAATTTAATATGGTAGCTTTTATTTCAGTATTAAAATAGCAATTTTATTTATTACTTTTTTATATATAGAATTCGACACCAAATTTTGGAACTTAAAAAGAAGATTCTTAAAACTTACAATCCAGGTAAGACTTCCGATAGTGAATTTCTCATTTCTTGTGGTGGTCCTACTCTTGGTTTGAAAAAATTAAGATGTAAGATTAAGGTAGTTTTGAAGGAAAAGAAAAGTTTAAAAATATGTGTAAATTGCATGTATATATACATATATACATATATGTAAATTAGTTTCTTAAATTTAACTTCTTTAGTTTGGAATTAAGAGTTATTTAAGAAGGTAGTTGTAGCTAATTTATAATCTCAAACAGTATTATCTGAAAAAAAATCGTTTACTTAATTATGATCCCAAAAATCCTATATAATATTTATGTTTTCTCTATAGTCACATTGTAACAAATTAGACTTGTTATACATATGGATCTTCTAGTTCATTTTTATAATGTTGTTTATTTTTATAATAAATTGTTTATATTTAGTAAATACATAATTACAGTTGACCCATGAATAATGTGGGGGTTAGGGACTCTGATTCCAGTGCAGCTGAAAATCTAAGTATAACTTTTGATTTTCCCAACTTAGCTACTAATAGCCCACCATTGACTGGAAGCCTTCCTGATAACAGAAACGGTCGATTAACACCTATTTTGTTTGTGCTGCATTATTATATACTGTGTTCTTACAATAAGCTAGAGAAGTGAAGCTGTTAGAAAGAAAATCTGCAGGAAAAATATATTGACTTTTCATAAAGCGTAAATGGATCCTCACAAAGGTCTTCATCTTCATCATCTTCAGGTTGATTAGGCTGAGAAGAAAGAAAGGTTGGTCTTGCTGTCTCTGGGTTGCAGAGGCAGAAGAAAATCTGCATATAAATGAACTCCTGCAGTTCAAACCCTTGCTGTTCAAGGGTGAACTGTATTACCTGTTAATTTGTGTCACTAAGAAAGTATCTTTAGAACCGGGAACTCAACAATCCCTTTCTCGTAGAATAAATAAATGGCAATAAAACCTAAAGTATAATAATAATAATAATAATAATAATAAAAGAAAAAAAAGAATAATATTTGATGTTATAAAAAAAAAAAAAGAACTGTAAAAGTGAACCAGTGTGCACCCATACGAATAGGAGATTATTTTTTGAAGATACCTACTGAGTGCAGAAGACAGAAAAGCAATTCCTTTGTGAGAAGCACAAGTTATGTTACCTATTCTTACATAAGCAAAATGGTTTTATCTGTCATAGTTTACACACACACATACACACATGCATATACACACACATGTGCATTTGGGTGTGCGCACACGCACACGCACACGAAGTTAAAAGTCCTGCTGATTCTTAATGACCAAATCCACTGTTTGCAGGGAGCAGTGGATAACACATCCTACAGTTTGGATGCAATTCTTTTGGCTTTTTGACTTGTTCTGTGATGAACTGCCTTTAATGGGTCAACCATGTTTTAGTTTTATAAGAAATGAAAAGATTAGAAGCAAGTAAAAGGAGCTCTATGATCAGTAGTAGACTATTATACTATATTCAATGGTTATGTTTTTTTTCCAGTTATAGAAGTTACTTGAATGATGCACAATTAATTTACTATCATTATTATAAGAGATGGGCTCTCTCTATGTTGCCCAGGCTAGAATATGGTGTCTATTCAGTGGTACAGTCATAGCTCACTGTAGCCTGGAACTTCTGGGCTCAAGCAGTCCTCCTACCTCATCCTCCTGAGTAGCTGGGATTATAGCCATGTGTAGTTACATCTAGCTGGATATACAATCATTTATCTATTTATTCATTTTTATTATTTTTTTTTTTGAGACAGGTCTCCCTCTGTTGCCAGTACTGGAGTGCAGTGGTGTGATCTATCTTGGCTCCCTGCAACTTCTGCTTTCTGGCCTTAAATGATTCTTTCACCTGAGCCTTCCAAGTAGCTGGGACTACAGGCGTGCACCACCACACTTGGCTAATTTTCCTTTTAAGGTTTTTTTTTTCCTCACTATATTGCCCAGGCTGGTCTGGAAGTCTGGAACTTCTGGGCTCAAGTGATCCTCCGCTTCGGCCTCCCAAAATGCTAGGATTTTATGGATGTGAGCCACCACACCTGGCCTGCACAATTATTATAAAAAGGAATTAAGCCCAGTTGAGTTGCAGAAAATTGACCACCTTTTCATTTTTTTTTTCTAGAAACATTCATATTATAGAACATACTGTCAAATCATCAAGATTCCCTATTTTTTATTCTGGTAAAACTAGGATTGCTGCTTATTTCCCATTATTTTCTAACAATTGTTTCACTTATTTCTTTTATTGCTTTAATCAGTTGAATATAGAAATACAAGAACCTCCAACTCAAATATCAAGGAAAGAAAAGAAAAACAGATTAGGGAAAGTTATTCTGTGAAATAACCATCTGATTATAGTCACGTATATCATGTCAACTTAATAAAAACCTTATATAATGCATTTGTGACAAGGGTTCCCAAGACCATCCCCAGGTTTGGTGATTCACTAGAAGGACTCACAGGATTCAGCAAATAATCATATTCAGATCTTTAATGATTACAATGAAAGGGTACAAGCAAAATGAGAGGGAAAAGGTGCATGTGGTGGTCAAGTCTGGAGGAAACCAGGCACAAGCTTCCAGAAGTTCTCTCCTGCGGAGTTCCCAGGATCTGCTTAATTCTCCCAGCCTCACATTTTGACAACCCATGTGCAGTGATGTCTACCAGTACCAGAATCTCATTAGAGACTCAGTACCCAAGTGTTTTTTATGGAGGTTACTCTCCCTCACATGTACCCACATTCCAGACTCTCAGAAGGAAAGCAGCTGTTGAGAGTAACCACATTGTTTCTATAAACACTTTAGACACAGTGAGCCAGTCTTAGGGCATGGTGGGAACCCTCCCAATTCCAATTTCCTAAACAACAGCCAAGGGCCAGCCTTGCATGCGGGTCTTTCTAAGGACGGCAGTCTCTCGCCTGCTGTATGAAATCTTTTCTGCACAACAGTTTTAGCCCCAACTTAATTTTTGGTGCTGTTTTAAAATTTCACTTTAACAGCAAATAGTATTATAAGATAAGGTAACCTGGTACTAGTTTCTGTTGTATGATCCATCCTGTGTTGCATGCTGGCTACTTTTTTGACTTCTGGTGACTCACAGGTATTTGAATGAAAGTTACCATGGCAATATTAGGCAATTATAATCTGTCCTTCTTATCTCTTTAACCTTTCAGTGAAAGTGTTAAGTTGAATAAGCATAATAGTTTCTGAGTTAAAATTAGAATAAAAATGGTCTTTTATTTTGATTATGTGAATCTAGTTTTCATATCTTGCTAAATCCCTGTTTAGAGTTATGAAATAAGATATTCAATCATTTTATCAATATTTTCTTGCCTAAGCTTGCAATTGAATTTATTTGTTTTATGTATTTTCTGTACTGCGATTTGAGAAATCATGCCCACATGCTGTTACTTTGGTCTTTAATGATCTCCAATTTTTAGGGTTACCACTGTGTCCTGCTTAAATATATCATAATAACAGATTCAGTGAATATCTTTTATTTTTTATTTTTGTTCTGAAAATCCTGGGATGCATAGACAGTGAATATGTTTTTTAAATCAATAACTTTATTTCTTATAGCAGTTTTAGGTTCACAGCAAAATCGGAGGAAGGTACAGAGATTTCTCTTATGTTCCATGCCTCCCACACATGCACGGCCTCCCCCATGATGAGTATTTTCCACCAGAGTGGTACATTTGTTACAACTCATGATCCTACATTGACACATTATAATCACTCAAAGTTCGTAGTTGACATCAGGCTCCATTCTTAATACTGTACATTCTGTGAATTTGGACAATGTATAATGACATGTATCTATTTATTATAGACAGAACAGTTGCACTGCCCTAAAAATGCTCTATTCTATGCCTGTTCATCTCTCCCTTTCTCCTTAGCAACTGCTGGAAACCACTGATCTTTTATCTGTCTTCATAGTTTTACTTTTTTCAGGAGAGTCGTATAGTTGAAATAATACAGTGGATATCTTTTTGAATAGTTAAAAAAGTAAAGTTCCATGGTAATTGAATGTAGTCATTTAAGATGTTCCTTGTCCTTTTGTTTTTCTTTAGCTTCTTTGTCATTGTAAGGTCTGATGACATACGCTTTACATACTTAGGAAACATGATTTGTATAGACCTTTGCCACATAATGGAAATGGTTGAGGAAAATGACACCACGGAATACCACACAGCACAAACTGGGGCATCTTGCTCTGTGAGGTGGGTCCAGATAGACTCCCTAGCAATGGAAGGGGAGAAGCTCAAGAGGTTGTACTTTAAAAGACTGGAATCACAAAGTCTTTCATACTTACCTTGGGTTGGAAATAAGACCAGGCAGTGAATGTTACAGGTAAATACATATGTTCCTCACTGATCCTCTTTCTTTGAGGGATGAGTTTGAAAACAGTCTGTGTTATGATGACACGACTCACCTGCAACTAGATTCTCTGTCATGAGGGACGGCAGTTTTGCTTTTATGTGAGGTGAAAAAGAATTTTTTTCTCCTACTAGGGAAAGGGGCAAGCATTGGCACATTCTGGCAGCAAGAGGGCATTGATAGTTTTCTTTCTATATATTTTTCACATCATATAGTACTGCCTGGCTGCCTGGCACACCTCGCTAAGTGTTTCTTAAGCTTCTCTCTGAATGTGAGGTGTGGTTCAGAGTGGATAAGCTCTTAAAGGAGTGATCTTTCCAGTGGTTCTTTCTGTGGGAGGTAAAATGGCAGGTGAATTTGGGCCTTGTTATACATAGGGCAGAGTATATAGCTACAACTAAGGAAACCACCCAGCACCTTCCCCAGAAGAGTAGTATCCAGAGTAACACATTGATCTCTCTTGAGCTCTTCTCCACTGGCAGCTGGAAAGTTTTTGCAAGGATCCCTGTTGCTGGTCTGATTCCTATGTTCTGCTGGCTTCTGGTGATAGGGTGTTTTATTCTAAACTGAAAAGTTTTAACTGAAGAGCTAGAGAGGCTGTGTTGTGTTACAACAAAATAAGTGCAGTAGTTCCCCGTTAACTATGTGAGATAACATTCTAAGACACCCCCAGTGAATGCCTGAGACCACAAATAGTACTGAATCACACACTGGTTTTTCCTACGCATACATAACCGTGATAACATTTAATGTATAAATTAGGCACGGTAAGAAATGAACATTAAAATAAAAAATTATAATATACTGTAATAAAAGTTACTTGAATGTGGTCTCTTGAAATATATTGTACGGTTCTCATCCTTTTTTTTTTTTTTTTTTTTTTTTTTTTGAGACGGAGTCTCGCTCTGTCACCCAGGCTGGAGTGCAATGGTGTGATCTCAGCTCACTGCAATCTCTGCCTCCTGGGTTCACACCATTCTCCTGCCTCAGCCTCTGGAGTAGCTGGCACTACAGGCGCCTGCCACAACGCCCGGCTAATTTTTTTTTTTTTTTGGATTTTTTAGTAGAGATGGGGTTTCACTGTGTTAGCCAGGGTGGTCTTGATCTCCTGACCTCGTGATCCGCCCGCCTCGGCCTCCCAAAGTGCTGGGATTACAGATGTGAGCCACTACGCCCGGCTGGTGCTAACCCTTTTTCTTGTGATGATGTGAAGTGATACAATGCCTGTGTAATGAGATGAACTGAGGTGAATGATGTGATCCTAGATCGTCAGGCCTTGATGCTGGTGGCTGGGTACAGGAGGAGACCGTGTTGATGACTAACGGGTGGACAGCATGTGCAGTGTGGATGCACTGCAGGACGATTCACATCCTGGGCTGGATAGAGGGGGCTGATGGTTTCACTGTGCTTCTCGGAATGGCACACTAAAACTTATGACCTCTTTATTTCTGGAGTTTTCCATGTATATTTTTGGAATACAGTTGACTATTAGTAACCGTAACCACAGAAATCAAAACTGCAGATGTAAAATCTCTGGATCTTAACTCACTTCTTGGGTAAAATTCTTAAAGTCCTTAGGATTTCCAAAGTGATGTTTTTTTGTATGCTAATGATCGATGGCTGGAAGCCCCTAGGTAGCTTCAGGATGGGAACTGGTCACCATCCTGAAGACATGATTGATTAGAGTGTTGAGATCTTCTGTCTCACTCTGGAGACTCTGGGGAGGAGAGAAGAGCTGAAGGTTGTCAGTCACCAAAGGCCAGTGATTATGATGCCAATATAATGAAGCTTTCATCAAGACCCAAAGTGACTGGGCTTGGAGAGCTTCCAGATGGCTGAATGCATGGAGGTTTCTACAGGGTGGTGTGTCCTGGGAGGGCATGGCATCTCTGTGCCACTTCCCCCATACTTTGCACTATGCAGCTCTTCATCTGTATCTTTTTTAATGTCATTCATAGAAAACTGGTAAATGTGTTTCTCTGAGTACTTTGAGCCACTCCAGCAATTCAATTTAACCCAAAGAGGGAGTCCTGGGGACCCCAATTTGAAGACAGTTGGTCAGAAGTTCTGGAGTTTCAGACCTACGACTGATGTAGGGAGGCAGTTTCATGGGACTGAGCCCTTTACCTGTGCAATCTGATGCTATCTGCAGATAGAGTGTGAGAATTGACTTAGAGGATGCCCAGTTTGTGTCATCTGCAGAAATGATTGCTTGCTTGTTGGTGGGGAAAAACCCTCCATATGTTTGGTCACAGGAGCCTTCTTTGTTGATGATTGTTGCTGTGACATGAGAGCAGAGAAAAACAGGTCAAATGTGTCTTTTCCACACATATAGTGGATAAGGGGTACTATGTACACTCTGTTTGAACTGCCCGTCATGTTTTGGTCCTGAAATCATGCTCTTTGACACTGTTCATTCATCACATCTGTTCTGCTAACAATACCATTTTTAGTCAATCTCATAGGGTTTGGCTAGGATAACTTGTATACTGCGGTTCACTTGTAGATATCAAATTTTATAAATTTATTCTTCTTTGCATTTAATAAATACAAAGTAAGGGAAGTAAGAGTTCTTACTGCATTAATTATCTACTAATAGGTATAATTAATATTAATTCTAATAAGGTCCTGGTTATACTCCCAAAGGAATGCTTTATAACAAAGCATCAGTCCTATGCTTTAAAAAAAAAAAAAAAAAGAAAGAAAAAAACATGGTCTGAAGTCTGCGCACAAGTGTGCATAACTTTTTTGTGAAGGTAGAGTCTTGCTGTTTCCCAAGCTGGCTTCAAACTTCTGGGTTCCTCAAATGATCCTCCTGCCTCAGCCTCCCAAGTAGTTGGGAATACAGGCATGCATTACTGTGCCTTCTTATGCTTTTAATATTCTATATAATTATTATTGATTTATAATGCAGTATACCTTTTTCTTTAATAGATTCTGGGAGTTCTGATGAATCTGCAGTCAGGTAGGATTTTACAGATTTAAAAAATTATGTTAACTGAGGAAATATAGATGAAAGAGATTAATATCTGTTGAGTGTTGTATTCTGGGCTAAACCCCTATTGCGTGCGATGCATTTATCATCCCATAAAGCCATCGCAACATCTGTGTTCTTATAACCTGCTGTTTATTACATAGGCAACTGTGGTTTAGAGGTTGATTAATTGGCTCATGATCCCATAGTTAACAAAGTAGCTGACCCACAGTTAAACCATCAGCCTGTCTGGCTTCCAGATCCCTTATCTTGCTCCTCAGCATAGATTGATAGAGATCTGTGCAGCACTTGGATCAAGGTATACGTCTGAATCAGATTAATTTAGACAGTCAAATCTAGTTATATGTTAACTGTCATTTAAGGTTATTGTTAGAAATGTGGTTCGTCCAAGAGTTTCTCCTAATAAATTTGACAGTTTCAGTGGTAGGCAATATCTTATTTTACCATCAAAGGCTTTAGGGCAAAGTAAAGGTTTGGCCATTGGATTATAATTTTACAAAAGCAAGATTAGACAAGTCTTAGAAATTATTTGACTTCCCAGTTTGGTTTTCCCTTTAGGCTAGTATTTCTGCTTACTTCCATAATACTTTTTTTTAGACTTTTTTCTTTTTCCATGACATTTCTATAATCCTGTCTTGATGTTTTAAAACTTTCTTCTTGGCTTTTCTTGGTGTTTCTTTTGTTATATTATTTTTTCAAAATCTGATAACTATGTATTCCCAATTTTCTTATAGACAGAATCAAAAGCACATAGAATTATAGAATTTTAAGGAATCATAGGACCAATTAAAATAACCTCTAGTACTTCAACCTGTGTTAAACATTCTGGTCAAGTGTTTCTCTAGATAGAGAACATGAGACACAAAGAGATTAGGATAGTTTTTTTAGACATAGGAAGTGGCAGAAAGGAGATTTCAACTCATTTTAAAGCTCAATACTTGTCTTTTTTTTTTTTATCCTATTGGCATGTTTTTCTGTTATTTTTTTTTTTGTTTGTTTGTTTTTTTGAGACGATCTTGCTCTGCTGCCCAGGCTGGAGTGCAGTGGCACAATCTTGGCTCAATGCAACCTCTGCCGCCCAAGTTCAAACGATTCTCCTGCCTCAGCCTCCTGAGTAGCTGGGATTACATGCACTTGCCACTACACCTGGGTAATATTTGTATTTTAAGTAGAGGTGGGGTTTCAGCATCTTGGCCACACTGGCCTTGAACTTCAGACCTCGATCCACTCATTTCCACTGCCCAAAGTGCTGGGATCACAGGCATGAGCCACGATGCCCGGTTTGGCAAGTGTTTTAATAACACAAAGTAGGGCGGGGCACAGTGGCTCACAACTGTGGGTCCTCATTTGCATGAGCTAAGTTTTTCATAGCAATCAAAAGCGAGCCCAGGTGTTCGCCATTCTCCTTAATGGCATCAAGCCCAGGGTTTGAGAGCCATTTTCATTGGCCCCAGACGACCTGTTCATACCTGTCTTCATTGTGCCCAGCTCAGGGCTTCAAAGCTGGCTTCATCCAGGCCTGCAAAGGTGTTCACAGTGGTCCTCATCTAAGCCAGCCAAGGTGTTCTCTTACCATCCACAAGACAGCCAGCCCAGATGTCCATAGCCGTCCTCATCGAGGCCAGCCAGTTTGTTCACACTTGTGCTTATTGGGGCCAGGCACCTTCATAGAGGCCAGCTCAGGTATTTACAGCCATCCTCACTGGGGCCAGCCCATGTGTCCACAGCTGTCCTCAGTGGGCATAGCCTGCGTGTTCATAGTTTTCCTCGCTGGACTTAATCCAGGTGTTCCGAGCAATTCACATTGTCCCAGGCCAGGTGTTGACAGGTGTCCTCAATGGGCACAGCCCAGATGTTCATCGTTGTCTAATTAGGCCAAGTGCAAATGCCCATAGCTGCCTCACAGGGCTCAGCCAAAATGAACAAGGCTGTTCTCCTGAGCCCACACCAGGTATTTATAGCTTTCCACATTGGGGTCAGCCCAGGTGTTGGTAGCCATGCGTTCTGGGCCAATCTGTTATTCCAAGCTGTTTCCTTGGGCCCAGCCCAGGTGTCCACAGCCATCATCACTGGTCCAGCACAGGTGTTCAGAGCTATCCTCCTTGGCCCCAGGCCAGATGTTGACACTCGATCTGACTGGGCCCAGACCAGGTATGCAAAGCTGTCTTAACTGGGAGCAGCCCATGCTTTCACAGCGGTCTTCACTGGTGTCAGCCAGGTTTCTCAGAACTGTCACTTGGCCAAACCTTGGTGTATGTTGCCATCCCCATGGAGCACAGCTCAGGTATCCATAGCCGTCCTCACTGGGGACAGCTGAGGTGTTCCCAGACATCATCATTTGTCTCAGTGCAGGGGTTCACAGCTGTCCTCATTGGTTGAGCCTAGTTGTTCCTCACAGTCATTACTTGAGCAAGACCAGGTGTTCGTGGCTGTTCTAATTGGGGGCAAGCCCAGGAGTTAATAGTGCTCCTCATCTGGGCCAGCCCAGGCATTCACAGCCATCCTCATCATGATCAGTTTCAGTGTTCAAAGCTGTCCTCCTGAGGCCAGCCTGGTTGTTCACTGCTGCTTTTACTGTGCCCAGCCCAGGTTTTCCCAGCTTCCCTCACTGGGGCTAGCGCAGGTGTTCACAGCTTTCCTCATTGGGCCCAGGCCATGGGTTCGTAGCCATCTTCATCAGAGAAAGCCAAGGTGTTCACAGCCATTTTTTCCGGGTCCAGCTGAAGTCGCCCTCACGTGGGCCCAGCCCAGGTGTTAATAGTCATCATCAGTGGGATTTCCAGTTGTTCACAGCGTCTTTCTCGGGCTGAGTTTAGGTGTCGAGAGCCATTCATCTTGGGCCCCGCCAGCTGTTTGTAGGCATCCTCATGGGGGCAGGCCCAGGCACTCACAGTGGCTCTCACTGAAACCAGGGCAGGTGTTTTTGGCTGTCTTCATTGGGCCCAGCCTAGACATTCACAGCTATGCTCAAGGCGACCAGCCACGGTGTTTACAGCTGTCTTCAGGGCAATCGTCCCTGGTGCCACAGCTGTCCTTATTGGCTTAGCCCAAGTGTTCTCAGCTGTTCTCGTTGGACCCAGGCCAGGTGCTCACAGCTGTCCTCACTGGCCCAGCCCAGGTTTCCATAGCCACACTCAGTGGGCCCAGCTCAGGGCTTGACAGCTGTCTACTCTGGGCCGAGCCTAAACACTCCAAGCTGTCCTTAGAGGGCCCAGCCAAGGCGTTCACAGCTGTCCTCATTCGTAGCTAGCCCAGGTGTTAGTCCTTGTCCTCAGTGGGCCAGACCAGTGTTCACAGACATCCTTATTGGGCCAGCCCAGGAGTTCCATGCTGACCTCGCTGGGCCCTGCCTAGCCCTTCATAGCTGTCCTCACTGGGCCCAGGCCAGGTGTTCGCAGCCATCCCCATCAAGGTCAGCCCAGGGGTTCACAGCCTTCCACGTTTGTATGAACTCAGTTTATTATAGCAACAGTTTTTGATGGCTGTCAATATCAAGGCAAGCCCAGGAGTTCACGCTACCCTCAATAACATCAAGCCCAGGGTTAAGAGCCATTTTCATTGACCCCAGGCCACCTGTTCATAGCTGTCTTCATTGTTTCCAGCCCAGGGCTTCCCAGCTGTCTTCATCCAGGCCTGCACCGGTGTTCACAGTGGTCCTCATCTAAGCCAGCCAAGAAGGTCTCTGTCATCCATGTGACAGCCAGCCCAGATGTCCCTAGCCGTCCTCATCGAGGTCTGCCGGTTTGCTTACATGTGTGCTACTTGGAGCCAGCCACTCTCATACAGGCCATCCCAGGTACTGACAGCCATCCACACTGGGCCCAGCCCAGGTGTCCCCACCTGTCCCCATTGAGCTTAGCCCTGGTGTTCGTGGCTTTCATCACAGGACTTCTCCCAGTTGTTTCCAGCAGTTTCCATGGTCCCAGGCCAGGGTTTCACAGACATCCTCAATGGGGACAGCCCATCTCTTCACTGTTGTCTTAATTAGGCCCAGTGCAGATGTTCACAGCTGTCCTCCTTTGGCTCAGCCAAAATGAACAGAACTCCTGAGCGCATACCAGCAGTTTCTAGCTGTCCACATTGGGGTCAGCCCAGGTGTTCGTAGCCCTATGTTCTGGGCCCATCCCAGTTATTCCAAGCTGTCCTCTTGGGCCTAGCCCAGCTGTCCACAGCCATCCTCCTTGGTCCCGGCACAGGTGTTCACGGCTGTCCTCCTTGGCCCCAGGCCACATGTTCACATGCCATCTCACTGGGCCCAGAGCAGCTATGGAAATTTTTGCTCTTGAAGTTGAGGTCTGTTTTAATTGAGGTTTCTGAGGTTGCATAGCAGTGTGCAGATGCAGGTGACTTGTGCCCCAGCACTGGGCTGCCTGGCTGTGCCCTGGGCTTGTGTGACCTTCAGTCTGTGCTGGGCTGGAATCTGCTCTAGAGGTTTCCAGATTTCTTTTTACCTCCACCCCAACAGACCCTCAGGCCTTTTTGTGCTCACTTCCCAAGCTCCCCTTGGACTCTGCTTCAGAGTCCATGTAAGCCCCGCGTGGGTCCTTGACTGCCATTTCACCCGCATTGCTCCTCTCAGCCTGTGAGGACGATATATTCAGACCCCTTTCTGCCTCAGAGCTGCAGTGGGTCTCAGAGGAGCCCAGCTTTACCCCACTGTCTACCCTGGGAAGGTGGAGACACATCTGATACTGTCACTACAGGGGTTGCCCCTTGTGGCAGCTGCTCCACTGGGGTTGCCCTGACCCATCCCAAGCTGTAAGTTCCATGTCACTGGTGTGCACAGGCACTCACCTCTTTAACTTTGTCACATCCACATTCTTAAGTGTTTGGTGGCACCAGGACCCGGCAGGGCTGAGGGAAGGGACCCTCGAAGCTCAGTTAGTTCTCTATGTCCAGCAAGGATGAGTGTGAGGCCCCGAGCATCGAGCATCGGGAACACCACATCAGGTGTTCCTCCCGAGCAGGTGCCCATTGCAGCGCCTGCCCCTGCCGGAGGGCACTGCCTGAGCTAAATCCCCCATCTCACCTTCCCAGACCTTCACCTGGTTTCAGGGCTCCTCAGCCACCCGCATATCGCTGAAATGTCAAAGAGCTTGTGAGGAAGCTTCTGGGGCACCTGCCTTCTACAGGAGGCTGAGGGCAGCTGTGGATGGTGATTTATGGGGATGTTTTTGGCCTGGGCCGCGAGCAGGTGGGTAAGTGGCACAGGGATGGCAGCTTAAGGTGCCCCGGCTTCTCTGCATGCCTGTCACTGAGCGGAGAAGTCCAGGCCTGCCACCAGGTTCCAACCTAGCTTATTCTCTGTGTGTCCTCAGTTGGGGTACCTACCCTGTCTCTGCCTCAGTTTCCTCCTCTGTGAGACAGAGATCCTCACAGGCCTTACCTCTAACAGTGGTTTTGACGAAGTACGCGATGTGGGTGAAGCACCTGGAGCCGACCCACTCGCGAAGAACGCACCACGGACTCTCAAGGTTAATGTTGAAAAGGGGCCGGGGTGGGGCAAAACTGGGCAGGCCATTTCAGCTCCAGGTGTCTGGGCTGACAGATTGGATTAAATTAGCATGTGCCTTGCTGAGTGCACAGGGGACAGTTGCCCAGGCCAGAAGCACCAGGGTCAAAGCTGGTGATGCCTTGGCCTCATCACCCCAGACAGACTAGGGCCAGTGCATGATGTAGTCGGCCAGGGGAGGGCTCTGGAGCCCTGCAGCCAAGGGGGCCTGGTGACCCTCACAAGATCATTCACAGGCCACTAGGATGGCCCGCCCTTTTCCTGCCAGCCTCACTCTAGGAAAAAAAAAATTGATCGTAACCTCATTGGCAGTTTCCTTTGCATAGAGATGAGAAGTCGCTGCTAGCGAGGCTGGTGATGAACTCCTCAAAAGCTGGGAAATCTCGTTTGAGCAGGAGCGCCCATTATCTTGGCCAAGCTGCTGCAGCTGGGCTGAGTGGGTGTGGAAGTGTGGGTGGTGGTCGTGTAAGTTCTCCATCCAAGGCCAAGTTCGTCTGCAGACCTGTGCATGACGGCATATCCAGATGATTCCAACCTCCTGCTGTGGATTCAGTCCCGCTCCATAAGACTTCTCTGTAGTCCCCAGACGTCAACAAGGACCAATAAGCTATCTTTTCTGTGTCTTGCCTGAATTCTTGTCCCTGTGAAGCATTAGCAAATTGAAATGTTTGTTTTCTACCAGCATTTGGGGGTATTAGTTTTTTTTATTTAAAAATAATCACAGTAAAGACATCAGGAATAACACACTTGTAGGCATTCACGAGGTACAGAAGAATGCACACCGAAATCTGGACTTGTCTTTTCCTCTTCTGTAGCCTGCCAGCTTCTGCCTCTGGAAGTAACAACTGTTAAGTTTCTGCACATCTTTCCAGATTTATTAATTGAACAATCGTATAGCACTGACACCATGACAAAGCATTGTCAAAGGACTTTGGCTACCAGTGTAAAAGACTCATTTATTTTCATTTACTGTGAACACTTAGGTGGCACCAGGAAGGAAAGCCTTACGCTCATTCCTTTTTATTCTTCCTAACATATTCTGTTTTTAAAAATGTCTTTTCCAGGGGCTGGGCGCAGTGGCTCATGCCTGTAATACCAACACTTTGGGAGGCCGAGGCAGGTGGATCACTTGGTCAGGAGATTGAGACCATCCTGGCTAACATGGTGAAACCCTGTCTCTACTAAAAATACAAAAAATTATCTGGGCGCGGTGGCGGGTGCCTGTAGTCCCAGCTACTCGGGAGGCTGAGGCAGGAGAATGGCGTGAACCTGGGAGGCAGAGGTTGCAGTGAGCCGAGATCGTGCCACTGCACTCCAGCCTGGGCGACAGAGCAAGACTTCGTCTCAAAAAAAAAAAAAAAAAAAAAAATAGTCTTTCCCAATTTGGCATTAAGAGACATAAATCTGTGGTCTAGTATTTTTTAATTGAATTTTCTCACTCTTATATATGTGTATATTTATATGTGCACACCTGCCCAATTTTCTATTCAGTTGTTGACAATTAAAATTCTCCATTTACACAGGTAATATGTGTTCCTTCCCAAATTCTGTTAACCACCCATTCAATTAGATAATTCCTGAAAAAAATTGCAACATCTATATTAATGCAATTTTTTTATTTTTTATTTTTTGTTTATTATACTTTAAGTTTTAGGGTACACGTGCACAACGTGCCGGTTTGTTACATAGGTATACATGTGCCATGTTGGTGTGCTGCACCCATTAACTTGTCATTTAACATTAGGTATATCTCCTAATGCTATCCCTCCCCCCTCCCCCCACCCCACAACAGGCCCTGGTGTGTGATGCTCCCCTTCCTGTGTGCATGTGTTCTCATTGTTCAATTACCACCTATGAGTGAGAACATGTGGTATTTGGTTTTTTGTCCTTGTTATAGTTTGCTGAGAATGATGGTTTCCAGTTTCATCCATGTCCCTACAAAGGACATGAACTCATCCTTTTTTATGGCTGCATAGTATTCCATGGTGTATATGTGCCACATTTTCTTTTTTTTTTTTTTTTTTTTTTTTTTTTGCCTTTCTACAAGTCATTTCAGATTTAATGGCAGAAAAAACAAACAAACAAACCTGAGAGCGGCAAAATAGAAGTAGATGTTCCATGCAAATATTAACAAAATGGTAGAACAGGTCAAAATAACATACAAGCTATATCTTAAGTCAAAAACTATCATATTTTATAAAATTTACTTGAAGTCCAAACTCCAAAGATATGAAGAAAGATATTAAGTAATAATAGATTCATTCACTGGGAACCTGTGGCAAATTTTTATGTACATTTGTGTGTGTGTGTATCTCACATTAAGGTTCGAAGTATATAAAGCAACTATTGAAAAAACTAAAGAATCACAGAGCATATATTAGTAGGATACTTCAATACCCCACATTCTATAATAAAAATGAAACAAGACATGATATTAGTAAAGAAACAGAGGACTTGAAGGCAGTATAAAACAATTATTCCTAACAGAGGTATAGAGAACACTCCTCAAGAGCATCAGGATACACTCATCTCAATACCTCATACAACATTCTCCTTGACAGACCATTTCTTAGGCCAAAAAAGAAGTCTTAACAAAATTTTTAAAACTGATTTTAAAAAATTACTATCATCAAAATAGAATGAGTATAAAACCATAAAAAGCTGAAAAATTCAGAAATACATAGAAATTAAACAACAAACTCTTCAACATGCTGTTGTTGAAAGGCTGAAATATTAACATTATGAAGATGTCCATATTGCTCAATGTAACTGACAAATTTAACGCAATGCTTTTGGAATTACACATGGCATTCCTGAAGTAATGCAAATTTCTGTCACCAAAATCATTCAGTAGATATAACTTGAAAATACTGGAATATCATTCAGTTTTCAAACACCAGAAAATATTCTAACTATAAAGATAAATTTTAATGATATTATGCAAAAAGAAATGAGCCAGCCACAAAAAGACAGAGATTGTATAAAATACACAAAGTAGCCACACTCTCAGAAACAGAAAACAGAGTGGTGTTTGAAAAGTGCCAAGAAATGAGAAAAATTCATGTTGTGTAATGTGTATTGAGATTTGGCTTTGCAAGATAAAAACATTCCAGCAATATGTAGCATAATAATATCATGCAATTAACATGATCAAAATGAATATTTAATAATATTGTATTATAAATTTTGTTTTGTGTTTCTGAAAAGTAAAAATGAACAATACCTAGAACAGATTCAGATATGTGATAGTTTTAAAATTATCTTCAAATCTAAGATTTTCTCCCGGTCAGGAGCAGAGGCTCACACCTATAATTCCAGCACATTGAGAGGCCAAGGTGGGTGGATCACGAGGTCAGGAGATCAAGACCATCCTGGCCAACATGGTGAAACACCATCTCTACTAAAATACAAAGAATTAGCTGGGCGTGGTGGTGCACGCCTATAGTTCCAGCTACTCTGGAGGCTGAGGCAGTGGAATCACTTGAACCCAGGAGGCAGAGGTTACAGCGAGCCGAGATTGCACCACTGCACTCCAGCCTGGTGACGGAGCAAGAGTCCGTCTCAAAAAAGAAAAAAAATATAGATTTTCTCCCACACAAAATACAGATTCACAGATAGGTGTTGAAATTAAAAGAAGTTTTATGACTACTCACTTAGGGTTAAATAGTCATCCACAACAAACCTACACAACAAATACACTAGTCATAAAAAAGTAGAGGGATAGTATTTATCCAGGCAAAAAAAACAGAGATAATAATATTGGTAACAGACATATGGCTGATACATATTTGATTCTGCTCCATACTGTCTTAAATTATAAAGAGTTAAACATTGTCATACACAATTATAAACTAATCAAACCACAATTAACTGGTGTGAGGTGGCATACCCTAAAATATATAACACAAAAATATCACTGTCAAACAAAATTATAAATGCAATGTAAAACTGATTGGACACCATCAAGTGGATCAATATATTCACAAAATGAATCTTAGAAGACTATAGGGAAAAAGTAATACGGAGGTTACTTGGAGATAAAAATGTCAAACAACCCAAATTTTGATGTAATAAAAAAAATTATTAGCACTAATTCTTGATTCTAAATTATTTTACTTCAAAAAGAAGATACAAGTAAATACTTTCCAAAATAAAAGGTAAGGGTACCATAGTCCTACAAAATACGCTACATTGTGGACAGGCACAGTGGCTCATGCCTGTAATCCTACAGCTTTAGGTGACAACGGCAGTGAGATCACTTGAGACCAGGAGTTCAAGATCAGCCTTAGCAACACAGTGAAACTGAAAGTGGATCATTTATAAAGAAAAAAGGTTTATTTGGCTGCCAAGTAAGCAGACTGTACAAGAAGTGTGTGGCAGCATCGGCTTCTGGTGAGATTCTCAGGAAGCTTACAATCATGCTGGCAGGCCATGAATAAAGTTCCACATGGCTGGAAAGGCCTCAGAATCATGGCAGGAGACAAAAGGTACTTCTTACATGGTGGTGGCAAGAGAAAATGAGGAAGATGCAAAAGCAGAAACTCCTGTTTCAGACATGATGCTAAAAGAGAATATAAATAGTTTCACATAGAGGTTTCTCAAAATTATGCAGATATTTGTGTGTCCCCCAAAACAATGGAAAAGCAGTCACATTTTGCAGTCTCTTATACTTCATGAAGAGGACTTTGGCTCTCATTGTAAACTTGAAGAAAGATCACCAAAGAGAAAGTCGAATCTTTAGAAAATTTGAAAACATAAGACAGAAGGTGTCCCTGTGTAACAGTAAAATAAAAAAATCCTGAGGCATCCCAGAAACTCTTTCCTTTGGAACACAGCTTCCCGAATCACATTTTAAGGACTGACTTTCTCTTTGACCTTTGGACCTCTCTTCTGTTGCATTCATTCTCACATACCTAGGGCTACAGTCTCATGTCTCTTCATATTCCAAGGCTCTTTTCCTTGCTCCAGATAGGTGATCAGGTCTGGCTTTGAGAAAGCAATACCGAGAAAGACCAGGTTTCTGTCGTTCTCTAACATCACATCTCTATATAAATTCTGTTGTGCAGTGTCCAGGCATTGCCACTCTTTCAGAGAAAATTCTATGACCACATCCATAAATGTCAATAGTCCCATTTCTAGGTTTCCTAGTGGGTCCTGACGTCTTAGCTGTGGATCTCCCAATACTTGCAGGTCATAGGGCCACACAGACTGGGTCTCCAGAAGCGGAGGACACAGAGTAGTGAAGACGAGACCAGGAGCTCCGGCTGCAGGAAAAGACAAATGATCCGCCAAATCCCGGAACTATGTGCCACATTTTCTTAATCCAGTCTATCATTGTTGGACATTTGGGTTGGTTCCAAGTCTTTGCTATTGTGAATAGTGCTGCAATAAACATACATGTGCATGTCTTTATAGCAGCATGATTTATAATCCTTTGGGTATATACCCAGTAATGGGATGGCTGGGTCAAATGGTATTTCTAGTTCTAGATCCCTGAGGAATCGCCACACTGACTTCCACAATGGTTGAACTAGTTTACAGTCCCACCAACAGTGTAAAAGTGTTCCTGTTTCTCGACATCCTCTCCAGCACCCGTCATTTCCTGACTTTTTCATGATCGCCATTCTAACTGGTGTGAGATGGTATCTCATTGTGGTTTTGATTTGCATTTCTCTCATGGCCAGTGATGATGAGCATTTTTTCATTTGTATGTGTCTGTTGGCTGCATAAATGTCTTCTTTTGAGAAGTGTCTGTTCATATCCTTCACCCACTTGTTAATGGGGTTGTTTGTTTTTTTCTTGTAAATTTGTTTGAGTTCTTTGTAGATTCTGGATATTAGCCCTTTATCAGATGAGTAGATTGAAAAAATTTTTCTCCCATTCTGTAGGTTGCCTGTTCACTCTGATGGTAGTTTCTTTTGCTGTGCAGAAGCTCTTTAGTTTAATTAGATCCCATTTGTTAATTTTAGCTTTCGTTGCCATTGCTTTTGGTGTTTTAGACATGAAGTCTTTGCCTATGCCTATGTTCTGAATGGCATTGCCTAGGTTTTCTTCTAGGGTTTTTATGGTTTAAGTCTAACATTTAAGTCTTTAATCCATCTTGAATTAATTTTTGTATAAGGTGTAAGGAAGGGATCCAGTTTCAGCTTTCTATATATGGCTAGCCAGTTTTCCCAGCACCATTTATTAAACAGGGAATCCTTTCCCCATTTCTTGTTTTTGTCAGATTTGTCAAAGATCAGATAGTTGTAGATATGTGGCATTATTTCTGAGGGCTCTGTTCTGTTCCATTGGTCTATATCTCTGTTTTGGTACCAGTACCATGCTGTTTTGGTTACTGTAGCCTTGCAGTATAGTTTGAAGTCAGGTAGTGTGATGCCTCCAGCTTTGTTCTTTTGGCTTAGGATTGACTTGGCAATGCAGGCTCTTTTTTGGTTCCATATGAACTTTAAAGTAGTTTTTTCTAATTCTGTGAAGAAAGTCATTGGTAGCTTGATGGCGATGGCATTGAATCTATAAATTACCTTGGGCAGTATGGCCATTTTCACAATATTGATTTTTTCTACCCATGAGCATGGAATGTTCTTCCATTTGTTTGTATCCTCTTTTATTTCATTGAGCAGTGGTTTGTAGTTCTCCTTGAAGAGGTCCTTCACATCCCTTGTAAGTTGGATTCCTAGGTATTTTATTCCCTTTGAAGCAATTGTGAATGGGAGTTCACTCATGATTTGGCTCTCTGTTTGTTATTGGAGTATAAGAATGCTTGTGATTTTTGTACATTGATTTTGTATCCTGAGACTTTGCTGAAGTTGCTTACCAGCTTAAGGAGATTTTGGGCTGAGACGATGGGGTTTTCTAGATATACAATCATGTCATCTGCAAACAGGGACAATTTGACTTCATCTTTTCCTAATTGAATACCCTTTATTTCCTTCTCCTGCCTGATTGCCCTGGCCAGAACTTCCAACACTATGTTGAACAGGAGTGGTGAGAGAGGGCATCCCTGTCTTGTGCCAGTTTTCAAAGGGAATACTTCCAGTTTTTGCCCATTCAGTATGATATTGGCTGTGGGTTTGTCATAGATAGCTCTTATTATTTTGAGATATGTCCAATCAATACCTAATTTATTGAGAGTTTTTAGCATGAAGGGCTGTTGAATTTTGTCAAAGGCCTTTTCTGCATCTATTGAGAAAATCATGTGGTTTTTGTCTTTGGTTCTGTTTATACACTGGATTACGTTTATTGATTTGCATACATTGAACCAGTCTTGCATCCCAGGGATGAAGCCCACTTGATCATGGTGGATAAGCTTTTTAATGTGCTGCTGGATTCGGTTTGCCAGTATTTTATTGAGGATTTTTGCATCGATGTTCATCAGGGATATGGGTCTAAAATTCTCTTTTTTTGTTGTGTCTCTGCCAGGCTTTGGTATCAGGATGATGCTGGCCTCATAAAATGAGTTAGGGAGGATTCCCTCTTTTTCTATTGACTGGAATAGTTTCAGAAGGAATGGTACCAGCTCCTCCTTGTACCTCTGGTAGAATTCGGCTGTGAATCCGTCTGGTCCTGGAGTTTTTTTGGTTGGTAAGCTATTAATTATTGCCTCAATTTCAGAGCCTGTTATTGGTCTATTCAGAGATTCAACTTCCTCCTGGTTTAGTCTTGGGAGGGTGTATGTGTCAAGGAATTTATCCATTTCCTCTAGTTTTTCTAGTTTATTTGTGTAGAGTATTTATAGTATTCTCTGATGGTAGTTTGTATTTCTGTGGGATCGGTGGTCATCTCCCCTTTATCATTTTTTATTGCGTCTATTTGATTCTTCTCTCTTTTCTTCTTTATTAGTCTTGCTAGTGGTCTATCAATTTTGTTGATCTTTTCAAAAAACCAGCTCCTGGATTCATTGATTTTTTGAAGGGCTTTTTGTGTCTCTATTTCCTTCAGTTCTGCTCTGATCTTAGTTATTTCTTGCCTTCTGCTAGCTAGTTTTTGAATGTGTTTGCTCTTGCTTCTCTAGTTCTTTTAACTGTGATGTTAGGGTGTCAATTTTAGATCTTTCCTGCTTTCTCTTGTGGGCATTTAGTGCTATAAATTTCCCTCTACACACTGCTTTAAATGTGTCCCAGAGATTCTGGTATGTTGTGTCTTTGTTCTCATTGGTTTCAAAGAACATCTTTACTTCTGCCTTCATTTTGTTATGTACCCAGTAGTCATTCTGGAGCAGGTTGTTCAGTTTCCATGTAGTTGAGTGGTTTTGAGTGAGTTTCTTAATCCTGAGTTCTAGTTTGATTGCACTGTGGTCTGAGAAACAGTTTGTTATAATTTCTGTTCTTTTACATTTGCTGAGGAGTGCTTTACTTCCAACTATGTGGTCAATTTTGGAATAGGTGTGGTGTGGTGCTGAAAAGAATGTATATTCTGTTGATTTGGGGTGGAGAGTTCTGTAGATATGTATTAGGTCTGCTTGGTGCAGAGCTGAGTTCAATTCCTGGATATCCTTGTTAACTTTCTGTCTCATGGATCTGTCTAATGTTGACAGTGGGGTGTTAAAGTCTTCCATTATTATTGTGTGGGAGTCTAAGTCTCTTTGTAGGTCTCTAAGGACTTGCTTTATGAATCTGGGGGCTCCTGTATTGGGTGCATATATATTTAGGTTAGTTAGCTTTTCTTGTTGAATTGATCCCTTTATATCCCTTTACCATTATGTAATGGCCTTCTTTGTCTCTTTTTATCTCTGTTGGTTTAAAGTCTGTTTTATCAGAGACTAGGATTGCAACCCCTGCCTTTTTTTGTTTTCCATTTGCTTGGTAGATCTTCCTCCATCCCTTTATTCTGAGCCTATGTGTGTCTCTGCATGTGAGATGGGTTTCCTGAATATAGCACACTGATGGGTCTTGACTCTTTATCCAACTTGCCAGTCTGTGTCTTTTAACTGAAGCATTTAGCCCATTTACATTTAAGGTTAATATTGTTATGTGTGAATTAGATCCTGTCATTATGATGTTAGCTGGTTATTTTGCTCATTAGTTGATGCAGTTTCTTCCTAGCCTCGATGGTCTTTACAATATGGCATGGTTTTGCAGTGGCTGGTACTGGTTGTTCCTTTCTATGTTTAGTGCTTCCTTCAGGAGCTCTTTTAGGGCAGGCCTGGTGGTGACAAAATCTCTCAGCATTTGCTTGTCTGTAAAGGATTTTATTTCTCCTTCACTTATGAAGCTTAGTTTGGCTGGATATGAAATTCTGGGTTGAAAATTCTTTTCTTTAAGAATGTTGAATATGGCCCCCACGCTCTTCTGGCTTGTGGAGTTTCTGCCGAGAGATCAGCTGTTAGTCTGACGGGCTCCCCTTTGTGAGTAACCCGACCTTTCTCTCTGGCCGCCCTTAACATTTTTTCCTTCATTTCAACTTTGGTGAATCTGACAATTATGTGTCTTGGAGTTGGTCTTCTCAAGGAGTATCTTTGTGGCATTCTCTGTATTTCCTGAATTTGAATGTTGGCCTGCCTTGCTAGATTGGGGAAGTTCTCCTGGATAATACCCTGCAGAGTGTTTTCCAACTTGGTTCCATTTTCCCCGTCACTTTCAGGTACACCAATCAGACATAGATTTGGTCTTTTCACATAGTCCCATATTTCTTGGAGGCTTTGTTTGTTTCTTTTTATGCTTTTTTCTCTAAACTTCTCTTCTCGCTTCATTTCATTCATTTGATCTTCCATCACTGATACCCTTTCTTCCAGTTGATTGAATCGGCTACTCAGGCTTGTGCATTTGTCACGTAGTTCCTATGCCATGGTTTTCAGCTCCATCAGGTCCTTTAAGGACTTCTCTGCATTGGTTATTCTAGTTAGTCATTCATTTAATCTTTTCTCAAGGTTTTTGACTTCTTTGCCATTGGTTCGAACTTCCTCCTTTAGCTCGGAGAAGTTTGATTGTCTGAAGCCTTCTTCTCTCAACTCGTCAAAGTCATCCTCCATCCAGCTTTGTCCCATTGCTGGTGAGGAGCTGCGTTCCTTTGGAGGAGGAGAGGCGCTCTGATTTTTAGAATTTTGAGTTTTTCTGTTCTGTTCTTTCCCCATCTTTGTGGTTTTATCTACCTTTGGTCTTTGATGATGGTGATGTATATATGGGGTTTTGGTGTGGATGTCCTTTCTCTGCTTGTTAGTTATCCTTCTAACAGTCAGGACCCTCAGTTGTAGGTCTGTTGGAGTTTGCTGGAGGTCCACTCCAGACCTTGTTTGCCTGGGTATCAGGAGCGGAGGCTGCAGAACAGCAAATATTGCTGAACAGCAAATGATGCTGCCTGATTGTTCCTCTGGAAGTTTTGTCTCAGAGGAGTACCTGGCCATGTGAGGTGTCAGTCTGCCCCTACTGGGGGGTGCCTCCCAGTAGGCTACTCAGGGGTCAGGGACCCACTTGAGGAGGCAGTCTGTCCATTCTCAGATCTCAAACTGCGTGCTGGGAGAACCACTACTCTCTTCAAAGCTGTCAGACAGGGACAATTAAGTCTGCAGAGGTTTCTGCTGCCTTTTGTTTGGCTATGCCCTGCCCCCAGAGGTGGAGTCTACAGAGGCAGGCAGGCCTCCTTGAGCTGTGGTGGGGTCCACCCAGTTCGAGCTTCCCGGTCACTTTGTTTACCTACTCAAGCCTCGGCAAAGGCGGGCGCCCCTCCCCCAGCCATGCTGCCCCCTTGCAGTTTGATCTCAGACTGCTGTGCTAGCAATGAGCGAGGCTCCATGGGCGTAGGATCCTCCGAGCCAGGCACAGGATATAATCTCCTGGTGTGCCGTTTGCTAAGACTGTTGGAAAAGTGCAGTATTAGGGTGGGAGTGACCTGATTTTCCAGGTGCCGTCTGTCACTCCTTTCCTTGGCTAGGGGAGGGAATTCCCTGACCCTTTGCACTTCCTGAGTGAGGCGATGCCTCGCCCTGCTTTGGCTCACATTTGGTGCACTGCACCCACTGTCCTGCACCCACTGTCTGACAATCTCCAGTGAGATGAACACAGTACCTCAGTTGGAAATGCAGAAATCATTCGTATTCTGCTTCGCTCACGCTGGGAGCTGCAGACTGGAGCTGTTCCTATTCGGCCATCTTGGCTCCACCCTTATTAATGCAGGTTTTATGCCTCATTAATGACCCATTGGATTTAATAGTTCTTAAAACTTGTGATGAATCAACAGTGATGGAAAGTTGTACTGAATCATTTCATATCTTTTTTTATTACTATGAATTATATTGTTAGAGATTGGCTTTAAAATTGAAGTTACACTAATGCATTTTAAATGTAATTTGGAACTAGTTTAGAATTGTTGAAGCTAGGACTCTCTGGTGACTCAGGAATAGTAGAAATTGGTGGGAAAGGCATTTCACATTGAGCCTGGAATCTCCCTTTATTCTCAATTTATTAGCTTTTCTTATCTTTACCCTGAAATTTTCACTATCAAATATATTTGAGAGGCAAATCTTTTTCCTCCTTTAATGTTTGTTTCATACACACAGAATAATACTGTGTGTCTGAGATTTAGTTTTTGAAATGAAACATGGAGTCTAAGTGACCCCTTGTTGATGTGACAATGGACTGCTCTAGATCACAGCAGTTGGGCCCCATATTGTGACATGTATGCTTGTGAAAATTCTACTGTGACCTGTCGCTGAGGTGATCTGATGATGTAGGTCTTGCCTTTCATTTTAACTGCCATTCTGGCAACTGAACATTGGCAGTAAATGCAGCTTAGCTGTCCCAGAGGACTCACAATGGGAAGTGTTTGTTGTGGTTGTTGCCTCAGAGCTATGTATGTTCATTTCTATCTTCTAATTGCAATTTCTTCAGATGGGCCAGTTTTCCTGTGCGTTAAAGTTCATTCTGATTTTTTTTTATTTCCCCAGCTCCTATTTGTCTACAGATTTATAAATATGTTTTAGAGTTTTATTACTCAATTTGTATTTTTTATTCTTCTATCAAGATTTTTGCCTCAAATACTGTTTCCAATGCCAATTTTTTTTTTTTTTTTTTTTTTTTTTTTTTTTTTTTTTTTTTTTGGACAGAGTCTTGCTCTGTTGCCTAGGCTAGAATGCAGTGGTGTGATAATGGCTCACAGCAACCTCTGCCTCCCAGATTTAAACAATTCTCCTGCCTCCGCCTCCTGAGTAGCTGGGATTACAGGCGTGCACCACCACGCCTGGCTAATTTTTGTATGTTTAGTAGATGCAGGGTTTTAGCATGTTGGCAAGGGAGGTCTTGAACTCCTGACCTCCTGATCCACCTTCCTTGGCCTCCCAAAGTGATGGGATTACAGGCATGAGCCACAGTGCCTGGACTTTTCTTTCTTTCTTTTTTTTTTTTTTTTTGGCAGAATCTCGTTCTGTCACCCAGGCTGGAGTGTAGTGGCACAATCTCAGCTCTCTGCAACCTCTGCATACCAGGTTGAAGAGATTCTCCTGCCTCAGCCTCCCAAGTAGCTGGGACTACGGGTGCCTGCCACCATGCCTGGCTAATTTTTGTATTTTTAGTAGAGACAGGGTTTCACCATACTGACCAGGCTGGTCTCGAACTCCTGACTTTGTGATCTGCCCACCTTGGCCTCCCAAAGTGCTGGGATACAGGTGTGAGCCACCACACCTGGCCTGCCCCCAACACACACACTCTTTCATAGACTAGATACAGAATAAACCGCTGAAAAATCAACTGGGGTGCCACATTTTCAGTTAATTCCCATTAATTGCTTATTCAGGATGGTTCAGTTGAAGGGAAGTTTATTCTTGGCACAGCCATCAAGTGGTAGTTAGTTTGGAATGTCCTAAGTTCCGAACTACCTTGGAGGCCAAGTAGAACTTGGTCCCTTGGTGTGGTCAGTTGGTCATGGAGGGGTGCTCACTGCCAGACAGCTGACAATACAGGGCAATGGGTAGGATGACCAGACATTTGAATTTGTTCCTCAGAGAGGCTTCCTTTGCAGGAAAGCGCCATATTTTAGCCCAGGAGTTAAAACCTAGAGACAGGAGTTTTGTTTTGTTAAATGATTTGAGCTTTTTTCTGGACTCACCACCTCTTCCAATACATCAACCTTCCTGAAGAGCCCTTGGTGTAGGAAGATTGAGAAAGGGAGTGGAAAGAGCTCCAGGTTCAGGGTCCAGGCCATGATTTAGAGGCCTCAGGTGTTCAGGGATCTCTGTCCCCAGAAAACCAACCAAATTCTTGTCCCAGATCTATCATTCGTCAGTGTTGTGACTCTAGGCAGGTCGCTTCAAATCTCTTCATTTCACTTCCCTGAACCGTCAACTCTGAGTGGCAGCCCCTGCTCTGCCCATCTCTCTGGGCCCATGTCGGCATCACAGGAAATTCGAACAAAAACTCTTCATGAGTTCTAAAGCATGAGACCCACGTCAAGAATGAAGAGAATTTTACCCTCCACTGCCCTGGAGTCCCCCAGGTGGCTTCTCTATTAACCTCTACCAAGGGCCTGGCTTATTCTTCCAGACATGAAATAATTGAACACTTTATGGCATTTAACTATTTTTACCCTTTTAACATAACGTAGGCCATTAGGAGGAACAGAGGGACCTATAGAACTTCCTCAGGTTCTAGCAGCTTCTCAGAAGTCCCTGAGCTCAGATCCTATGCGCCAGACCCTATGCTCTTGGTCACTCCAATCTACTACCTTTCTGTAATGTCTCATCTCAATACAGGCATTTGCCTGCACAGTTATACATGCAACCCACAGTGCAAGTCTTTCTGAAGCCCAACTCAGATTCAGGGGGCTTTGCTCTGCAGATGATGAACAATGGAATCAAACATGTAAGCTGTGAATAATTAGTCATTTGTCTAATCTTTTGCAGCAAGATACCAAAACCTGTCTTTATTTTAATTCATTTCCTAGCGTGTTCTGTTGAGGATGAAGTAGTGGTACCCTAGAGTTGCATCAACGGAAGGTGTTGTGGAAATTCAGTCATTCAGTTCATTCATGACATGATTTCTAGATTCTTCAGTGTCTCATATTTCAGACAATTATAAAATTGCGATGCTATATTCTTTATTTCATGTGTGCATATTTAAATGTGTTAAGTCAATCACTAGTGCTACAACCAGAGGAGTAAAGGTGTATTTCCATTCCAGGTTTGGGTTTACTTTTAATAGTAAATAACATCTCAGTGCAAATTGTAGACATTTTGCTGATTGTTAAAACATTAATTAAGAAGGATCTTTTTCTGAGACAGTGTTGCCAGGTTTGTAAAGTAATGGACATCACTTCAAACTGTTTGGAAGTAACCAAAAAATGGAGGAAGTGGCAACAAAAATTTCCATATACCCACCTTCCTCAGTGTTTTTTGGTGATCCCATCTTTGTGAGGGTGATAACGCTTGTAACAATGACTGAGCCAATAATGATACATTCTTATGAACAGAAGTCTAGGGTTAGCATCAGTGACTGAGCCAATAGTGATACATTCTTATGAACAGAAGTCCAAGGTTAGCATCAAGGTTCACTCTGTGTTGTCCAGTCTATGGGTTTTGACAAACTGACAATGTCTTTTGTCACCCTGATGGAATAATTTCACATCCTAAACATGACCTGAGCTGCATCTACTAATTCCTCTCCTTTTCTGAGGATTCCTGACAACCATGGATGATTTTACTTTCTCTATAGGTTTCCTTTTCCAGAATTTTATAGAGTTGGAATCATAGAGTATGTAGCTACGTATAACTAACTTATTTTACTTAGCAATATACATGTAAGATCTTTTGTATCGCTTTGAAGCTTAACAGCTTAATAATTCTTATCAGTGAACAGTAGTCCATTGGTTTCATCAAACAGTGTTAGTTGGTTCACTCACCGCCTGAAGACCATCTCAGCTGCTTCCAATTTGGGTAATTATGAATAAAGCTGCCCACATTCTTGTGCAGATTTTAAGATGAACATAATTTTCTAATTTAGCTGGGTAAATATGTAGAATTTTGATCACTTGCTGGTAAGACTATGTTTTCCGTTGTGTTAGGCAGAATTCAGCAGTACAATTATGTGGGCCTTTTTTTTAAAGTTATTACTTCCTGATTAAATTCTATAATGATAGAGGCCTACTCAGATTATCTGTCCCTCCTTTGGGTGGTTATGGTAGTTTCTCCCTTTGAAGGCATTTGTCCATTTCATCTAAGCTAGGAAATTTGTGGGTATAGACATTTGAATCTGACAAGTTGCCTGCTTGGTTCTCATCAAAGGCTACTGTGCTTCCTGTCATTCCTACTCTCAAACTTTTCAATAGACTTTCACTCCCGCACTTAAAAAATTGCAGGCATAGATTTGTTGAAAGTATTCTGTTATTATTTTCTTAATGATCATGGGATCAGCAAGGATAATTCCTCTTCTATTCATATTGTTTGTACATCGTGTCTTCTGTATTTTCTTTGTGATTAGCCTGGCTGGAGGTTTACCAATTCTATTGATCTTTTCTAAGAAGCAGCTTTTGGTTTTGTTGAGTTTCTTTGTTTATTTTATTATTTCTATTACATTGATTTCTGCAAATATTGTTATATTTTGGGGGAGGAGGGTTGCCTGGTTTACATTACACTATACTTTTTTCTCTAGTTTCCTAAGGTGGAAAGTAAGACATCTGGATTTGGATTATGTTTAGTTTACTGCACAGAAATGTGAATGGCACTGATGCCCCTGAAGTGTAATAAATATGATGTATTTTGGCCACAATACTGATTTTAAAGCCAATTAAGTGGATGATAAGTACAGGAGGAGCCTTTGTAGATCAAGGAAAGATAAATGACATTATAACATTTCAACAACAAAAAAAGGAAATTTACCAGGCCTCAAAATGCACAAGGGGGTGATGGGACACTGTCATGAAATCAGCAGTGCATCTGTGTGCCACCCTGTGTGAACTCTGCCTTTTTCAAAGTGGTGAGGGGGGCTTAGCCAGAGAACCAGGCCCTGACTTCTGTGGCTTTCCTGATGGTCTCATTTGCCTTCCCTCATCACCCAGGAGGGTGTCCCAGTGGCAGCCAAGTTTCTACCCTTAACCCACCTCCTTTACACACGCCAGCCCCCTGTCCTCAGCACCCAAGGTTGCCTAAGGGATTCCTTCAGTGGAACCAATATGCAGTGGAACCAATATGTTCCTTCAGTGGAACAATATGTTCTGTGTTTCCTAGATCACGATGAGGACCTGGTGCAGGAAACTTCATCTGAAGATGTCCCAGGCGTTCACATGGTAAGTTCTTCTTTATGTTTCTGAGATGGAAATTTTGTTGCTCTTGGTTCTTTTTTATTTTATTTGAATTGAGATATGAAAATCTTACCATGTACATTATAGAGGACTTACAGAATATTTTGGTGGGAAAACGTGAGGGTTCGTTACCAGGTAAGAAATGATCTCAGATGGCATTCTTAGATGACACCTTCAGTTATGAATTGTATGGCAGAAAGAATTTTTTTAGGGGAAAAGCTTTCTTCTTACAACATTGTGACTGTACAACCAAAACAATCTGAAAGTCTTGCGTAAAAATCTTGTGCCTTTCCAGAAGTGTCTTCGAGGCTTTATTTTAGGACCATTGCCTCAACCACTGTCTCCCATCTGCTTTTCTAATGTCACCAAGTAAAGAAAAGACTTGTATGGTGAAACCCCATCTCTACTAAAAATACAAAAATTAGCTGGGCATGCTGACCGGCTACTGTAATCTCAGCTACTGGGGAGGCTAAGGGAGCAGGATCGCTTGAGGCCAGGAGATGGATGTTGCAGTGAGCCGTGATCATGATACTGTACTCCAGCCTGGGTGACAGAGCAAGATTCCAGCAAAGAAAGAGAGAGAGGGAGGGAGAGAGGGAGGGGGGGAGAGAGAGAGAGAGAGAGGAAGGAAGGAAGGAAGGAAGGAAGGAGAAGGGAAGGGAAGAAGGAAGAGAAAAAAGGAAGGGAAAGAAGGAAGGAAGGAAAGAGAAAGAAAAAGAGAGAAAGAAAGAAAAGAAAGAAAAAGAAAGAAAGAGAAAGGAAGGATGGGAGGGAGGGAGGGAAAAGGAAAACCTGTGCACACAGGACACAGCATGGTCTGACCCTTGTAATGTTTTGTTTTTCTCTAAATGCAGGTGGACAAAGACACAGAGAGAGACAGTATGTATTATGGAATCACCCCTATGCTGAGGAAAAATTCTTGTGTTGACAAAGGTGACACTTTCTTGCCTCATTTTTTCTGGGGAGCCACTCTGGTTTGAACTTCCTGCCAGAAATGCGGTTCAAGCACTTTTGTCTTGACAAGTGAAGAACCTGGTCAAGAAATGTGACTGTTGACTCTGGTGCCTGGAAGGAACAGTGTCATTTGGATAGAAGAGGGTGTTGTGCATCAGGGTTGGGATGTATGGAGGAATGAGTCAATGTGGAGTGATTGTGAATGTCTCTGCGAGTTTGTGTGCTTTTCCCCAGAAAATACATTCCCATATGCAAAGCACAACACAAAATTGATATTCTAGAAACAAAATTTGATCACCACTGCATTTTTCCAAAAAAACAACCCATTCATTCCTCACCACAGTTGTAGCTGAAGGTAAGTTTAATATCCCAAGTCCTCACATGGAGATGATGTAGAGATGAATTTTTCAGGCTTTTGGTCTCCTAAATGGAAATGGCATAGATGAACTTGGGAATGGGTGGAAGGGTGATGCTGTGGGCTACTAGTCTGAAGTTATAACATGGCCTGGTGTAACTTGTCACCATGTCAAAGAGTCCTTAGCATCTATATGTATATGTGGAAGTATGCTGGCCTATAAAGATCTCCAGCACTGTATACCACAATAGAATGGTCTCAATGGTCAGCTGACCCAGAGTTTGAGTAGGTTCATTGTACAGTGAAGTTTGGTGCGGTCATTAATATGAAACATACAGAGGGAGCTGCCAGGCCTTTGGTCTTAAGTGATGGGGTATTCCTCAGTTCCTGGTCAAGGGCAGAGAACATTCAGAGATATATTCTATTGTATTTAATGAGATCATCACCACAAACACTAGAAATGCTCCAATTCAGTAGCACACATACCCAAGACACAGCACCCAACAAGATCTCAAGGAGCCAATTGGCTGTTAGCCTGGTGCCCATCTCCTCTGCTGGAATCTTCTGCACATCTGGGTAACAGAGGGTCAGCGCCCCCACCTGCTGCCACCCATGAAGGGCTGTCCCATTCCTGGAGCCAGTGTGAGTATGAGCAGCAGCGGGCCCCATGACACACACACACTGTGTTAAAAGAAAGAGCAGAAGGACAAATATCACAGGCCAAGTACAGGTCATCTTTAAATGGTACGATAATTGAGTATTTTCAAATCTTGGTTTAGTCTTCTTTGAAACAACAGGTTAGTGAATATGTAGAATATTTTGGCTACAATTAAATCACCTCTTTGAAGAAAGGTTGCTTTTTATCTCGTACAAAATGTTCTGGCTGGAGACGGTGGCTCATGCCTGTAATCCCAGCACTTCGGGAGGCCAGGGAGAGCGGATCACCTAAGGTCAGGAGTTCAAGACCAGCCTGATCAACGTGGAGAAAGCCCATCTCTATTAAAAATACAAAATTAGCTGGGCATGGGAGCACATGTCTCTAATACCAGCTACTCAGGGAGCACATGTCTATAATACCAGCTACTCAGCTACCCATTCATCGTCCACCATGGCTGTACCTGAAGATAAGTTTAATATCCCCAGTCCTCAGGTGGACATACTGCAGAGTTGAATTTCCCAAGCTCTTGGTCTTTTAAATGGAAGAGGCACATGTGAACTCGGGGATGAGTAGAAGGTTAATGCCATGGGCTACTACACTGAATTTGTCACAAAGCCCTGATATGATTTCTTGCTAGGCCAAGTTATTCCAGCACTTCTGTGTGCATGTGGGAGAATGAAAAGCTATTCAGATCCCAGACACTATCATTATTGGATGGTCTCAATGGTCAGCTAACCCAGGGTTTGTTTGAGTAGGTACATCGCACAGTGGGCTTTAGTGTGATCATTAATGTAAAACACACAGAGTCCTCAGGCTTTTGGTCTACAGCGTTGAGGTCATTCCTCAGCTCCTGTTCAAAAGCAGACAATAATCAGTGACATACTCTATTGTATTTAAGGAGATAATCACCACAAGTCTTAGAAATTCAGTGGAACCCAATCCCAAGACATAGCATCCAATAAAAAAATCTCAAGGCTCAACTTGGGTGTTAGCCGGGCACCCATTTTCCCTGCTGGAATCTCCTGCACAGCTGGGTTGGAGAAGGTCAGTGCCCGCCGCCCGCCCCCGCTCCCCTCACTGCCCCCCATGACAGGCTGTCCCAGTGCTGGAGTCCGTGTGAGCATGAGCAGCAGTGAACTCCACGGTGCACACACATGGTGTTGAAAAGGGAGAGTGGAAGAACAAATACCACATGCTAAGTAGGGGTCATCTTTAAGTGGTAGGACAATTATTTTCAAATCTTGGTTTATTTGCCTTGTAACAGAAAGTTAGTAATAAAATCTTTTGGCTAGAATTAAATCTCCTATTTTAAGAAAGTTTGCTTCTTATTCAGTACAAAATCTTCTAGAAGGGATGATAAACAGATCAGCAGCACACGTGGATTCTGAGGAGGAAATGACTTTGGCAGGGATCTATAAGAGGGCAAGTTAGCTCAGGTCAGATTAGGAAGGAGGAGCCCTAAGAGGCTGCCAGGGACACACAGCCTACACTGCGTGGTGTGCGCTGTTTGAGATTGGCTATTTCACGTTTACGAGGTGGCCTGGAGCTAGGAAGCCAAAGGCCGTGATTCCCTTTCTTCCTGCCTCTCTCCTGTGCCTGCAACCGTCCTCCCACACCCACCTCAAGCAATGTTACTGAATTGTTCATGAGCACCACCACCAAGGTGCTCACGGTCACTCTGTATCCTCCTAGTTCTGATGAGGGATGTACTTCAGGAGCTGTCCAGTTACAATGGCGAGGAGGAGGACCCAGAGGAGGTGAAGGTCAGGCCACCTGGATTTGTCTGAGAAAAAACTGTTGTTTTCTTCGCTTTATCATACTTGGATTAAATTAAGATATGAGAATTGGACAATATGTATCTTAGTTACACAGTGTCCTTGGGGGGAATTGTAAGTGAGAGTCTGTCCTCACTGAGGCTTGATTTAAGACAGTGGGAGAAAATGACAGCATCGGTCACCCGTTGTGAGCCTTACCAATTTTGTTCTGTCTTTGGAGCAAAATCAGCTACTTGCCAGCCAACATGGACTTGAGAGGAAACATCCTCTGAGAAAAATTTGTGTCTTTAGTATGAGTCGATTTGTTCACTTCTTCTTTTGGGTTCCTTTGAACACTGGTTTTTCCATCTTGTTTTCTAATGTCACTAAGTGAAGAAAAGTCCTGTGCTCACAGGACACAGCATGGTCTGATGCTCATAGCAATTTATTTTCTGTCATTACAGACATCCTTGGGAGTTCCACAACGTGGTACATATTGGGGAACCCCTCTCGTACTGATGAGTAATCCAGATGTTGAGGAATGTGACCCTGTCCCACTGGCTTTCCTATAGACAGGCAGCCTGAGCTGAGCTTCATGTTGTGAATGAGGACCTGGACTGTGATGGGAGAAATGGTTTTTCTAGATAAGGAACAGTGGCCACATTCTGCAGTCCCCGGGAGCAACTGTGTTCTCTGAAGGTGGGGTGGGATCCTGTGCAAGAGGCCTGCTCATGTCTTTTGTGAATTCATGTGGTGCCATGGTCAGTGTGTCTGGGGGTGTGTGTGTGGGTTTCCGTACTACATATCCCCGGATTTTCTAGTGTCCACATTCTCAACAGAGATTTCCGTCACCGTTGCAGTCCTGTTACAGGCACATAAAAAATTAACATGTGAGCTTCCAAAGTGTACAGTTTATTTCAAGCACAGGACATTTTAATTAACCTAAAAGACATCCTGTCGACACCCAGGCAAATTCTCACTGTGCACCCATAGAACAGGACTGTGTCAGGATCTCTGCTGATTTTATTTTTTCATTGAGAATTCCCTGTTATACTTTATTTTCTAATAAACCTCACCTCTTCACAGGCCTTTCTATTTCCTCTGCCACTGGAGTGGCATGACACCTCACTCTAGCCCCTTCCCTCGTTTACAAGCCTTTTCTACCAAAGCCCTCAGAAGTGACCCTCCACCACCCATCTTGAGCAGGGAGAGTGGGGCAGGGCTTCTTCCTGTGCATTTAGACCCTGGTGCAGCCTCATGCTACAGCGAGTTCTGCTGGGAAACTGAGAAGAGAGGAGCCTGCAGGCGGGGTTAGGGGGAAATCACCCCAACTTTCTCCATTGAGGCCTCATATTGACCATAAGATAATGGGGCCCGGAATGGATAATTCCAGGGTCTTGTAGAGTTTCAGCCTTCTATCCCTCAGCCTAGTCATGGTTTCTGTGTGCTCAGCTCAGAAAGAGCAACATGAAAAGAGAACCAAGGGGTTTGCCCTAGGGTGTGAGAGGCAGGGTGAGCACGTGCCTTCCTAACATGATGGAGGGTGGCTCATGCATTCTGAGAGGCAGGGTGAGCACTTGCCTTCCTAGCATGATGGAGGGTGGCTTATGCGCTGCAGGTGGAAAAACAAACTCGGCTGTGGTACTGCAGAGGCTCCATGATGTCCCCATTCAACCGACTGTTGGCAAAGGTGCTTGTTTGTTTCTGAAGGCTGTTGCAAAAAAAAAAAAAAAAAAAGGACGCAGAAGGTTTCGGTGAATAGGAATATAAACTCAGCCACATTTAGCTTGAGTTTTTTCTTGGAGTATGCATTTGGTGGAAACTTATTGTGTATAAATCAAATTTGATTGCTGTGTAGGTGTCATTACTTATCCCACATTGCAAAACAATCAGGCCGGTGTGATTTTAAAATGTCCCTCACTAACCTCAGAAACTGCCTCCTCATAATCCAATTCCCCTAGTCATCTTTCATCTCTAGAGTATAGTTTTTTGTGGTATCAGGGGGCTTTCTGCTGTGAGTGATTAAAGGTACAAATCAGTGTTACCAACATTGGGGCTCTAAAAATCATAGACAGCTGCCCGTTGGGCTCTACGCGAGAGAGAGCAGGCTACAGCCTTGGCCTGGGGCTGCAGAGGAACATGATTCGGAGGAGCAGAAGGAAGGCATGGGGGCAGCAAAGCCACGAGGGAAGCCAAGGTGCAACATCACGAGAGTCAGTTCTCCGTCACCTGGGCGCGGCCGGAATGTTCAAGCCTCATCTGAAGGAGGAGTTGAGCTCCGACTTCATGGCTGGCCTGAACATCGGCCATCTTCCTAAAAGCCTGGACAGAGGAGCTACTTTCTTGTTTCTTGTCTTCTCCGTCTCCCTGTGTGTTGATGGCAGTGGCACCACCAGAAATTAGTGAGAGACAGAGAACAGGAGTGAGTTCCTGAATGTTCAACTTAGCCCAGAGAGGACATGATCATCAGGGATGGACTTCAGGGTCAGGCCAGACACAGAGTAGTTGCCAGGCTTGATCACCCTGTGGCTGGGACAAAGATCAGCTTCTGGGAGTCGCTGGACAGGTGGTCCTTGTGTAGCTACTATTGGCCAAGAGTGTCCTGGCCCGGAGTTCCGTTTTACTGGAGGGAGCCTCAGCTCCCAGGCAGGGCAGCTGCCCAATGCTAGTGTCAGAGGAGGTGAGGAGGGGACCTTGCTCTAAGGCAGGCTGAACTCAACAAAGGGAGAGGGGCTGCCCTGGAGTCCAGGTGGTCCTTGCAACCTTCCCATGTGACCCATAAGAGATCAGTTTCTCTGAGACGGCCTTGCAATCATCAGTCCCAAAGTCTGTGGTCTCCTACTCACAGGTGGAGGAATCCTGGCCATGGCTGGTCACTGGGAGGGCAGGGACTGTGTCCTCCTCCTTCTTTCTCATCCCAGAGCTCAGCTTTGGGCAGCCCATCTTGGGCCCCAGTGATGTTCCAATGCCTGCATTCCTGTTCTGAGATCTAGCACAAGTGTGTAAAAACTTTCTGCTCATTTTCTGTAGTCTCTGGGTTCCCACACTTACCCAGGTACCTGCGTGGGTTGTAATCCAGGGTCGGGGAGAAGAGGGTGGGCTCCTCAAACAGTGAGGTTTTCTCTTCTCTGCCCCTGCGGTGCTGGTCTGTCTGTTCCTGAAGTGTGCACTGAATGATGACGATAATAAATTTTGTATGTGTTTTACCACAACAATGTCTGAAGTTCAATAAAATGAATGGAAAGTGCAAGAGAGGTATATGTAGACCCAGGAAAGATAAATGACATAGTCACATTTCAACAGGAAAGTGGAAATTTCCCAGGCCTCAAAATGCACAGGGGAGTGATGAGACACTGCCATGGCATCAGCAGTGCATGTCTGTGCTACCAAGGCTCTGTCTTCCATGGCTTTCCTGGTGGTCTCATTGACCTTTCTTCATCACCAAGGAGGATGTTCTGGCAGGAGGTCCGTTTTTGCAGTTAACCTCCCTTGTCTACATGTGCCAGCCCCGTGTTTTAGCACGCGAGTCTGCCTGACGGACTCCTTCAGTGCACCCAACGTGCTGACAATTACTCTGTGTTTCCTAGAGGGCGACGAAAGCTTCTTGTGCAAGCATCCACTCAAGACACTCTCTGAGAGATCGTCAGGCCCTGCCAAGGTAAAGTCTTTTTTGTTTATCTGAGGTGGGAATTTTATTTCTCTTGGTTTCTATAGAAATTGAGATAAGAGATGATAATCTTACCATGTACATTATAGATGACTTACAGAATGTCTTGGTGGGCAGCTGTAAAGTCAGAGTCAATTACCAGAAAGAATGAATTCAAGATGACAGTTTCACTTAAAAACTCTAGGGCAGTAAGCATTTTCCATAGGAGAAGTGCTTTCTTCTTGAAAATAATGGTGAACATGCAATGAAAATAAACTTGGAAATCATACACAGAAAACTTGTGCCTTTCCACATGCCCTCTAGGCTTTAATTTGGGGCCCTTGTGTTGACTATTTTCACTATTTCCATTGGGTTTTCTATAATGTCATCAATGCAGAAAAGACCTGTGCACACAGACAGCATGATCTTACCCTCATGGTGTTTTTCTTTCTCTGAACGCATGTAGGGCCATTCACAGAAACAAATGGTACATATTCTGGGATCACCTTTTTGCTAAGGAAAAATCTTAGTGTTGAGAAAGGTGACACGTTCTTGCCTGCATTTTCTGGAGAACCACTCTCATTGGATCTTCCTATTGGAAACTGAGGTTTGGGAAGAAATTTCTAAGAGTGTACTGACGAGTGGTGACCATCCTACATACTCTCTGTTAGCTGCAGTGTCATTTTATGAAATCGAATGAGGTGCATCAAGGTGGGGAGCAGGTATAAGGAGAGAGTCTGTGTATAGTGATTATGAATGTCTTTGGGAGGATGTGTACATTTCTCCAGATAGCGTGCTTCCATGTGCACAGCTCAACACAAAGATGAGTGTTGTAAATAAACATTCCATTACCACTGCACACCTTAACGTCAATCAGCCCATTTATCCTCCACCACAGCTGTAGCTGAAGGCCAGTTTAATATCTCCAGTATGCAGATGGAGACAGTGCAGAGATGAATTTTCCAAGCGCTTTATCTCCTCAGTGGAAGAGACAGAGGTGAACTCAGGAGTGGGTGGAAGGTTGATGCCATGGGCTACTACTCTGAAGTAATCACATGGTTCTGGTATAATTTGTTGTTATGCCAGAGAGTTTTAGCACCTATGTGTGCACATGGAAGTTGGATGGCCGTCAGAAATCCCAAACACTGTCTCTCATATAGGATTGTCTCAATGATCACATAACTCAGTGTAGGAATAAGTACATTTTACAGTGGGCTTTGGTGTGGTGACAAATGGGAAACAGACATTGAGAGGTCAGACTTTTGGCTGCAGTGCTGTGTGATTTTCTCATCTCCTGATCAAAAGCAGAAAATAGTCAGACATGTTATATTGTATTTAATGGCATAATCTCCACAAGCCTTACATATGCTGCAGTTCAGCACACACACCCAAGACACAGCACCAAATAAGAACCGAAGGAAAAACTTGGGTGTTATCCTGGTACTCACCTTACCTGCTGGAATCTTCTACACAGCTGGGTTGGAGAGGGTCAGCACCCCCACCTGCTGCCCCCCATGATGGGCTTTTCTAGTGCTGGAGCCAGTGTGAGCATGGGCTGCAGCAGGTCCCATGGCGTGCACACACTGTGTTAAAAGGAAGAGCGGAAGGACAAACATCACGGGCCACGTAGAGGTCATCTTTAAAGGGTGGGATAATTGAGTATTTTCAAATCTTGGTTTAGTCTTCTTTAAAAAAAAAGGTTAGTGAATACATAGGATATTTTAGTTAGAATTAAGTCTCCCCTTTGAGGAAGGGTTGCTTTTTATCTAGTACAAAAGTTGTGACATGGTGGCTTACACCTGTAATCCCAGCACCTTGGGAGGCCAAGATGGGCAGATTACCTGAGGTCAAGAGTTCGAGACCAGACTGACCAACACGGAGAAAACCCGTCTCTCCTAAAAATACAGAATTAGCCAGGCATGAGATGCATGCCTGTAATCCTAGCTACTCAGGAGGCTGAGGCTGGAGAATCACTTGAACCTGGGTGGCACAGGTTGTGGTGGGTCGAGATTCCACCATTATACTCCAGCCTGGGCAAGAAGAGCGAAAGTACAGCTCAAAAAAAAAAAAAAAAAAAAAAGGTCTAGGAGGGACAAAAAACACAGCAGCAGGACATGTGGATCCTGGGGAGGAAATGACCTCGAGGGGATAAAGAAGGGAGGACAAGTTAGCTCAGGTCAGATTAGGAAGGAGGAGCCCTGGATGCTGCGGTGAAGCACTGTGTGGTGTGCCGTTTGAGTTGGGTTCTTTCATGTCAAAGACGTTGGCGTAGCTAGAGGACCAAGGCTCTGTCTTCTGAGGCCTTCCTGGTGCCTTCCTTCACCATTTGCCTTCCCTCCACCATGGAGGATGGACCGGCAGCAGCTGAGTCTGTGCTGTGAACACACCTTTCCACACACACCAGCCCCATGTCCACAGCTCCAAGACCACCTGAGGGATTCACTCAGTGGAGCCCATGTGCTTATAGTGACTCCGTTTCCTAGGTGACCTGGTACTGGAAGACCTAGAAGACCTAGAAGACCTGGAGGAGCATATGCCAGGGAAGACAATCTCTGAGGAAGCCACAGGGGTTCACATGGTAAAGTCGTCTTCTTTCCTCTGAAAAGGAAATTTTATTTCTCTCGGTTTCTCTGTTTCAATTGAATTAAGATATATACATCTCACCACGTACACTATAGGGGACTGACAGAATTTCTTGGTGGGCAAATGCCAGAGTTCATTGTCAACTAAAAAATGGTTTCAGATGGCATCCACACTTACAAACTGTGTGTCAGCAGGCATTTTCCTTAAGAGAAATGCCTTCTTCTTGAGAAGAATTTGGAATTGTCAAACAAAAACAATTGAAAATGTTGCACAGAAATCCTGTGCCTTTCCGCGAATGTCTTCTAGATACTGGGGCCATTTTCTCAACCACTATTTACCATCTGGCTTTTTAACGTCAACAAGTGAAGACCTGTGCACACAGGAGACAGCATGGTCTGACCCTCATAGTGTTTTCTTTTTCTCTAGATGCAGGTGGACCCAGCCACACCGGCAAAGAGTACGTATTCTGGGATCATCTCTTTGTTTAGGTTTGAAATCTTAGTGTTGTAAAGGTGGTGCTGTTTCACCTGCTTTTGCTCAAGGGCCACTCTGGTTTGAGCTTTCTGCCAGAAATGACATTTGGGAAGTTTGGTTTTAAAAATATCAAGAGTCAGACCGGGCACAGTGGCTCACGCCTGTAATCCCAGCACTTTGGGAGGCCAAGACGGGCAGATTACCTGAGGTCGAGAGTTCGAGACCAGACTGACCAACACGGAGAAAACCCGTCTCTCCTAAAAATACAGAATTAGCCAGGCATGGTGATGCATGCCTGTAATCCTAGCTACTCAGGAGGCTGAGGCTGGAGAATCACTTGAACCTGGGTGGCACAGGTTGTGGTGGGTCGAGATTCCACCATTATACTCCAGCCTGGGCAAGAAGAGCGAAAGTACAGCTCAAAAAAAAAAAAAAAAAAAAAAGGTCTAGGAGGGACAAAAAACACAGCAGCAGGACATATGGATCCTGGGGAGGAAATGACCTCGAGGGGATAAAGAAGGGAGGACAAGTTAGCTCAGGTCAGATTAGGAAGGAGGAGCCCTGGATGCTGCAGTGAAGCACTGTGTGGTGTGCCCTGTTTGAGTTGGGTTCTCTCATGTCAAAGACGTTGTCGTAGCTAGAGGACAAAGGCTCTGTCTTCTGAGGCCTTCCTGGTGCCTTCCTTCACCATTTGCCTTCCCTCCACCATGGAGGATGGACTGGCAGCAGCTGAGTCTGTTCTGTGAACACACCTTTCCACACACGCCAGCCCCGTGTCCACAGCTCCAAGACCACCTGAGGGATTCACTCAGTGGAGCGCATGTGCTTATAGTGACTCCGTTTCCTAGGTGACCTGGTACTGGAAGACCTAGAAGACCTAGAAGACCTAGAAGACCTGGAGGAGCGTATGCCAGGGAAGACAATCTCTGAGGAAGCCACAGGGGTTCACATGGTAAAGTCGTCTTCTTTCCTCTGAAAAGGAAATTTTATTTCTCTCGGTTTCTCTGTTTCAATTGAATTAAGATATACACATCTCACCACGTACACTATAGGGGACTGACAGAATTTCTTGGTGGGCAAATGCCAGAGTTCATTATCAACTAAAAAATGGTTTCAGATGGCATCCACACTTACAAACTGTGTGTCAGCAGGCATTTTCCTGAAGAGAAATGCCTTCTTCTTGAGAAGAATTTGGAATTGTCTAACAAAAACAATTGAAAATGTTGCACAGAAATCCTGTGCCTTTCCACGAATGTCTTCTAGATACCGGGGCCATTTTCTCAACCACTATTTACCATCTGGCTTTTTAACGTCAACAAGTGAAGACCTGTGCACACAGGAGACAGCATGGTCTGACCCTCACAGTGTTTTCTTTTTCTCTAGATGCAGGTGGACCCAGCCACACCGGCAAAAGTACGTATTCTGGGATCATCTCTTTGTTTAGGTTTGAAATCTTAGTGTTGTAAAGGTGGCGCTGTTCACCTGCTTTTGCTCAAGGGCCACTCTGGTTTGAGCTTTCTGCCAGAAATGACATTTGGGAAGTTTGGTTTAAAAAATACCAAGAGTCAGACAGGGCACAGTGGCTCACGCCTGTAATCCCAGCACTTTTAGAGGTGGAGATGGGCAGATCAGCAGAAGTCGGGAGTTGGAGACCAGCCTGACTAACGTTGAGAAACCCCATCTCTCCTAATAATACAGAATTCGCCACGCATGGTGTCACATGCCTGTAATCCCGGCTACTCAGGAGGCTGAGGCAGGAGAATCGCTTGAACCCAGGTGGTAGAGGTTGTGGTGAGCCAAGATTGTGCCATTGCACTCCAGCCTGGGCAACGAGTGAAACTCCACCTCAAAAATAAAAAAAAATAATAAACCAAGAAACTAAGAGTCCAGTACTCTAACCATGCTACTGTCATCCCTGGAAGCAGCAGTGTCATGTAAGGTGGGGTGGTACATCAGAGTTGGGAGGGACAGAGGAGAGAATCTATATGGAATGATTGTGGATGTCTTTGGGTGTGTGTGTGCATTTCCCCAGAAAACATACTGCCATGTTCAAAGCACAACACGAGGATCAATGTCCAAGAAAAGTTCCATCACAACTGCACACTTTGCATAAATCAACCCATTCATCCTCCACCACGGCTGTACCTGAAGATAAGTTTAATATCCCCAGTCCTCAGAAGGACATGCTGCAGAGTTGAATTTCCCAAGCTCTTGGTCTTTTAAATGGAAGAGGCATATGTGAACTCGAGGATGAGTGGAAGGTTAATGCCATGGGCTTCTACACTGAATTTGTCACAAAGCCCTGGTATGATTTCTTGCTAGGCCAAGTTATTCCAGCACTTCTGTGTGAATGTGGAAGAACGAAAAGCTATTCAGATCCCAGACACTATCGTTATCGGATGGTCTCAATGGTCAGCTAACCCAGGGTTTGTTTGAGTAGGTACATTGCACAGTGGGCTTTAGTGTGATTTTTCATGTAAAACACACAGAGTCCTCAGGCTTTTGGTCTAGAACGGTGAGGTCATTCCCAGCTCCTTTTCAAAACCTGACAGTAATCAGTGGTGTATTCTATTGTATTTAATGAAATAATCATCAGGCAGGATAGCTGCCCCACGCTAGTTGCAGGGGAGGTGAGAAGGGACCCTGCTGCAGTGCAACGTGAACTCAGCAAAGGGAGAGGGGCTGCTCCAGAGTCCAGGTGGTCCTTGCAAATCTCCTGTGTGACCTGTAAGACATCACTTTGCCTTTTTATCTGAGATAGTCTTGGAATTGTTAGTCCCATACTCCGTTTTGTTTTACTCATGTGTGGATGAATCCTGGCTATGGCTGGTCACTGGGAGGGGAAGGACTATGTCCTCCTCATTCCTTCTCATCCCAGAGCTTAGCCCTGGGCAGCCCATCTTGGGCCCCAGTAATGTTCCAATGCTTCCAACCCCTTTGCTGAGATCCAGTGCCAGTGTGAAAAGGCTTCCTGCTCATCTTCTTCAATCCTTGTCTCTCATGGTAATTTAGAAACCTGAGTGGATTCTGATCCAAGGTCCCAGGAGAATAGGGTGGGCTCCTGAAGTCAATGAAGTGTCCCCCTCATCTCTACCCTGGCCACTTTGGTTCAGCTTTTCTCTTTGCACAAGATGCTCTTTTTCTGTTTACAAGTCCTCCCTTGCTGGACAAGGCTTTTTTATTTTTGTTGTGGCATCCCTGTACTTCACAGGGGGCCTGGAGCTTGTTCCTGTGCCCCCTGAAGTACCCATCCATGAATGATCAGATCATAGCAGCAAACCACTCTGCCAGGAATCACCGGGGGGAGAGTCACATCTTCCTCATCTTTGGGTTTAGACCTGTGCATTCCAGTGTGGTCCTCAGTGGCATATGTGCCCATTCACGTTTAAATAAATGAAAATATTCATAACCTCCTCACAAGAGCCATGCTAGAAGTTCCCAGTTGCCAAAAGTCTACTCTTAAGAGAGCATCTCCTTTCTCCCAGAATCACCTGGGAAGCGGCTGCTGTGAGTCTGGCCCAGGTTCTGTTCTCTTCGCCCACCTAACTCAGTGCATTTGCATCAAGGCTGGAATCTCAGGTTCTCAGATTGGAGGTAAGAGATGCTATGAGCCAGTGTTGGTGAACAGTTGAAAGGGATTATTTCAGGTCCTCTGTCTTACCTGAAGGCTCACAACTGTGAGCAGTGCCTTCATAAAGGCCCCTGAGTTCACAGAGCCCAGGGAGAATCACAGTGGACAGAGCAGTAGTGCTGATGTTTGTGTCTCTGTACATGGGCTCATGGGCACCACCTCTGGATCCATCCAGGAGGAAATAGACTGGTCAGGTAGGGACCAACACTCCAGGGTTGACCAGTGAGACAGGGTTCTTGGGAATTGGGTTATTCTTGTTTTGGAGCCTAGGATGGGATCAGTGAAGTGACTAAATATGAAAGGAAACAGGTGTAGAAGTCTGACTTGGGATTTTTTTGTATCTTAATGAGAAAGTCCTAAGAGTTTTGTTCTCATGGGCTTTGTGCGAGTTGTGTTTGTCACCATCATTTCTTGCTCTGGTATTTAAAGATTACATTTTGCAGAAGACCAGATCATTCCTGCCTTTGCCACAGCAAGCACCAGAGCCCTGGGTTTTGATGAGGTAGCATTTTTTTGTGAATAGAGATGACAAGATGAGTACGCAGGTGTAAAGTTGAGTGGAGTGGGACACAGCCCCGCACAGGCGCTACGTGATCCTGAAGACAAAGTCCTTCATACATGTGCCGGAGGTGAAAGGAGCCCACTGTCTTTCTCTACACTCTCGGGACCTGCAACAGCACCTTCCTGTCCTGTCCTCACTGTCTGCTCATGCTCTAAGGGTGCTCCCTGGGTTGGATGACATAGGGAATCCTTCCTCTGGGATTCCTACGTGTGCCCCAGCATCCTGGAGTCCTGAGGGCAGAACACATGATTGAGCACAGTTTTGGCCTCCACCCCTCGCCCAATCCCATCCAATCCCAAATCCTTGTGCTTTGAATGAAGCCTAAATTGGCTTTCACTGGAGAGGCCCAAGTCCAGCTGTTGCTCAGGGCCCTTTGTGGCTGGCAGGAATCCTAAGGGATATGTGTGGAGGGGCTGCTGCGTTGCTGTAGGCAGTGGCTCTCACCCTCCCTGTAGCCTGGTCCCTGGAATCCACTGGGCCCAGGGCAGAGCCTCTGGGCAGCTGGCACAGTGGTCACTTGTCTTGTCACACCCTCCTCTCTGGCGCAGTAGCCTTGTCCTGCTCCTCACACTCCAGTTAGGCCCAGCTTGTTCTCTGTGTCAGGCCTGCCAGGTGCCTTTCCTCCTAGTCTTCCCACAGCTCAGGCAAACCCTGGGAGGGGCCCCCTCATTTTTGTGCTGGCAACTGCTGGCCTTACCTGCAGATTAAGGCAACTGGGACAAGGGGCTTTACCTCGAATTCTGTTCCATCGTTTCCAAATATTCAGAAGCTAGTGGGATTCTTTTGAGGACTGAATATTTTCCAAGTCTCTAAGGTTATTTCAGACATAGAAGAGTCACTGTATCAGTGACATCGGCCATCACGGCCTCCCACAGGCCCCAGCACAACCCCAGGCCTGTGGGAGGTGCTGCCGACCCAGGGTGCGATCCACGGGTTGATTGGAGGCCCTGGCAGTGCAGCCTTGCCCTTCTTTCCAATGTTCTTATATTGGAGAACAGTAGGACTGGTGGAGGTCCACAGGGAGAAAGGAAATGGGATTCATGAGGGAACAGAAACAGGCCCTACAGGAGGAGGAGGGAGGCAATTCCACGTCATGCACAACGTTGTGAAGAGGGCGGCCGCCTCTTGGAGGAACAGAATGACACGGCCTCCCCTCCCTTGGCTCAGTTATGGAATGTGAGGGCTGGGAAAGTATGTGGGAAGTCAGAGGTCCCTCCCTCATAGCACAGAGGAAATGATACAGGCTGTGGAGAAGGCTCCAGAAACGAGCACATCAGAGGCTCTGGGGTGGGCTCCACAGCCCCAGGACAGCGGGGTCTGAGTGGTTCTCTCGACTCTAACTCTCCCCTTTCCTTCTTATGGCCACCCCATCACTGCTGCTCCTCCGGACACTCTGATGCTTGCTTCACAGAATTGGAAGACTCCACCATTACAGGCAGCCACCGGCAGATAATTGATCTCCTCTTATATGCTGTCTGTCTTTTATCCTCTTTCTGACTCATGAGCTCCTTTTTTAGCTCTAGCCCTTTTCCTCTTTCCCTCTCTTGTGATTGTTCCCCTGAAGGACCTGGTCTCATCCCACAGTTGAGGTCCTCGGATCTTCAGTGTCGATAAAATCCCTCTCCAGCCCTCCTGCCCACTGCCTTGGCATTGCCCTGTTCACTGGCCCCCAGGTTTCAGCTTTGAATCTTGCTGAATAACCCTACAGGGTCCAGGGGAGGGGGCTGGGCTGGGGTCAGAAGAGCTGGACCCCACCCTGCTGGAGGGACCCTCAGTGACATCTGGATCTGCTCTGGGCACCCCCTTCACAGATAGGACTTTTCCTGCACTGGCGTCTCTGGACATGCACAATTGTTCTCTTCCTCACAGATGTCAGCAAGTCCTTCCTCTGCACCTGCAGAAGAGGCAACAGAAAAGACCAAAGTGGAAGAGGAAGTGTGAGTGTGCGGCGGGCAGAATGATGAGGGAAGCAGACACGTGCCCTTGTTCTTCTTGGCTATGCTCACTTTCTTGTTGTCCCATCAGGAAAACCAGAAAGCCCAAGAAAACCAGGAAACCCAGGAAGAAAACCCGGTGGAATGTCCTGAACTGTTGGGACATTTTTAATATATTTTAGAGACCTCTGAAGGTAAGTGAAGGATGCCCTGAGAACATGCTCCAGGAAACAGACACCCACTCCATAGCAGCCCCTGAGCCTGTTTGGCTGAGCCCTCCACAGGCTGCTTAGTGAGGGAGACACTGAGGTGCTGGTCGCACCCCCATGTGCAGGACTCCAAGGGCTGTGCACTGTGTTATTTGTCTGCAGTGACACTTCAGCTCACCAACATCTCATTTGGGGGGACCTAGCTCTGTCCTCTCAGCCCCTTGAGGACAACAGGGAGCATCACTAGTTCATCCTGAGGAGACACTAGGGTTGACATGAATCCCCCTGGTTCAGGCCTCCTGAGAAAGATGTGAGAGGGATGGAGGCACCCCCAGGCTCCTCGTCACACAAGCAAGCAGCCCACCCGACCCAGTATTGCAGGCCAGCTGGCACTCAGTAGGTCCTGGTGTCAAGCAGGGGACACGGCAGGATCCAAGAAGCACTGAAATGTGCCCAGTCCCAGGAGTCCTTCAGCCTCTGTGGGGGTCTGGGGGCCTCCAGTCCCAGGGGTCCTTCAGCCTCTGTGGGGGCCTGGGGTGGCCTCATGGCTCCATTTTTCAAGATTAGGTTGGAGGCTTCTGTATGTAGAGAGCACTGGCTTGGGCCAAATGCCAACAAAACAAACCCCTGAAGACATTTCAGGGCCATGCTCACTTGGGAGGGTTTGACGGCATGATTTAGGGAGCCTCTGTTTTTTTAATATATTTTCCAATCTTGAAATAAGGTACACATATGAATGTGTGTGTGTGTGTACATATACACTGTTTTTCACTCGTTCAAATGTATGTCCTCTGTAACCCTTTTATGCTAGAATATACGAACATGAGAAATTTATGTCTTACCAAAGCATAATTTTAAAAATTACTAAGCAAAGACAGGTCCGGTGGGGATGCTAGAAAGACCAGGTCTTATTAGGCAATAACAATGACATGCTCCAGGAAGCTATGCATATTCAACGTGCTCAGCTCTTCTGTCTGGATGGCACAGAGGATCTGGGTGGCAAGGCAGGGTCACCACCTCCACCCTGTGTCATGAGACCTCCTGCTTCTCTTAGGGCCCAGGGACATGGGACTCTGCCTGTTGATCCTGGTATCCTCGAAATTCCCCCGTTTCTCTGTGTCTATTTTACCCTCCGGGGAACCAGCCTCTGAAGGTGCCCGTGTGAGCGCCCAGGTTGAGTTCTTCCTCCATGATACTCACAGACACTCTCTGTGGACAGATAACCCCTCAGCAGAGAGCAGCACACAGGGCTCAGTGCCTTGACATCTAAGTAGACCTGATTATGAGGAGCTCAGGGGCCCAAGGTCACCTTCTAGGGCCCAAGGACCTCTCTGAGACCTGCACACCCATCCCAGGGAGCCCCTTCCCCCTCCACCTCTGTGCCTCCCCAGTGACCCTTGCACCTCTGTCTGTGTTGCAGATTCCTCGAACACAGGAAGGGCCCCAATGTGGGGACATCAACATGGCTCAGACTTGATGTGGATCATGATCATGTCGGGAACTGTGCTACTCCAAAAACTTTTTTTTTTTTTGAGACAGAGTCTTGCTCTGTCGCCCAGGCTGGAGTGCAGTGGCGCTATCTCGGTTCACTGCAAGCTCCGCCTCCTGGGTTCACGCCCTTCTCCTGCCTCAGCCTCCCGGGTAGCTGGGATTACAGGCGCCCGCCACCACACCCAGCTAATTTTTTGTATTTTTAGTAGAGACGGGGTTTCACCGTGTTAGCCAGGATGGTCTCGATCTCCTGACCTCGTGATCCGCCCGCCTTGGCCTCCCAAAGTGCTGGGATTACAGGCGTGAGCCACTGCACCCAGCCAAAACTTTTACAATCTTTGCTTAATTTGTTTTTAAATATTTTCCTGGCTGGGTGTGGTGGCTTATGCCTGTAATCCCAGCACTTTGGGAGTCTGAGGCAGGTGGATCACCTAAGGTCAGGAGTTCGAGACCAGCCTGGCCAACAAGGTGAAACCCTGTCTCTACTAAAAATACAAAAATTAGCTAGGCGTGGTGGCACACTCTTGCAGTCCCAGCTATTTGGGAGGCTGAGGCAGGAGAATCACTTGAACCCGGGAGGTGGAGGCTGCAGTGAGCCAAGATCATGCCACTGCAATCCAGTGCCTGGCAACAAAGTTGAGACTTCGTCTCAAAAAAAAAAAAAAAAAAAAAAATCTGACTTTAACCTCTGTTTTTCAGAGGGCACAAATTGTTCTTGTATAGTTTCCATTTTACATTTTTATCCGAAGTTATTTTCCAATTGTTTTCATTCTTTCCGAAGTTTTATTTACTCAGTTTTAAGTTTTTGTAATTTTGATAGACTTCTTTCGTGCTTTCATTTTCTTAATGACTTTTACCTCATTTTTAAAACAAATCCATAGTACAGTAAGTTACATCAAGATGGAGTATTTTTATGTTTTGTGGTGATTTATATTCTGTATGTATTTTACATATATAAGTGTTAATGGCCTGGTGCAGTGGCTACCGCCTGTAATCTCAGCAGTTTGGAAGACCAAAGCAGGAGGATTGCTTGATCCCAGGAGTTTAAGACCAGCCTGGGCAACGTAGTGAGACCTGATCCCCACAAAAAAAAAAAAAAATTCTTCAATTAGCTGGGCACGGTAGAATCCATCTGTAGCCCCAGCTACTTGGGAGGCTGAGGCAAGAGGATTGGTTGAGCCTAGGAGGTTGAGGCTCCAGTAAGCCATGAATGCACCACTGCACTCCAGCCTGGGTGACAGAGCAAGACCCTGTCTTACAAAAGAAAAAATATTAATATTAATATCAGTTAGAAATCGAGTTGTTCACTGCAAAACTAAACAGTTTATAGCAGAAATAAGCACTTGGAGGGAAATGTTACATTTTCACTGCAGGCCTTGAATCCTTAGCCACTAGCTCTGTGTCCTTCAGGGTTCTGTGGTTCCTGGTTCCAGAGAGATCACTTGCTCCAATGTAACGAGTGAAGAGTTCTTTAGGTGATGGCTGCTGGGCCCAGCTTTGCTGTTGTCTTTGCTGTCTTGTAAGCCTCATGTTGCTCAAGTTCAGTTGTGTATGAGTGTACTAACTACTGTGAGCCTCTCCAAGCGTGTGCAAGCAATTTGAGAGGAGCCTAATATTTGCAAGGAATTTGAGAGGAGCCTAATATTTGCAAGGAATTTGAGAGGAGCCTAATATTTGCAAGGAATTTGAGAGGAGCCTTTTAAGGATGTTTTATTGGGGGGGTCAGGTGAGGGAGATAACACGGGGACAAGAAGGAAAGTTATTAATTCATGGGAAACTACCAGCCCTTCATCACCTAACTTGTGATTTACAGACACTGAGCGCATTGCAGGTTGAGAAGGTGCTTGGTCCTTTTTGTAGCCTTATGCTGTGCTCTTCAGAGCCGTGAGTGTGCTGCTTTTTCTCACCATTTTGTTTCTTGTAGATTGTTGTCCTTGATGCTGGAAAATATTTTGAAGACAAGACTCTAAACAGTAACCTATGCCACACTAGTTTATTGGAAAATGAGAAACTTACATTTTACTGACAAGCTTGGAAGTTTCTTCTGTCCTGCAGTGACCTGTGTTTCCCTGGTATTTACCTTACCACTCTGCTTGATTCGCCTTTTCTGTGGCAGTAGTTAGGATGCCAACTTTTGGGGTTCTTTGTCCTCCTCTTTTCTTCCTACCTGCCAGCATTCAAATGGCCACTTCTATTAAGTGATGGAATTCAAGAATTTATTTATTTATTAATCCTGATATGGTTTCACTCATCCCTCAGTTTAACATTTAGGGTGCAAAGTAGTCACCTAGAGGTGCCACTCAGTATACAGCACTGTGTTTAGAAACTGAGGGAGCCATGAAGTATTTAGTCTCTGCTCTCTGAGACCTCAGCCGGGTGCAAAGAAGAGATGCAGAACCGCATTGCAGATTGTGTTATGTACACCCAGCAGCACCAAAATGTGCCTGGGAATCATGGGGCTCAGAAATTTACCTCTGAGGCAGGTATGGCGGAAGCTTTATGAAAAGAGATGGGGCCTGTGCCAGGCCTTAGACATGGGAGAAGGAGGGCGTGTCAGGAAGCAGAAACAGTATCAGCAAAGGTGCTGCTGTGAGGCATGTGGGCAGTGTTTGGGGTACAGCCAGGGGCTTTCTGTGTCAGGTTTACAGCATCTGTGGGAGGCTGCATTGGTAAATAAGCCCAGAGAAGTAGGCTGGGGCTACTTACATTAAAAGTATGCATGGCTTTGAAGGCCAGCTGAGTGGTATAAATAGAAACTATAAATAGTATCACATTTATTGAGGACAGCTTTTGCTGCCAAAAGAGTTTTTAAAATTTTTTTGGATTGTGTAATTGGTGGATAAAGAATTATTGACCTAAATGTATCTGATCTTAGAGTGTTTTAGTATACTAGATTATCGGAGGTGAAATGGCTAAGTCAAAAGTGATGAGTGTTTTTGAGACTCTTAATGTTAATTGCAAAATTAACCTCTAAAAAGGTAGGCCAGGCGCTCTGGCTCACGCCTGTAATCCCAGCACTTTGGGAGGCCGAGGCGGGTGGATCACGAGGTCAGGAGATCGAGACCATCCTGGCTAACACGGTGAAACCCCATCTCTACTAAAAGTACAAAAAATTAGCCGGATGTGGTGGCAGGCGCCTGTGGTCCCAGCTACTCAGGAGGCTGAGGCAGGAGAATGGTGTGAACCCAGGAGGTGGAGCTTGCAGTGAGCCGAGATCACGCCACTGCACTCCAGCCTGGGCGACAGAGCGAGACTCCATCTTGAAAAAAAAAAAAAAAAAAGCCAGTGTCAGCTTAGACCATGACTGAGAACTCTTGGTTTTGCTGAGCTGGGTGTTACAACATTGAAACCTTCTGCAGTGTCCTCCCTCCCTCTTTCTTTCTCTCTCTCTCCTCCCTTTCTTCCTTTTACTTCTCTTAGGATAGGCTCGTCTGTACTTTTTTGATAGAGGTAACCATTTGCCACACCATTTTCTGAAGGGCCTGCTCTCTTCCCCATTCATTTGTGATGTGGCACATTTATCCTACCCTAAGCTTTGATAACGTGTCAGGATCTTTCTGTCCTGTCCTCTCAAAGAGGTTAAATATTTTTTATACTGACTTATAATTGACTGAAGTTATAACAGTTTTCTCATGTCAAGTATAAAAACAGGCCAGGCGAGGTGGCTCACGTCTGTAATCCCAGCACTTTGGTAGGCCAAGGTGGGTGGAACGCTTGAGTCCAGGAGTTTGAGACCAGCCTGGACAACATGGGACAACCCCATTTCTACAAAAAAAAAAAAAAATACAGAAATTATCCAGGCGAGGTGGTGCACGCGTGTAGTCCCAGTTACTCGGGAGGCTGAGGTGGGAGGATGGCTTGAACCTGGGAGGTGAAGATTACAGTGAGCTGAGATCACACCACTGCATTCAGTCTGGGCAATAGAACGAGACTCTATCTCAAAAAAAAAAAAATTGTATACTCTATTGACTCATTTATGTCTGATGGGTATTTTTGATTACAAATTGTTTAGTCACTACTTTAAAGCCTGCTTTATTTTTTTCTTAATTTTATTGACTCATTTATGTCTTAGTCTTTTTTATTACAAATAATTTATCGTTTAGTCACTACCTTAGAGGCTGTTTTATTTTTTCTTAATTTTATTGACTCATTTATATCTCAGCCCTTTTTATTACAAATTATTTATTGTTTAGTCACTGCCTTAAAGCCTGTTTTATTTTTTCTTAATTTTATTAAAGGATGATATTGATGATGAAGTGTCTTACGATGATCATTTAGAGGTTTATTTTGAAAAACTGGCAATTCCAGGAATGATGGAATAAAACATATGAAGTAGAAGGACTGGAACCTGCAGAAAAAGTACTTTCAGTTACCTGCAGGTGATCCTAGTCAGGTATGTTACAGTCTTAATGGCTTTTCAGAAATTTGACAGAAAATCACTATTGATCTCACTGGATGTTTACATGAATTTTAAGCCTTTGGTTTTCTTTTAACTCTGTTTTTTACAGGTATGAATTGATAAGAAATGCCTGCACCTTCCCTCCTTCCTATCTTTCCCTTGCCTACAGAAAATTAAAAGGCAAAACAATGGACATCTACATATTCTTCATTCAGATCGACCAGTGGCTAGCATTTGCCACCTTTTGCAGTTTCTTTCTCTTTCTGTAAGTACTTTCTTCTCTGAATCATTTGAAAGTAAGTTGCAGAGAGCACGATGTTTTACCCCAACACTTCAGCATTTATCTCTTGTGAATAATGACATATTTCTGCGTAATTACAGTTCTACCATCTAACTATAATACAGTAATTTGATGTACAGCCCATATTCAGATTTACCTAATTGTCTCCAAAATGTTCTTTATTTTTGTTTTAGATCTACAGTTTAATCAAAGATTAACCTTGCCTTTGGTTGTCACGTCTCTCTATTCTTTTACTTTGGAGTAGTTCTTTCAATACATGAAACATTTTGAAAAATCTAGGCTCTTTGTTTTGTAGAGTGACCCATAATCTAGATATATCTGGTTGCTTTTTTCTTCTCCTGACTAGAATAGATTGAGCATTTTGGCAAGAATACAGATTAAACAGTGTTCTCATGAGTGATCCAGATTAAACAGGGAATAATGCCTAATTCAGATTAGGCAGTGTTGCATACTTACCCCCTCACACCAGGAGATGTTTGCGTCTGTTTGTCCCATGATTGCTGATGCTATGTTTAATAATTTTGGCTGAGGTAGTGTCAACTGGACATCTCCTTGTGAAGGTAGCTTTTCCCTTTTGTTATTAGTCATCTGTGGGATGAGACATCAAAGCACTGTGAACATCTTATTCCCCGACAACCTTCACGAGCTGGTTTCAGCGTCATTGCTGAAGCCTCTTGGAAACATTGATTACACCCGTGGTTCCAATGGTGATTTTTCTCATTCCTTTTACATTGATTACCTGCCTCCTTGAGTAAGGTAGATGTTGTCTGCTCCCCATGTTTTCCCCTTCAAAATGTTTAATTTTAATTTAAATGATTAATACAGCTAAGTTATTCTTTCAACAGGCAAATGAAAACAGTATCCTGAAGTGTCAGTTTCAACCAGAAAATAACAGCTCTGATTTCTCATGGCTCACACTCTTCTGAAACGACTAGGAAGAGGCTCAGGAAGGTCATGTTGTTTGTCTACCTGGGACTAGTAAGTATAGAAATAGAAGTCCTTTGTTCTTAAATTCTACCTTTGACTTTACTTTTAAAATATAAATTCTTTGGTATGATTTAGCTCATGCCTGTAATCCTAGCATTTTGGGAGGCCAAAGAGGGAGAATTGCTTGAGCCCAGGAGTTTGAGACCAGACTCTACACACACACACACACACACACACACACACACACACGCACACTAACCAGGAATGGTGGCATGCGACTATGGCCTCAGCTACCTGGAGGCTGAGGTTGGAGGATCATTTGGACCCAGGAGGTGGAGGCTGCAGTGAACCATGATTGCACCACTGCACTCCAGCCTGGGTGACAGAGCAAGACCCTGTCTCACAAAAGAAAAAGAAGAGATCATCTACTAGTCTTCTTGATTTTTGTTAAATTTTGGGCTAAGGACTTGTTCTATTATAGCACAGTAATCATTTTACTAAATAGTGACTATTTGTCATTAAAAACAATATATTTAGTTTTAATACAGTCGGGTACTCACAAATTTCTGGGGGAACTTGGTCAGGACATTTCAACTGAGAATTATCAGGCACCTTCTCACTGATAGGCATGCTGCTCGGTGGTGCAGCTCATAAGCAGACAACCCCCTTCATGTAATTTAGTAGGAAAATGACAGAAATACTTGTATAACTATAAAGTAAAGCAGAATTCTGGTTATTGAATCACAGCACCTACTGAAAGAAGTTCTCAAGTTCTGATTGAGTTCTAAAATTTTTTGAAGATTGGAATTCTTCATATGTAAGTAAAAACAATTTCTGATGACCCATTTCTAGTCCATCTTCTAAAGAAGTATTTAATCTGGGCCATGCATGGTGGCTCATGCCTGTAATCCCAGCACTTTGGGAGGTGGAGGCAGGTGGATCACGAGGTTAGGAGATCAAGACCGTCCTGGCTAACATGGTGAAACCCTGTTTCTATTAAAAATACAAAAAAGGCTGAGCACGGTGGCTCACACCTGTAATCCCAGCACTTTGGGAGGCTGAGGCAAGTGGATCACGAGGTCAGGAGATCGAGACCACAGTGAAACCCCGTCTCTACTAAAAATACAAAGAATTAGCCAGGCGCGGTTGTGGGTGCCTGTAGTCCCAGGTACTTGGGAGGCTGAGGCAGGAGAATGGCATGAACCTGGGAGGCGGAGCTTGCAGTGAGCTGAGATTGCACCACTGCACTCCAGCCTGGGTGACAGAGCAAGACTGTGTCTCAGAAAAAAAAGGCCTCAGTGCACCTTTGCAGTAATTATATGAAGGGGTGCCCTGCCCCTCCATACCTGTGGGTATATCTCATCAGGTGGGATGAGAGACTGCGAAAAGAAATAAGACACAGAGACAAAGTATAGAGAAAGAAAAGCGGGCCCAGGAGACCAGCACTCAGCATACGGACCTGCACCGGCACCGGTCTCTGAGTTCCCTCAGTTTATTGATTACCATTTTCACTGTCTCAGCAAGAGGAATGCGGTAGGACAGCAGGGTGATAGTGGGGAGAAGGTCAGCAAGAAAACATGTGAGCAAAGGAATCTGTGTCACAAATAAGTTCAAGGGAAGGTATTATGCCTGGATGTGCACGTAAGCCAGATTTATGTTTCTCTCCGCCCAAACGTCTCAGTGGAGTAAAGAATAATAAAGCAGCATTGCTGCCAACATGTCTCGCCTCCCACCACAGGGCGGTTTTTCTCCTATCTCAAAACTGAACAAATGTACAATTGGATTTTATATCAAGACATTCCGTTCCCAGGGTCAGGCAGGAGACAGTGGCCTTCCTCTATCTCAACTGCAAGAGGCCTTCCTCTTTTACTAATCCACCTCAGCACAGACCCTTCACGGGTGTCGGGCTGGGGGACGGTCAGGTCTTTCCCATCCCACGAGGCCATATTTCAGACTGTCACATGGGGAGAAAACTTGGACAATACCCGGCTTTTCAGGGCAGAGATCCCTGTGGCTTTCCGCAGTGCATTGTGCCCCTGATTTATTGAGAATGGAGAATGGCGATAACTCTTACCAAGCATACTGCTTGTAAACATGTTGTTAACAAGGCACATCCTGCACAGCCCTAGATCCCTTTAACCTTGATTCCATACAACACATGTTTCTGTGAGCTCAAGGTTGGGGCAAAGTTACAGATTAACAGCATCTCAGGGCAAAGCAATTGTTCAGGGTACAGGTCACCATGGAGTTTCTTATGTCTTCCCTTTCCACACAGACACAGTAACAGTCTGATCTCTCTTTCTTTTCCCTACAATTATAGTCCATTGTGTACATGAAAACAAGGCTTTCTGAGAACATGTATTATTGATCAGAGGCAGCAGCAGTGAGAAGCCAGTGTGTCATATTGTCCAACACACACTTCCTGCACAGCCCTGCCATGCTCACTCATGACTTTCTGACAAACTGCCTTGTCGCTAGGAAGCCCTTAATTTTCCTCTGCACTCTCCAAGAGAAAGAGGGCCTCCCCATGAGTTAACAGCTGGAGGAAAATGAAAAAGTAAGCTTTTCCTTGCGTTGGAAAACCTTTTTTTTTAACTTTTATTTTAGGTTCAGGGGTGCGTGTACAGGTTTATCATACAGGTAAACTCGTGTCATGAGGGTTTGTTATACAGATTATTTCATCACCCAGGTACTCAGCCTAGCACCCAATAGTTATTTCTTCTGCTCCTCTCCCTCCTCCCACCCTCCACCCTAAAGTAAGCCCCAGTCTGTTGTTCCTTTCTTTGTGTCCATGTGTTCTTGTCATTTAGCTCCCACTTATATGTGAGAATGTGCAGTATTTGCTTTTCTGTTCCTGAGTTAGTTCACTTAGGATACCGGTCTCCAGGTCTGTCCATGTTTCTGCAAAAGACATGATCTCCTTCTTTTTTATGGCTGCATAGTATTCCATGGAGCATATAAACTACATTTTCTTGATCCAGTCAGTTATTATGGGCATTTAAGTTGATTCCCCACTCCTGCAGAAGCCAGCCTTCTGTGTATCACCGCATGGCCCTGTGACACAGGAAAATGCATGTCTCTGGGATAGGATGACTGTTTCTCATCCCGCATGGTAAGGAGTTTCCAAAGTTAGCAAGTGCTTATTCAGCACCTGCTGTGGGCTATGCCAATGGTGCCACAGGACATGTGGTGGGGGACACAGCCTGCAGTAACAGAGAACACCCTTCCCACAAGAGCCTGCATTCTGCTTGTGGGAGACAGACAATGAGCCAAGTCCTGGAGCTGCCTGCATGGGGAGTGAGCGAGGAGGAATTGCAGTGAGGGGCAGGCAGCCGGGGAGAGCTTCACGCCCACCGCCCCACTGGGTCCACACTCTTGTGCTGCCCTCCCTTGGAGGGTCTAATTAGGGCCATGTAAACTTCCTGGGTAGTTCAGATCTAGTTGGGATTCTGGCTTAACAAGACCTTTTCCTGTTTCTCAAGGGGCCCTGGATTATTCAATTGGGAAGGGAAGCTGTAAGAATCATCTAGTCCAGGTGATTCAAAGCGTACCTGTGGAGTCTCTTCTGGGGCCATGAAGCGGGGCTGGGGGAAGCCCAGGGTTCTGGGGATTCTACCTTAACTCACCTGTTAACTGGTGAAAGACACCTTCTGACCAAAGATCACAAGATGAAAACCTGGAAAAGCCTCAAGAGAGTCTGCATTACCTGGAAGGACTCTGAGGCCTAGAGAGAAAGAACTTGCAAACTGATGCCTGCTGACTCGCCCTCCAGGGCTCAGCCCGCTGCCGTGAGCTTTCTCTCGTGGCTTTTGTATCTCCGATGTCAAGTGGCCCAGGGAAAACAGGCACCTGCTCTGTGGATGAGAGGTGTGGCCTGGTGACGTTGCCAGAGAGGGGCATATCTGTTTCCTGGGGGTGGAATAAAATGAATTCTCCCAGGTCTTACACCTGCTATAAGATGCTTCTGGTCAATGGGTATTTGGAATACTGCCATGTTAGTTAGCGGGGAGGTATCTGGGATCTTTGATTCTGTGCCACAAAGCAGTTCCCTTTACTATGTCAGAACCCTCCTTACACTTTGAGCTCACCTGGCCCTGCCACCTGGTATTCCACGACCTTCTCTCCAAGGCAACAGAAAGACCACAAGACACCGTAGACAATCCATTGGTGTGATTAAATATTTTGGAGATCTCTTGGCATTTGCTTCCTGGTAACTGTGGGGTAACATTCTCTACACCAAACATCTCAAACTCAACTGTCTACAAGAGCCAAGTAAGTGCCCTAATGAGTGAAGTCGGCCAGGCAGGAACTGAGAATTACAGAAGGGAGGCATCCACCTTCACCCTTGCTTGGAATGCAGCCCTCCAAGACCTGGTCTTCTTTTTTTTTTTTTTGAGATGGAATCTTGCCCTGTCACCCAGGCTGGAGTGCAGTGGCGTGATCTCGGCTCACTGCAACCTCTGCCTCCCAGGCGCAAGCAATTCTGCCTCAGCCTCCTGAGTAGCTGGGATTACAGGTGCACACCACCACTCCCGGTTAACCTTATATCTTTAGTAGAGACAGGGTTTCACCATGTTGGCCAGGCTGGTCTTTAACTCCTGACCTCATGATCCACCTGCCTTGGCCTCCCAAAGTGTTGGGATTAAAGGCGTGAACCACCACGCCTGACCAGGAGAACATCTTGAACCTGAGAGGCAGAGGTTGCAGCGAGCCAAGATCGCGCCACTGCACTCCAGCCTGGGCAGCAGAGCAAGACTCTGTCTCTAAATAAATAAATAAATAAACATATCAAAGAAGCAATCAAAAGTAGGAATAAGAAGAGACTATCAAATATGAGAAGCAACCAGGTAGATTTCCTTCATCCTCCCATTGGACTGCCAGCTGGGGCTTCCACTTTAGAACATTAACCAAAATGCGCATGGACCTGTTGAACCTGCTTTTTTGGGGGGGGGATGGAGTCTTGCTCTGTTGCCCAGGCTGGAGTGCAATGGTGTGACCTTGGCTCACTGCAACCTCCGCCTCCCAGGTTCAAGCAATTCTCCTGCCTAAGCCTCCTAAGTAGCTGGGATTACAGGCACCCGCCACCAGGCCCAGCTAATTTTTGTATTTTCAGTAGAGACAGGGTTTCGCCATGTTGGCCAGCCTGGTCTGGAACTCCTGACCTTAGAACCTGCTTTATTTTTATCATTCTATTTGGATTTCCTTTTGAATGCTTCCTTAACTCCCTTACCATTTGCTAAAATTGGGTAGGTGCTTATGGTGATGTCCCAACATAATTTTAAGTCTCTTATTGCTTGAACCCCGGACACGGAGGTTGCAGTAAGCCAAGATCGTGCCACTACAGCCTGGATGACAGAGTAAAACTCCATCTCAAAAAAAAAAAAAAGGTCTCTTAAAAGGATAAAGGACATGATACCTGGTAGCAGTAAACTTAGAAATACTGTCCTCTCTAAATGCTCGTGTTGTTTAAAGAATTAAAATATTTGGCTTAGCAGCTTGGGTTTCTTAAAATGACTTCTAAAAATATTGCATTTACTAAATCTTCTTTCCTGGCCACTCATTGACTTAATTTCTGTCCTTACGTGCTATGTCTAGGACATTTAGATATAGGAGGTAAATTCTAGCACATTTTGGGAACACCGTGAATAGAGGAGCTGATAAACAGATGGAGTGAAACGGGCCAAGAATTGCTGTGAATATTAAAGATAAATAAAGGCCAGTAACAGGAAAAAGAAAGGGACACACAATTCATTGATCAGATTCATAGTTATAAAAAAATGCTCCCACTTAAAGATTATCCCATTTCTGGGAAAATGGTTCTTGCTGTGTCTGTGCTCTATTTTCTACATTATCATTGCGTAAAATGAATTTTTAGGGGATGTTTACAGTTCAATGCATCTAACAAGTGTATAGATTCATGCAACCACCACCACAAACAGGACACAGCACAGGTCCATCACCCCAAAATCTCCCTCATGCTGCCCTCCACAGTCACCCCCCACCCACCCCCACCTCCTAGCAACCACTGATCTGTTCTCCATCACTATAGTTTTGTCTTTTCAAGAATGTCATATAAATGGAATCACACAGAGTTTGTAACATTTTGATATTTGGCATCTTTCTCTCTTTTTTTTTTTTTTTTTTTTTTTTTTGACAGAGTTTTCACTATTGTTGCCCAGGCTGGAGTGCAATGGCGTGATCTCAGTTCACAGCAACATCCGCCTCCCTGGTTCAAGTGATTCTCCTGCCTCAGACTCCCAAGTATCTGGGATTACAGGCATGTGCCACCATGCCCGGCTAATTTTTGTATTTTTAGTAGAGACAGGGTTTCTCCATGTTGGTCAGGCTGGTCTCAAACTCCTGACCTCAGATGATCTGCCTGCCTCGGCCTCCCAAAGTGCTGGGATTACAGGCATGAGCCACCGCGCCCGGCCTATCTTCCTTATCTCTCAGGGCAATGCCTGATGTCATACACAAGCCAGCTCCTTCAGCTCCTTCTTACTACCTAGATCGCCATCCATCTTTAGCATGATTACAGAGCATGTCTGATTGCAGTGGCAAGGGTTAGGACTCACTCAGAGCCTTGTGGCTTTTCCTTTTTTTTAAGACAGTCTCGCTCTGTCAGCCAAGCTGGAGTGCAGTGGTGCGATCTTGGCTCACTGCGACCTCCATCTCCTGGACTCAAGCAATTCTCATGCCTCAGCCTCCTGAGTAGCTGGGATTACAGGTGTGTGCCACCACACCCCGCTAATTTTTGTATTTTTAGTAGAGACGGAGACTCACCATGTTAGCCAGGCTGGTCTCGAACTCCTGACCTCAGGTAATCCTCCCACCTCGGCCTCCCAAAGTGCTGGGATTACAGACGTGAGCCACCGTGCCCGGCCACCTTGTGGCTTTTCTTCTCCATGTTTAGACGCCGTGTATCGGCCTTGACAGTGAGATTGGTGGTGGCCTGGGGAAAAGTGGAGATGTGGATAACGTGTGGTTCAGTCTGAAGCTCCTCAGCTAATGTCCCAACTGCTTCAAGTGGTGATCAGGACAGCCTAAACTTTTAAATATTTATTTATTTATTTATTTATTATTATTTGAGACAGGGTCTTGTTCTGTCAGCCAGGCTGGAGTGCAGTGGCACAATCTCAGCTCACTGCAACCTCTGCCTCCTAGGTTCAAGCGATTCTCGCACTTCAGCCTCCTGAGTAGCTGGGATTACAGGTGCCTGCTACCACCACACCCGGCTAATTTTTGCATTTTTGGTAGAGATGGAGTTTCACCATGTTGGCCAGGCTGGTCTCAAACTCCTGACCTCAGGTGATTTACCCACCTTGGCCTCCCAAAGTGCTGGGATTCCAGGCGTGAGCCACCGCGCCTGGCCTAAATATTTATTTATTTATAACGCTTGTTTGAATTCTCCTTTTTGTACTTAACGCTGGCTCCATCATGTGTGACACTGCCATCTGCCATTAGGATTTGTGTCTGAGAACCTGGGCCCACAGTCTCGCTGCAGATGCAGAGCTGGCAGAAAAGCCTACTGCACTTCCCCTGTGTGGTTAAACGACAGTGAACAAGTCCAAGGTGGAAAGAATAACCAAGTATGTGCCTTAAGATCCTTTCTTGGAGGTCCCCAGGTGAAATACTAATCAGATCCTTCAGCATTTCCTCCTGTCCAAAAGGATCCTGCTATATCCTGTTTCTTTGTCATCAAGCAATCATGGCTTTTCAATGATGCATTATCTCATTTCGACAAAATATCTGAGAGTTGGCTGGGGCACGGTGGCTCATGCCTGTAACGCCATCTCTTTGGGAGGCCGTAGAGGGAGGGTTGCTGGAGACCCAGAGTTCAAGACCAGCCTGGGCAACAAAAGCGAGACCCCGTCTCTACAAAAAATATAAAAATTAGGAGGTCAAGGCAGGTGGATCACTTGAAGTCAAGAATTCAAGATCAGCCTGGCCTACATGAAGAAACCCTGTCTCTACTAAAAATACGAAAATTAGCTGGGCATGGTGGCACACGCCTGTAATTCCAGCTACTTGGGAGCCTGAGGCATGAGAATCACTTGAACCTGGGAGGTGGAGGTTGCAGTGAGCTGTGGTCATGCCACTGCACTCCAACCTGGGTGACAGAGGCCCTGTTAAGAAAGAAGAAACAAGAAAGAGAGAGAGAGAGAGAAAGAAAGAAAGAGAAAGGAAGGAAAGAGAAGGAGAGAGATAAAGAGAATAAGGAACAGAAGTAGAAGGAAGGAAGACACAGATAAGAGCAGCAAAATAAGAGGAGAAAAAGAAGCAGTAGAGAATCAAAAGAGCCAAAAATTGTTTCTTTGAAAAGACTAATAAAATTGACACATTTTTTAGCAACACTAATCAAAGGGGGAAGAAAGAGAAGGCAATGTAAAGCTAAGATGAAAAGGGAGTACATTTCTGATTTGAACATGGCAACTTAAAGATAGAATTTCCCTCTTTTGTTTATAGGAAACAATCATAAAAAGAATAAGAAGCAAGCTGGGTGCGGTGGCTCATGCCTGTAATTCCAGCACTTTGGGAGGCCGAGCTGGGAGGATCACTTGAGCCCAGGAGTTTGAGACCAACCTGGGCAACATGATGAGACCTTACAAAAAAAAATTAAATTAAATTTCAAAAACATAATTAGATACCAGTTTATCCCCAGCAGATTGACACAAATTAAAAGTCAACAGTATCCTGTGTTGGTAAAGACATACAGCAACTGGAAGTCTCCTGTGCATGTTAGCCACGTTTATACCCTTCATTTCAGCAGTTTCACTCTTAACCATATATGCTAGAGAAACTCTTACTCATGTGCTCCACGGACAGGTAGGAAGGCCCAAGGTAACCTTGTTTTTAATTAAGAAAAAATAAAAACAGAAAACAAGCCAAGTGTCCATTGGGATAATGGATTAGTAAATTGCGATACACAATGAAACTGCATATGTGCGCACATCAACTTGAATGAACCCTCCAAACATAATGTTGAGGGAAAAAACAAGCAAATCATGGAATACGAAAAATATATAATACCTTTGTATAAAGTTCAAAAACAAGCAAAACTAACCAATATATTCTTCAACAACATGTGCATACATACATAAATGTGGTAAACATGAAGAAAAGCAAGGAAACGATAAAAGCCCGGAGCAGATTACTAGGGGGATAAGGAGGGAGAGGATGCATTTGGGAGGGGCTAACAGTGGCTTCAAAGATATCCTTAGCATTCTATTTCTTCTTTTTTTTTTTTTTTTTTTTTTTTTTAACTAGAGAAGGTGTTGCTCCATTGCCCAGGTTGTGATCATAGCTCATTGCAGCCTTGACCTCCTGGGCTCAAGCAATCCTCCCACCTCAGCCTCCCGAGTAGCTGGGACCACAGGCGCGCACCAACATACCCAGGTAATTTTTTTTTTTTTTTTTTTTTTTTGAGATGGAGTCTTGCTCAGTCGCCCAGGCTGGAGTGCAGTGGCATGATCTCGGCTCACTGCAACCTCCGCCTCCCGGGTTCACGCCGTTCTCCTGCCTCAGCCTCCCGAGTAGCTAGGGACTGCAGACGCCCGCCATGACACCCGGCTAATTTTTTTTTTTTTTGTATTTTTAGTAGAGACGGGTTTTCACTATGTTAGCCAGGATGGTCTCAATCTCCTGACCTCATGATCCACCCACCTCGGCCTCCCAAAGTGCTGGGATTACAGGTGAGCCACCACGCCCGGCCTAATTTTTAAATTTTTTGTAGAGACAAGATCTCACTATGTTGCCCAGGCTGGTCTCATATCCCTGGGCTCGAGCGATTCTCCTGCCTGGCCTCCCAAAGTGCTGGGATTCCAGGAGTGAGCCACTGTGCCCAGCCAGCATTCTATTTCTTAAGCAGCCTGTTGGGTGCATAAGGGCTCATTTCATTATGTTTCACACCTTATACATGCATGTATAAATATATGTGCTTATTATATATGGAAAATAAAATCTCATGAGAAAAAATCTAAACCAAAAGAGGACTGTGTGTATCTACAGCAGTTATGAAAAATGAAAATGCTTTCTCACTGATGCTCCAGGAGAGCTGGGGAGCACACGAGTCATTAGTGCCTGTCGTCTGCATATCATCATACGTAGCCCCCTTTGGATCTCAGAAGTTCCCCAGAGGGGACCCACCAGCAAGAGGGCCCTGTGTTGTTGGAGGTGGCAGCTACCTCTGTGGCTTGTCCCAGGGTCACCAGAAATTCTGGAGAGAAATAGATGAGGTCCGTGAGATGAAATAAGTGAAACCTTCACTTCTGCTTATTTGGAAAGCCTCCCTCAGACTTAGTTTCTTTGTCTGAAAAATGGGTGTGATTACTACCTGATGGGGTTATTGTGAGAATCACATGAGCTAATCTATGCTCAGGATGCAAAGCATGGAACTCCTCTTGCCTTCTGAAATTACGTGAGAAGAGCTCCAGCACCACTCCTTCATCCCGAGACTCTCCCAGCCTTGCACAGTCCAGAGAAGGTCACTGCAGATTAAAATAGACCTAAGAGACACATCTACCAAATGCAGCGTGTGGACTTCAGGTGGATTCTGATTGAAATCCACCAATCCCGCTTGATCCATGATTTCACTTTCCACCGTTTCAGTTGTCTGTGGTACAATTCAATAAGATATTCTTAGGGAGAGAGACCACATTCACATAACTTCTATTACAGTATATTACCAGTTATTGTTGTTAAACTCTTACTGTGCCTCATTTATAATTACACTTTATTATAGGTGTGTATGTATAGGAAAAAATATAGTATACAAGGGCTCAGCATTATCTGTGGTTTCACAGCATCCACAGGATCTTGGAACATACACCCTGCGGATAAGGGGGGACAGCTGTATAAAAATGTATTCTTGAGAAAATCAGGAAAAAGCAAATAAGGACTGGGCATTAAAAGATGCCAAAGTGGCCGGGCGCAGTGGCTCAAGCCTGTAATCCCAGCACTTTGGGAGGCCGAGGCAGGTGGATCACCTGAGGTCAGGAGTTCAAAACCAGCCAGGCCAACATGGTGAAACCCCATCTCTACTAAAAATGCAGAAATTAGCCGGGCATGGTTGCGAGTGCCTGTAATCCCAGCTACTAGGGAGGCTGAGGCAGGAGAATCACTTGAGCCCAGGAGACGGAGGTTGCAGTGAGCCGAGATCATGCCACTGCACTCCAGCTTGACTGACAGAGCGAGACTCTGTCTCAAAAAAAAAAAAAAAAAAAGAAGATGCCAAAGATGCCGAAGTGTGATACTGCAATTGGGTTTTTAAAAAATTCTTATCCTCATGGTAACATGTGCCTGTAGTCCCAGCTGACGTGGGAAGACTGCTGGAGGCCAGGAGTTCAAGACCAGCCTGGACAACATAGCAAGACCATATATACACAAAAAAAATTAGCCAGGCATGCTGGTGTGTGCCTGTTGTCTTAGCTACTTGGCAGGCTGAATCAGGGAGATCACTTGAGCCCAGGAGTCTGAGGCTGCAGTGAGCCAAGATCACACTACTGCACTCCAGCCTGGGCAACAGAGTGAGACCTCATCTCTTAAGAAGAAAATTTTATCCTTTAGAGATACAGCCTAAAGTATTTATGGATAAAATACTATAATGTCTGAGGTTTGCTTTTAAATAATCTGATCGTGTGAGTGGATGTGAGTGGATAAAGATGAAACAAGAGGCCAGGTGCAGTGACTCATACCTGTAATGCCAGCACTTTGGGAGGCTAAGGCGGGCAGATTGCTTGAGCCCAGAAGTTCGAGACCAGCCTGAGAAACATAGTGAGACCTCGTCTCTACAACTAAAAAAAGAACTTAAAAGAAAAAAAAAAAAAGATGAAACAGGCCGGGTGCAGTGGCTCATGCCTATAATCCCAGCACTTTGGGAGGCCAAGGTGGGTGTATCACTTGAGGTCAGGAGTTCGAGACCAGCCTGGTCAACATGGTGAAACCCCATCTCTACTAAGAATGCAAAAAATTAGCCGAGCGTGGTGGCGGGTGCCTGTAATCCCAGCTACTCGGGAGACTGAGGCACGAGAATCTCTTGAACCAGGTAGGTGGAGGTTGCAGTGAGCCGAGATCGCGCCACTGCATTCCAGCCTGTGCGACAGAGCGAGACTCCGTCTCAAAAAAAAAAAAAAAAAAAAAAAAAAAGTGAAACAAGTGGTCCTGAGATGCTCACTGTAGGTAGCTGATAGCTGCCTGATAGGTACAAGAGAGTTTATTGCTCTCTTCATTCTTCTTTGAGGTATGTGTGAAATGTTTTGTGGAAGGAGGGAAGGAGGATGGGAGAGAAGCAGGGAGGAAAGAAAGTACTCTGAACATTTCCTGTTGTGTAAGTAAGAACTCCAGCGCATCTCAGACCACCAGAGCTCGGGCCACCAAGCTCTGCTACTGAGGACTGCCCTCCTGTTTGCAGTGACACCACTAGCAGCGTAAGCTTCCAGAAGAGGATGGTTCCACACACAGTGCCAGCTTCACTGGTCCTTCTGGGCACAAACACACCCAAGGGACTCCTGCAGTGAGAATGCGGGGTCTGAGTGGGCTCCAGCATCTGTCCTTGTGGATTCCATGGCCCTTGTCCTCTCCAGGCCCAGGAAATCCAGCACAAGACGTAGGGCCTCTTTCCTTTTTCACCCTCCTGAAATACCAGAGCAGCTCCCCTTCAAATCATTCCACCCCTTCAGAAGGGGCTCAGATCTGGGAGGAAAAGGGCTCCCAGTGTGGGGCACTGTCACCCTCCACAGGCCACAGAGGACCCTCCTGGGATGGGGAAACAGATGGGTGGGCTGGGTGGCGAGACTGGTTTCTGGTCACACCTGTTGCTCCCCATTCTACCTCCCCACTTGAATACAGATAAGGAGACCTCTTGCTAGAAAAGTGACATCATGGCAGGGCATGCTGGGTCACACTTGTAATCCCAGCACTTTGGGAGGCCAAGGCGGGCAGATCATTTGAGGTCAGGAGTTCAAGACCAGCCTGGCCAACATGGCGAAACCCCATCTCCACTAAAAATACAAAAATTAGACTGGCGTGGTGGCATGCACCTGTAATCCCAGCTAGTCGGGAGGCTGAGGCATGAGAATCGCTTGAACCCGGGAGGCGAAGGTTGCAGTGAGCTGAGATTGTGCCACTGCACTCCAGCTTGGCTGACAGAGCGAGACTCTGTCTCAAAAAAAAAAAAAAGTGACTGTGAAAGTTACATGCCCGTAAATCTCCATGTTACAAGCCAGGGAAACAGCAAGAGGCCGGGTGCAGATGGGAGTGGCCCCTTCCCACTCCCGAGATCAAGCGCTCCTCATGCATCCCCCAGCTTGTAGTCACTTGCTTCCTCTCACAGACATTCCTGAAAGGAGATTTCCCACCAGCCTGACATATTGTCGGGGAGAAAGTCACTTCCCAACCTTGCTTTAGGCCAGTCTTTACTGAGAGACAGGCATGTGCCTCAGAAGTGAGAAAACTTCCTCCCAAAGCATGTTAATACATAAGTATCTTCCAGCCAATTTCTTTCCTTTGAAAAAACCTTACTGGCCAAAATTTTCAAAATAAAAAAACTGGGGAGAGGAAGATTCTAAGACAGTGGAGTAGCAAGTTCCAGAAATCTGTCTCTTCACCTAGACAACAATTGTGCGGCAGAATCTGTCTGAGGTAACTATTTTGGCACTCTGGAGTCTATTGAAGGCTTCCAATTGTGGCTAATTTGGGTCAATTTCAGCTCTCAGCAGGCAGCAGCCACCCATCTCCCATCCCATGCCCCTGGCAGGCAGCTGTGCACATGTTCCTGGAGCAGCTTGCAGACAGCTGGTGGGTGGGAGCCGGGTGAACAAAAAGGACCCTGTCCTCCAAATATGGGAGGTCTGTGCTCTGCTCACTGATTGCTGCTTCTGATCACTGAGGTGCAAAGAGGTGGTGGTTATTGTGGTTGCACCTGCCCCCAATGTTGCAAGCCCTTCCCCCTCTGACTGAAGTGACTTCCAGAGGATTTAAGGACTGTGGGCCTGCCCCCACCTGGTTCACATTTCTCTTTTTCCCCTCTTGGGAGGCAGACATTGAAGACCAGGACATTCAAAAGCAACTGCATATATGGGGGAAATTAGAGAGTCACCATGTGTGCCCCAGGGAAGGCGCAGATTCAGAGAAGACTTGAGAAAACCTTAAGTTTATAGCTCTGGCTGATCATTGGCACAGAGACAGACTACAAAGATTAATTTAAAAAAAAAAAAAAAAGTCTGGCCGGGTGTGGTGGCTCACGCCTGTAATCCCAGCACTTTGGGGGGCCAAGATGGGTCGATCAACTGAGGTCAGGAGTTTGAGACCAGCCTGGCCAATATGGTGAAACCCTGTCCTCTACTGAAAGTACAAAACTTGGCTGTGCATGGCGGTTCATGCCTGTAATCCCAGCACTTTGGGAGGCTGAGGCAGGTGGATCACCTGAGGCCAGGAGTTCAAGACCACCCTGGCTAACATGGCGAAACTCCGTCTCTACTAAAATTTAAAAAATTAGCTGGACATGATTGCACGTACCTGTAATCCCAGCTACTTGGGAAGCTGAGACAGGAAAATTGCTTGAACCCAGGAGGCAGAGGTTGCAGTAAGCTGAGATCACGCCACTGCACTCTAGCCTGAGCGACAGAGGAAGACTCCATCTCAAAAAAAAAAAAAAAAAAAAAATTATCCCGGCATGGTGGTGAACACCTATAGTCCCAGCTACTCCGGGAGCTGAGGCACAAGAATTGCTTGAACCTGGGAGGTGGAGGTTACAGTGAGCCAAGATCCAGCCACTGAACTCCAGCCTGGGTGACAGGGTGAGACTCTGTCTCCAAAAAAGAAAGAAAGAAAGAAAAAAGATCGAAGAGGCCAGTGGCTCATGCCTGTAATCCCAACACTTTGGGAGGCTGAGGTGGGTGGATCAGTTGAGGTGAGGAGTTTGAGACCAGCCTGGCCAACATGGTGAAACCCAGTATCTACTAAAAACACACAAAAAATTAGCCAGGTGTGGTGGTGTGTGCCTGTAGTCCCAGCTACTCTGGAGGCTGAGGCAGGAGATGGAGGTTGCAGTGAGCTGAGATCTTGCCACTACACTCCAGTCTGTGTGACAGAGGGAGGCTCCCTCTCAAAAAAAATAAAAATAAAAAAAATTGAAGAAAACTGAACAGAGTCTACAGGACCTGCAAGACACCATCAAGCGGACCAACATACACATTGTGGGGGCCCCAGAAGTGCACACGTGTCTGTAAGTAGCGTTTTCCCAGCATGACTTGGAGGAAACCCTGCCTTTCTGGCTTAGGCTCGGCCATAGCCATCTATGCGAGACCAACCCAGAAACACTGGCGCCTTGGGGACAGAGGTGAGCCTGGTGGAGGGACACTCCGGTTGGGAACTGGACAGCCCCAGTTCTGCAAATAACTGCATGTGCTTGTGAGACCGACTCACCCCACAAATCCTCTTTTCCTCATCTCTGAAAGAGGGAGAACACCAGCACCCCACTCTGGCAGTGTGAAGGTTTCAGTAGATACATTGTGGAGGATGGCTGGGATTTGCTCACACCACTACTTAGATGTGCAGAGAAGATGTTTTCAAGTGAATCTTCTTCCCAAGGCATGGGTGCTTGCGGGGGTGGGGGGTGCCAAGACTTTAACTTAGCATCTCAGTCTCTTCTGAGTTTCTTTTAAAGTCCAACTTTGAACCTAGAGATGTGTAAGCAGTATCTTGTGAAGGATGATGTCTTTCAGATGAATGTTCTATCATTTGGATGGAAATGATATTGAATCCCCTCCTTGTGCAAATGAGCCCTGTGTATGTGTATCTGTATGTGGGTGTGTGTATGTGTATGTGTGTGTGTATGTGTGTGTGTATATGTATGTGTATGTATGTATGTATGTGAGGGTGGGGGGTACTTAGGTGACATGTGCAAGGAGAGAAGGCCCAGGGATGCCCTGAGGTTCATGCCATCCTCCACAGTGGAGGGTCTGGTTTGGTCTGGCCTTGGACAAGTGACTGCCATGGGGTGACTGGTCCCATTTGGTCTGTGGGCCACTGCTGGAGTCTCTGGTTCCAGCCATTTGCCTGTGATCATGGAGGCCACACATCTTGGAGCCCATGTGTCCTCACCCCAGGCCTCCACTGGCCCCTCAGCGCTCCATGTCCTCCCATGGGGCCTGTAGGAACTTCTGCAGGCCTCAGCCAGGCCATGGGCTGCTGGGAGCCCTGCCTCGGGCTCATCTGTCCACTGCTTCCTTCTGCTCTACCTACTGTCACTCCTGCACCATGCTGTGAAAGGCTTCTCCACATGTACCTGCAGACCCTGGGGGCCCTGGGGTTCCCTGAATCTATCTGGATCTATCAGGCATTCCCCCATTGTAGTTTCAACTTGCAAATGAAGCCAACAGTACATGCACCCTGGCCCTTGCTGCTCTCTTTGCCCCTCTTCTTCTTCCCTCATTTTGTGGGCAGGAGAAAGGGGCCTGCTGGACCACATCCCCCTCTTCCCAGGAGACTTAGTGGGATTTCTCTACACCATGGAAAAAAGCTTTATGATTCGGTCCAGTGGTCTTTAAACGTTGTGCTCACCGTGGTAGCTCACGGAGGCTGCTCATCACCTATTCCCCCCTCACCTTCCAGTACCACGGGAGAGGATTACTCCCTGCCCTCTTGTGCTTGGGTGGGCCATGTAGCAGGAGCAAGAGCAAAACCTCCCTCACAACTCAGCGCCACCACCAACCCACTATAGAAGGGAGTGTGACCAAGAAATAGATCTCTGTTTTTACACCCACTAAGACTTCGAGATTGTTTGTAATTGCAGCATATCCTGGATGATCCTGACTGATGTAGCTCCTGAAAGAAGTTTTTAAAAAAACTATGTGTATTCTCTGGCTGGGCCCGGCGGCTCACACCTGTAATCCCAGCATTTTGGGAGGCTGAGGTGGTTGGATCACTTGAGGTCAGGAGTTCAAGATCAGCCTGGCCAATATGGTGAAAACCCATCTCTACTAAAAATACAAAAATTAGCTGGTGCCTGTAATCTCAGCTACTTGGGAGGCTGAGGCACAAAAATTGCATGAACCCAGGAGGCAGAGGTTACAGGGAGCCTAGATCGTACCACTGTACTGCAGCCTGGGCAACAGAGTGAGACTCCATCTCAAAAAAAATGAATTTAAAAACTTTTTAAAACTATGTGTATTCTCTTGCATATTTTTAAGATGATATATGAAATTTTCACTATACATTTAAATTGTTGAAAGAGATGTAATTTCCCAACTATTGTAATGATTGCCATTTAAAATAAAAACTGTTTCATTCATCTTTTAAATGGACCCAATGAAATCTAAGTATTGAAACATTTTCTTACTACCACCAGATTTTTTTTTTTTTTTTTTTGAGACAGAGTCTCACTTTGTTGGCCAGGCTGGTGTGCAGTGGTGAGATCTCGGCTCACTGCAACCTCCATCTCAAGCAATTCTCCTGCCTCAGCTCCCGAGTAGCTGGGATTACAGGTGCCCACCACCACCATGCCTGGCTAATTTTTGTATTTTTAGTAGAGACGGGGTTTCACCATGTTGGCCAGACTGGTCTTGAACTGCTGACCTCAGATGATCTGCCCTACTCGGCCTCTCAAAGTGCTGGGATTACAGGTGTGAGCCACCATGCCCAGCCTCTTTTTATAACAGAAATAGAAAAGAAAATATTAAACATTTTATAGCCAGGGCAACTTCCCACCTCCCCTTTTGTCTAGAAATGCATTCCTCTTGAGGGAATCCCCTAGGAGCAAAGTAAAAAAGGCTGTGGCTTATGTCTGTAATCCCAGCACTTTGGGAGGCCAAGGCGGGAGGATCACTGGAGCCCAGGAGTTTGAGCACCAGACTGGGAAACATAATGAGACCTCCTCTCTACAAAAAAAATAAAAAAATAAAACTCAGGTGTGGTGGCAAGTGCCTATAGTCCCAGCTACTCAAGAGGTTGAGTAGAGGGGATACTTTGAGCCCAGGAGTTCGAGGTTACAACAAGCTATGATTACACCACTGCACTCCAGTCCAGGTGACCGTATCTCAAAAAATAAATATATAAAAATTTTAATTGTTTTTAATTTAAAGAAAATATTAAACATTTTAAAGATGAAATAAAAGGAAAATATATATATTCCATTATATGATTTGACGAAAGAGTTTGGCTTCATTCTTGAATAACTCACAGCATCTGAAATAAATCTCACAAAAATATCATCTGTGAGTTCCAGCCAACATGTCTGAAAACGCTGCTATTCCCAGAGAACAGGCCAGCTCCACACAAGACTCAGCACCACCACCCTCTGCTGCTCCCGATGCTCTGAGGCTTGTCCTGCTAAGGACGCGTCCCAAGATGAGTGCTGAGAACAGGGACAGAAGCGCTTCCAAAGGGGTCAGTATTTTCTATCTGTGCTCTCTTGGCTTTGCTCTTAGGGGATTCCCTCCAGAAAGATGCATTTCTAGACAAATGGGGAGGTGGGAAATGCAAAGTAGTGAACTAAATTTAAATTGCCATCTTAGCCGGGCATGGTGATTCACGGCTGTAGTCCCAGCTACTTGGTAGGCTGAGGCAGGAGAATCGCTTGAGCCTAGGAGTTCAAGACCAGCCTGGGCAACATAGCAAGGTCCTGTCTCTACAAAAATAAACATAAAAATTAAAAAATTAGCTGGGCATGGTGGTGCATGCCTGGAGTCCCAATTACTAGGGAGGCTAAAGTGGGACGATTGCTTCAGCCTGGGAGTCTGAGGCTGCAGTGAGCCATGATTGCTATTGTGCTGTATTCAGCCTGGGCAAGAGAGTGAGACACTGTCTCAAAAAAAAAAAAAAAAAAAAATTTTTGCCTTGAATTCCCTAACCTCATTCCCACCCCCTGCCTTCAGAACTTCATCAAAGAGGGACAACCCAACACAGTGACATCTGGGGCAGGCATCATGGAGAAGAGAGACTGTCGCCTCAGATGCTGTTCCAGCCTGGCCAACTTTAGGCAAGAAGACATATGGAAGTTGAGTCCTGGAAACTGATTCCCTAAAGCTATGCCTGTCACTGGAATGTAAACATACCAACCCAGTATCACTGCAATATTTTCTGGCACTACCCCAATTTTCCAGATACATCAGCTAAGAATCATAGATAAATCTTTTACAAAAATGTTTTAGGCCAGGCGCAGTGGCTTTCCCCGTAATCCCAACACTTTGGGAGGCTGAGGCGGGCGGATCACCTGAGGTCAGGAGTTCGAGACCAGCCTGGCCAACATGGCGAAACCCCGTCTCTACTCAAAATACAAAAATTAGCCAGGTGTTAAATTAGCTGGGCATGGTGGTGCATGCCTGTAGTTCCAGCTACTTGGGAGGCTGAGGCATAAGAATCGCTTGAACCTGGAAGGCAGAGGTTGCAGTGAGCCGAGATCACGCCACTGCACTCCAACCTGTGTGACAGAGTGAGACCCCGCCTCAAAAAAAAAATTTTTTTTTTAATTCCGTATACTAGTGATACAGAAGGCAAGTGCTGGGAAGGGAAGAGTGTGGTCCCTTTAAATGATACAGAAGAGGGGAAAGGAAGGTCTGGGTAGAGGAGGGCATGGTCCCTGGCTAGGGTTCCACCCCCAGCCTGTGCCCACGGACACAGGTAAGGACAGGCATTTTTGTTTTTCTGCCCAAATGTTGCATTTCCCAAGACCACCCTGGCCTGCCACACCCCTATCTTGTGCCTGGAAAAACCCCCAAGACTGGAGCCGGAAGACACATGGGAGGCTGGATGTGGAGAGGGACACACCGACAGGCACGCTGGCAGGCCATCGACCGGCAGAATGACGTAGAGTTTGGCTGGGGCAGTTGGAGATCTCGGGCCACCGAGTGGCCCGACTCCAGGAGAAAACCATCTCCCTTCTGGCTCCCCCATCTGAGAGCTACTTCTACTCAATAAAACCTTGCACTCATTCGCCAAGACCATGTGTGATCTGACTCTTCCGGTACACCAAAGCAAGGACCACAGGACACAGAAAGCCCTTTGTTCTTGTGATAAGGCAGGGGTCTAATTGAGCTGACTAACACAAACTGTCTATGGACGGCTAAACTAAAAGAGCACATGTACACACGCCCACTGGGGCTTCAGGAGCTGTGAACATTCACCCCTACAAAGTGCTGTGGGGTCGGAGCTCCACAGCCTGCCTGTCTGTATGCCCCCGTAGAGGTTTGAGCAGAGGTGGCACTGAAGAAGCAAGCCACACCGCACCATGCTGCGTTTCACTAGTCAATAAAGTAGCAAAACCTGTTTTTCTTCCCTCCCAGAAAGACTTTGTGCACCCAGAAACCTGTGTACCCCCAGTTTGAAGACCTCCGAGCTTTTCTACCTGACCTGGAAGCTAAAGACATTGAGGAAATCCTTTTCCATTTCAACCTGGTTGCCTCTCACCGCTCATCTGAAGTAGAAGCTTTGCATTCCAGCACTAGCACTAAGGCAAAAGTTGTATTTGGTCGGAGGCTGCATATGAGGGACTGCAGCAGAAAAGAAGAATCACAATGATAGAACTTAAAGCTCTTGTCCCCATTCTGCCTGTACAGCACAGTGACAACAAGTGATGAGCACCAAGACCAGGGCTGTCAGAACAGCCGCGCTTCGGAAGCATGAGCTGGGCTCATCCAGCTGGGCTCCAGGCTGTGATGCTGTGGCAGGGGCCAAGTGACTTGGTGCAGAGGGGCTGCTGCCGAGCTAAGGCTCTGAACCAGAGCTTGCCATGGCCCAGAAGTGAAATGTGAACCCCATGCAAGCCCTGGGCTGGCCCCAGGACCCACTCTAACTGCTTAAGGATCCTCCTGTGGGCTTTAGGCCCTGTGAGATGGAGGTGGAGGGTCCACAGGACCTCCCATGAGGTTGGGTGGGTGGGGAGGCTGCCTGTCATCCTGGGTGGCCACTCAAGTTCTCCACTCCCAGGCAGGAAGCTGTCATCTGGTGAAAAAATGGCAGAGAAAGGCTCAGAGTAGAGGATGCAGCTGGGCAGGTTCTACCCTCCCTTCTGCCCAGTGCAACAGAAAGCCCTTGGAGAGTGGGACCTCTATTTGCAAACCCCTGAAGGTCCCACAGGGGAAAGAACACAAGATTTGGAGTCAGGTAGACCTGGGCATGCACCACGGCCCTGCCCGACTCACTGAGAGACCGTGGCCTTCTGCATTCCACAACGCGAGGCTTATCACAGCCATGAACCCAGGCCCCTGTGAAAAATCTGCCCTACTCAGCCTGGTGGCCTCTGATGCGGTCCCCTCCTCGGCTTCCATGCCCCCTCCCTTGGGTTTATAACCCAACTCACATTGGGACAGCCTCTTCGCCTATCTGATCTCATCCCACCACCGTCCCGAGAGCTACCTTCTCGTTATCGCCACGTGGTGGAGTCCGGACTCCGCCTGGTTGAGACGTCTGTAAGCAACACCAGGACCCAATCCTCGTTCTGTCGGACTGTGGAAACGGCCGTTTCCACTGGCCCATCACTGAGTCACAGAAAAGGCACAGGCCCTACGAATGCCGACATCGCCTCCCATAAAACCTGACAGGGGAAGAGGAGGATCTAATTTTTGGTGTTAGAAAAATTGTAAATTGTAATGAACATGCTAGACAAGATGTTCTGGGGACAGGCACTTGGCAAGTGTTGTCCTGCAGGGGGTGCTATCCACTCAGCGACCCGTAACAGCCTTGAGGCTGAGAGGTGGGGGCTGTTTCCAGCCCAGCTGAGTCCCACATGCTGGGGGGTCATTTGCCAAGTACCTACTTGTTAAAATACTTGCTTTGCTATGAGCCATCCCAGCGAGCTCAGACAAATAACACTGTTCTTCAAAATCACAAAAATATATGTAGCCTGCAAAACACAATCATTTCAGAAATACACCACCATGCTGGGCGCAGCGGCTCACGCCGGTAATCCCAGCACTTTGGGAGGCCGAGACAGGCGGTTCACTTGAGCCCAGGAGTTCAAGACCAGCCTGGACAAAAAAGCAAGACCCTGTCTCTACAAAAATTTTTAAAGATTAGCCAGGCATGGTGGTGCACACCTGGGTTAGTCCCAGCTACTCTGAAGGCTGAGGCACAAGGATCACTTGAGCCCAGGAAGTCAAGGCTGCAGTGAGTCAAGATTGTGCCACTGCACTCCAGCCTGGGCAACAGAGTGAGCCCTTGTCAAAATAAAGAAAGAGGCTGGGCGTGGTGGCTCATGACTGTAATCCCACCACGTTGGGAGGCTGAGGTCGGAGGATCACTTGAGCCCAGGAGTTCCAGATTGGGAGGCTGAGGTTGGAGGATCACTTGAGCCCAGGAGTTCCAGATTGGGAGGCTGAGGTGGGAGGATCACTTGAGCCCGGGAGTTCCAGATTAGACAAGATCTCGCTCTTTTGCCCAGGCTGGAGTGCAGTGGTGCGATTTCAGCTCATTGCAGCCTTGACCTCCCAGGCTCAGGCAATTCTCCCACCTCAGCCTCCCGAGTAGCTGGGACTACATGTGTATGCCACTACGCCTGGCTAACTTTTTATTTTTATTTTTTGGTAGAGATGGGGGTCTTGCTTTGTTGCCCAGGCTGGTCTTGAATGGCTGGCCTCAAGCAATCTTCCTGCTTTGGCCTTGCTGAGATTATAGGCATGAGCCACCATACCTAGTATCATTTTCTTTTCTATTTGTATTTTTTTTTTTTTTTTTTTTTTGAGACAGGGTCTTGGTCTGTCACCCAGGCTGGAGTGCAGTGGCACAATCTTGGCTCACTCCAACCTCTGCCTCCCAGGTTGGATCAATTCTTGTCCCTCAGTCTCCCTAGTAGCTAGGATTACAGATTGTGCCACCATGCCTGGCTAATTCTTGTATTTTTAATAGAGATGAGGTTTCACCATGATGGCCAGGCTGGTTTTGAACTCCCGGCCTCAAGTGATCTGCCCGCCTCAGCCTCCCAAAATGCTGGGACTCCAGGTGTGAGTCACCTCTCCTGGCTTCTTTTCTATTTGTATTCTCTTTCAGGGTTGTTGTTTTTTTCTTTTTTGATTTAACTGCACTTTTTGAGTATGTAAGATAATGTTCATGATTCGAAAGTCAAAACCATATCAAAAGGTGAGCTCCGAGCATCTCCCTTTCCCATGGCAGACGTGCATTTGCAGGAGCTGCCTCCAGGCCTCCCAACTCCACTGCTCCGGCCTCCAGCCTGGCCCTCTTGGACACAGAGCTTGGACACCCATGTTCCTGTCAGGACTGAAGTGGCCCAGAGCTGGCAGGGCCCCAGAGGTCATCCAACATGTTTCTCCCTCCAGCAGACAGAAAGTGGATGTCAGACTTCTGGCCATCAGGGCAGGAGCAGAACTCAGGCATGGCACTTCACAGTTCCAGAACCCTAGGGTGTCTCAGGCTGGAGTGGGGGTGGGGCACTCACCTTTATCCAGCTGCCTCTGCTAGTCAAGCAAAAGCATCGAGCAGGCTGTTTTCATCTAAATCCTCCTGACAACACTGGGAGGTGCTCCAAGGAGGACACAGACATGTGGAAAGCTTCAAAGACCTGACTGGTCTGACCCAAACTCGTTGCCTTTCTGACACTGTATCACAAAAAATGTCTTCTCCTGCCACTCCCACCAATCAATTTCATCCTAACTTCTTCGCTTCCACCAGCAGCAGCATCTTCCAGGCTTCCAGGCCAACAGTGGAGGAGTCATTTTTAGCTCTTCCTTCTCCTTCACCCTGGCATCCCATTTGTGGGCACAGAGCCCATCCCTAGAGGGCTGGGAGAAACCGCAAAGGGCATCCAGTTCAGCTGCCCACGTAACACTTGGATTTTCTGTAAACATTTGTGGTGAAGCTGCTGCCCAGTCTCAGCCCAAACACGGCCCCCACCTCTGTGCCAGGGAGCTCGCCACTTCCTGACGTGACCTGTTGCATCTTGAAACGGTTATGATGTTCAAAAGTCTGCCTCAGTTTGAGATTAAATCTGCCTCCCTGTTGCCTCCCTCCTCACTCCCCGCACGCACGTCCACTGGTTCTAGTTTTTTGCGGGGGTGGCATAGAACAGATCTGACCCCTTCTCTATCTTAGCCCTTTGAATGAGAAAGCGCTGATCAAGCCCCCAGAGGGTAAATATCCCCCGTTGCTCCAGCTGGTACTCATATGACATAGTTTCAAATCACTAGACAGTCTAGTCCCTTCTCCAAACATGCTGGAGTTCATCTAAACTGGGTGTCGCAAACTCAGTGCCTAAGGTAGCCAAGCAAGTGGCATCAGTGAGTGAGATGAGTGGAGCGTAACAATACGGAGTAGTGGGGACTGCGGCCAAGAGGTGTTTCAGCCAATTGCTGCCATGCAGAAGTGAGGCCCTGCATTCCCAGATCTTCTCATTTTCCAATAGGAATCAGTATAATTTGGGTTTGGATTTGAAGTGTTCTGATTTTTTGAGTTGGTTATTAATTTTTCTTTTTTCTTTTTTTTTTTTTTTTTTTTTTTTTTGAGACAGAGTCTCACTCTGTCACCCAGGCGCTGGAGTGCAGTGGCGCGATCTCGGCTCACTGCAACCTCCACCTCCCAGGTTCAAGCGATTCTCCTGCCTCAGCCTCCCATGTAGCTGGGATTACAGGCACGTGCCACCACGCTCAGCTAATTTTTTGTATTTTTAGTAGAGACGGGGTTTCACCATGTTAGCCAGGATGGTCTCGATGAATTTTTCAAAAACAACACACTATATGAACCAACACTGTGAAACAAACAAAAACCTATGGGCACCATCCCAGAACTTTGGGAGGCCGAGGCGGGCAGATCACGAGGTCAGGAGATCGAGACCATCCTAGCTAACACGGTGAAACCCCGTCTCTACTCAAAATACAAAAAATTAGCCGGGCATGGTGGCGGATTCCTGTAGTCCCAGCTACTCGGGAGGCTGAGGCGGGAGAATGGATGAACCCAGGAGGCGGAGCCTGCAGTGAGCCAAAATCGTGTCACTGCACTCCAGCCTAGGCGACAGAGCGAGACTCCGTCTCAAAAACAAACAACAAAACAAAACAAAACAAACCTATGGGCACCAGTGTGCAACCTCTGGTTTACTGGCATCTTAAAATGTGCTACATAAAATTTGCTGGGTGCTGGCCATGCACAGTGGCTCACACCTGTCATCCCAACACTTTGGGAGGCCGAGGCAGGCAGATTGCTTGAGTCCAGGAGCTTGAGACCAGCTCAGGCAACATGGCAAAACCCCATCTCTATTAAAAATACAAAAATTAGCCGGGTGTGGTAGCACTTGTCTGTAGTCCCAGCTACTTGGGAGGCTGAGGTGGGAGAATCACCTAAGCCAGGGAGGTTGAGGCTGCAGTGAGCAGAGATCACACCACTGCACACCTGCCTGGGCAACCAGAGTGAGACCCTGTCTCAAAAAGATAAATAAATAAAATTTGCTGGGTGCGGTCGCGTTGCCTGTGGTCACAGCTACTTGGGAGGCTGGGGTGGGAGGATAGCTTGAGCACAGGACTTCCAAACCAACCCGCAGTGCCCTGACCAGCCAGCTGTCTCCCTCTCCCACCCCTCTTCCTCACCGAAGCCCAGGGCACCCTCATCACCCTGTTGTCAGCCCCTGCCCTAGGGACTTACTGTGGCCAGACCTCAATGCCAGGCCTGGCCCCTCCTGGAGAGCACGCAGGCCAGGGCCTAGTCTCATGCACCCATTGGCTTCTCCCCTCCTTTCTCGCCCACTCCTCCACGCTTTTGCTCAAGCCAAGCCTGCCTCAAGGTGCCTTCTTCCTCCCCTGCCCGCATCTTACGTCCTCTCTGAGGCCTTCCCTGGCGGCTAAGCCCACAGTGGTGTCCCTCACGTGCTTGGCCGGTACTACGTGTAAAATGGGGAGAATGACAGACCAAACTCAAAGAGTGAGGAATGAATGAGGGGACGGACTCGGGTCAAGTGCTTGGAGTAGAAGCTGGCACACAGCAGTGCTTGATGAACATTAGCACCATGCATTATTATTAATATCACTCTTAATATCCCATTTCATGCGGAATCCACAGGCTGCCTGGTGCTCTCTTTCACATTTGCTAATCACATCTCTCCAATTGAGTGAGGAAGCAGAAACGACCCTGGAGGCAGAGACTGGTGGACCTGGATGTGAATTCCATGTTTCCCATGTGTTACCCCAGGGAAGTCACATAAACTCTCTTGGCCTCTGTTTTCGAGTCTGTAAAATGGAGCTAATGAGTCCCCCTCCTCAGGGCTGTGATAAGGATCTGATGAGGCAATGTCTGCGAAAGCTCTAAGTAAACTGGGAAGAAATGCTGTGAGAACAACTGTTGCCGGGGAGAAAATTCCAAGCCAGCCATCGTGTTGCTGGAGTCAAGAGCCAGGTGGTTCTGCCTTTGATCAGATCGAGAATGTCCACAAATGGCTAGTCTGTGCCAGACTTTTGAAGTATGAGGTACACTGTAAAGTCACCTCTAAACCTCTCCACTTGTCTCCTCCAGTCTGTCCCCGGCTGCTCTCTGCACCAACTGGCCCTTTTCATTCTCTCCTGGTATCCCAGCCTCCTGACCTCCCTTCCCAGACTCTGCCCACTTAAGTCAATCCTTGCACTGTGGCCAGCATGATCTATCTTCCTGCAACCCATTCACTCATTCGCTCACTCATACATTACACAATTGTTTTTTCAGTTATTACCAGGTGTTCTGGAAATAAAACAGACCAAAATCCCTGCCCTGATGGGTTTTACATTCTAGCAAAATACAGACTTATTATGTAACCTCTTTGCTTTAAAAACTCCACCGGTTTTCCAATTATGCTGGAGTCAACAAAAGTCTTGGCTGGGCGCGGTGGCTCACGTCTGTAATCCCAGCACTTTGGGAGGCCAAGGTGGACAGATCACGTGGTCAGGAGATCGAGACCATCCTGGCCAACATGGTGAAACCCCGTCTCCACTAAAAATACGAAAATTAGCTGGGCATGGTGGCGCATGCCTGTAATCCCAGCTACTCTGGAGACTGAGGCAGGAGAATTGCTTGAACCAGGGTGTCGGAGGTTGCAGTGTGCTGAGATTGCCACACTGCACTCCAGCCTGGTGACAAAGCCAGACTCAGTCTCAAAAAAAAAAAAAAAAGTCTTGAGCGTAGCCTCCAGGACAGTTTGTGGTCAGCCTCTGCTCCCTTTCAGCTTCCTCCCCGCTTTCCCAGAAAGGAAGGCTGCCTTGGGCTCCAGGTGGGCCACGCCCCTTTTGTTTTCGCAGTCTGGAAAGTCCTCTTTTAAATTACAGGTTGCTGAATGTTTTCTCTGTAGAGGAGCTTATTCTCAGTCTGGCCTGGTAGCCCAGGTCAGGGGTTTGTCCTCCCTTGAGGTCTGCAGACAGACAAGTCACCTGGAGGCTCTTGACAAGGACTCTGCTCAGGCCCCTGAGGCTTCTCCTAGACCCATCTGTGTACTTCCTTATACAATCCAGTTTAGCAAGAACCCTGCTAGCTCACTGTGGCAGAAACCCCCAACCCTCAATATCTGATCACCCTTGATATCTGGTCAGGCTCCTCATCCCCATCACCCCTCTGGTGATGTCTGGTCACCCTAGCCTGTCTTCAGCTAGAATCATGTTAGGTGAGTTTAGCTAGAATCCCCGACCCCTGATGTTGCTGTTAGTAACAGCTGGCCCCCACCCTGCTCCTTGGCTATCACCCCCCACTCACCTGTGCTGTATTCGGAGTTGAGCCCAGTCTCTCCCCCCGACTGCAAGAGCCCGCTCTAGCAGTGCCTGTGTCTATCTCCATGGTCCTGAATCAAGTCGGCCTTACCGCGCTTTTTTTTTTTTTTTTTTGAGATGGAGTCTCACTGTGTCACCTAGGCTGGAGTGCAGTGGCGCAATCTTGGCTCACTGCAGCCTCCGCCTCCCAGGTTCAAGTGATTCTCTGCCTCAGCCTCCTGAGTAGCTGGGATTACAGGCACGTGCCACCACACCCAGCTAATTTTATTACTAATATTATTATTATTATTATTATTGAGACAGAATCTCACTCTGTCACCCAGGCCGGAGTGCAGTGGCACAATCTTGGCTCACTGCAACCTCCGCCTCCCAGGTTCAAACAATTCTCCTGCCTCAGCCTTCCAAGTAGCTGCGACTACAGGTAGCTGCGACTACAGGTGCCTGCCACCATGCCCGGCTAATTTTTGTATTTTTAGTAGAGACGAAGTTTCACCATATTGGCCAGGCTGGTCTTGAACTCCTGACCTTGTCCACTCGCCTTGGCCTCCCAAAGTGCTGGGATTACAGGCATGAGCCACTGTGTCCGGCCTTGACCAGCTAATTTTTGTATTTTTGGTAGAGATGGGATTTTACCATGTTGGCCAGGCTGGTCTCAAACTCCTGTCCTCAGGTGATCCGCCCACCTCGGCCTCCCAAAGGGCTGGGATTACAGGTGTGAGCCCTACCTTTACGTTGTGTGCACCCAACCTTTACTGTGCTTTAACAAGTATTATTGAATGACTTTTTTTTGTTTTGTTTTGCTACAGGCACCAACACAGCTCACTGCAGCCTTGACCTCCCGGGCTCAGACGATAGTCCCACTTCAGCCTCCAGAGTAGCTGAGACTACAGGCATGCGCTGCCACACCTGGCTAATTTTTTGTAGAGACCAGGTCCTGCCATGTTGGCCAGGCTGGTCTTGAACTCCTGGGCTCAAGTGATCCTCATGCCTTGGCCTCCCAAAGTGCTGGGATTACAGACATGAGCCACCTTGCCCAGCCTCACTTTTTTCTTTAACACTCCCAAAGTTCATTTCCCTAGTCGCTTCCCCAGCATCTACACAGTGGATGCTTAGCCGTGTGTGTGTGTGTGTGTGTGTGTGTATTTGTGTGTGTGTAAAAGGGGCTGGTAAGGAATGTGTGTGTATGCGCGTGTGTATGTGTGTGGGCATGTATGCGTGCGTGCATGTGTGTGCGCATGTGTGTGCATGTGTGCATGTGTATGTAGAAAAGGGCTGGTAAGGGATAGCAATGGCTTTGTGGGTGGCCAGAGGAGGGAAGCAGGGAGCACTTTCCAACAGGGAGACAAGCCAGGGTCTCTGGAGGACGTGCATGTGGTCAGGGCCTGGATGAATGAGTTGGATGTAACCACAGGAAGAACTGCCTGTTGGGCGACGGGGCCTGCAGGTGCCGAGATGGAGGCCGGTGGCATGGGACATATGACGGAGTCATCCAGTGTTCCCCGGGCCAGGAGAAGAGGTGAAGAAAGGAAAGGAATAGGGAGGGAAAGCGGCAGAGAGGCAAAGTTGCCTGAGTGGGAAAGGCCTTGAGGGTCAAGCTGGGGAACTGGACCGCAGCCTGGGAAGTGGGGTCAAGCAAAAGCTCCCACAGGACAAGAACAGGTTATAGGGGTGGCCAAGGAGAAGCAGAGACTACCAACTTTCTAAAAAGGAGAGGAACTCAGCTTTTGGTGATGAGGCCAAGTAGAAAACCGGGCGTGGGGCTGCCACAGCTTCAAGAAGCCAGAAATCCAGTCTTTATAGTCAAAATTCCTGAATGAAAATGTCACCATCAAATAAAACAGGTTTTTTGGGTCTCCGGTTATACTCCCTCGGGCAGAGTTTTAGATGATGCAGAACAAAATTAAGGCCGTTGGGGCAGACATGACTTGATAGAGGTTTATTGGAAGCCAAATGTGAGGATCAACGCAGGAAGACACACTAACAAAGTCACTCCAAGAAAGCTGGGTGTGTTCCAGAGTCCGCTACAAGGTGGAAGGCATGGAAAGCTTTTCTAAGAAGGTTTAGGGAAGGGGGTGGACTCCTTGTACCAGAGTTGTCCTTTTGCATTAGAGGTGCAATACTGCAGATGACAACATGCAGGCTACATTTTTTTTTTCTTTGAGACAGAGTCTCATTCTGTTGCCCAGGCTGGAGTTCAGTGCAATCTCAATCTCACTCACTGCAACCTCTGCCTCCCATGTTCAAACGATCCTCCCACCTCAGCTTCCTGAGTAGCTGGGACTACAGGTGCGCTCCGCCATGCCCACCTAATTTTTGTATTTTTTTGGTAGAGACGGGGTTTCACCATTTGGCCAGGCTGGTCTCGAACTCCTGACCTCAAGCGATCCAACTGCCTCAGCCTTCAGAAGTGCTGGGTATGCGCCTCCGCGTGCCCAGCCTAAAACATTCATGCAGGACAATCAGCAAAGCTTCGGGATTCAGAAACAGATCAGTGTCATTTTCAGCGTCAGTAGGTTACGTATTAATCAGTATGTTAACAGTTTGAGGAACTCACAGAGGAGCTCACAGAAGATTCTTTACTCTTCCTGTGACAGGATATAAGCCCTGAATCCTAAGACCTTCACCTTCCCTGGTGGTTAATTTGAAAGCCTGCCAAATGTATCCTGAAGGTTATCAATGGCAAGATCAAAGATGAGCATGGGCCTGATGATAACGCTGGTGACTGGCATGGAGGTGGCATCAACCTAGGGAGGGCCTCAGCCAGCAAGCTGGAGCAGCTGGCCCACAGGGAGTGGGCTGCATTGTTCAGGTGGGCCTGAGAGGAAGAGGAGGGGAACTGGAAGAGAAGTAAGGTTGCCAGACAAAATGCAGAACACCCAGTTAAATGTGAATTTCAGATAACATTTTTTTTTTTTTTGAAACAGAGTCTCACTCTGTCGCCTAGGCTGGAGTGCAGTGACGCGATCTCGGCTCACTGCAACCTCCATCTCCCAGGTTCAAGTGATTCTCCTGCCTCAGCCTCCCGAGTAGCTGGGATTACAGGCACCCGCCTCTACAGCCCAGCTAATTTTTCTATTTTTAGTAGAGATGGGGTTTCACCTCATTTCTGCTAGCATGTTGGCAAGGCTGGTCTTGAACTCCTGACCTCAAGTGATCCACCCACCTCTGCCTCCCAAAGTGCTGGGATTACAGCCGTGACCCATCACGCCCAGCCGGATAACAAATTTTTAAGTGTAAAAAATGGTATAAAAAATAACTGATTGTTGCCAGGTGCAGTGACTCACCTATAATATTACCCAGCACTTTGGGAAGCAGAGGTGGGAGAATTGCTTGAGGCCAGGAGTTCGAGACCAGCCTGGGTAACATGGGGAAAACTTTGCTCTACAAAAATATAAAAATTAGCCGGGCAGAGGCTGAGGCGGGAGCATCGCTTGAACTCAGAAAGTTGAGGATGCAGTGAGCCCTGATGGCGCCACTGCAATCCACTCCAGCCTGGGCGACAGAGCAAGACCCTGTCTCAAAAAGCAAACAAAGCCTGACGTGGTGGCTCACGCCTGTAATCCCACCACTTTGGGAGGCCGAGGCTGGTGGATCACAAGGTCAGGAGTTCAAGACCAGCCTGGCCAAGATGGTGAAACCCCGTCTCTACTAAAAATACAAAAATTAGCCAGGCATGGTGGTGGGTGCCTGTAATCCCAGCTACGCGGGAGGCTGAGGCAGAGAATTGCTTGAATCTGGGAGGCGGAGCTTGCAGTGAGCCGAGGTAGCGCCACTGCACTCCAGCCTCGGCGATGGAGTGAGACTCTGTCTCAAAAAAAAAAAGAAGAAGAAAAAGAAGAAAGAAGAAGGAGGAGGAGGAGGAGGAGAAAGAAGAAGAAGAAGAAGAGGAGGAGGAGGAGGAGGAGGAGGAGGAGGAGGAGGAGGAGGAGGAGGAGGAGGAGGAAGAAGAAGAAGAAGAAGGAAGAAGAAGAAGGAAGAAGAAGAAGAAGAAGGAGAAGGAAGAAGAAGGAGAAGGAAGAAGAAGGAGAAGGAAGAAGAAGGAGAAGGAAGAAGGAAGAAGAAGAAGAAGAAGAAGAAGAAGCAGAGGAAGCAGAGGAAGCAGAGGAAGAAGCAGAAGCAGAAGCAGAAGTAGAAGCAGACGAAGAAGAAAGAAAGCCTGAAAGCCTGGTTCAATTTACCTGAGTGTTCTGTATTTTTATTTCCTAAATCAGCAGACTCGACAAGGCACAGTGAACAAGTGGACAGTGAGCCGGGGTGGAACATGGTAGGGCCAACAGTGTCTCCAGAGGGCACCTGGCCCCAGAAACCCAGACTGGCGGTCATCCTGCACAAAAGAGGCGGTTGAATCACCTGCAGCGCCTGGAGATGAGGAGGTAGGCGGGCGCCCGTCATTTCCCCGGGCCTCTCTTCCCCAGCACGGGCAAGCACTCGCCGCCCGCGTCTTCTGCGTCCCTGCCCTGAAGGCAGCCGGCTCCGCGCTCCTCAGCGGCATCCCCGGGCCAGGATGGGGTGGACGGGGCGGGGCCCGGGCCTGGTTTCCTTCTCTCCGTCTGATGGCTCCCTCCAAGGGTCTTGCCGGTCCCCCTCCTCCTTTACCTGCACCCAGGCAGCCCCTCCAGCCTTGACCTTGAGCCCTGTTCTCTGTTTTCTCCAGACCATCTCGTCCCGTCCCGGGGTCCAATATGCGGAGGACTTCAGCAGGGCATTTCTAAACCCTATTTCGACCTGTTTTACTGCGCATCCTCTCATGCTCGCCCCACTCTCCCCCATCTCCCTCCCCTCCCTTTCTCCTTTTCTCTCTTGCTTTTTTTTTTTTTTTTTTTTTTTTTTTGGGACGGAGTCTGTGTCGCAATCACAATCTCGGCTCACTGCAAGCTCCGTCTCCTGGGTTCAAGTGATTCTCCTGCCTCAGCCTCTCGAGTAGCTGGGACTACAGGCACCCGCCACCACCCCTGGCTAATTTTTGTATTTTTAGTAGAGACGAGTTTTCACCGTGTTGGCCAGGATGGTCTCCATCTCTTGACCTCGTGATCCACCCGCCTCAGCCTCCCAAAGTGCTGGGATTACAGGTGTGAGCCACTGCGCCCGACCCCTCCTCTCTCTCTTGTTCACAAAACTGCTCAAAAATTTTTCTTGGATTCCCTAAGAAATGCATAGGAATGATCACTCTTCCACCCAACACCACAAAATAAAATTGACCACTGCTAAACCTGCACTGGGTAAAATTTATGATTAACTTTAAAATGACAGAAAAGCCAAATCTTCTTTAAATAACTTAGATCTGCAAAATCCTATCCAAGAGACTGGGGCTTGGTAGAAACAATGGCTGCAAAAGGAAATGCAAACAGATGATGAAGAAATCAATTTTGTTTAAAAATTTAATCAGGCCGGGTGCGGTGGCTCACGCCTATAATCCCAGCACTTTGGGAGGCCGAGGTGGGTGGATCACCTGAGGTCAGGAGTTCAAGACTAGCCTGGCCAACATGGAGAAACCCCATCTCTACTGAGAATACAAAAATTAGCCAGGAATGGCGGCAGGTGCCTGTAATCCCAGCTACTTGGGAGGCTGAAGCAGGAGAATTGCTTGAACCTGGGAGGCCGAGGTTGCCGTGAACTGAGATCATGCCACTGCACACCAGCCTGGGCAACACAGTGAAACTCGTCTCAAAAAAAAAAAAAAAAATGAATCAAATTAAATTAAATTCAAATTAAAAATTGAATTAAATTAAATTGATACTGGTGAAAATAATTTCCACAAAATAAAATTTTTATGCAAAAAATAAGTGGTTTGACTGTGCCGTATTTACTTTTTTTTTTTTTTTTTTTTTTTGAGACGGAGTCTGGCTCCGTTACCCAGGCTGGAGTGCAGTGGCACGATTTCAGCTCACTGCAAGCTCCGCCTCCTGGGTTCACGCCATTCTCCTGCCTCAGCCTCCCAAGTAGCTGGGACTACAGGCGCCCGCCACCACGCCTGGCTAATTTTTTTTTTCTATTTTTAGTAGAGACGAGGTTTCACTGTGTTAGCCAGGCTGATCTCGATCTCCTGACCTCATGATCCGCCCGCCTCAGCCTCCCAAAGTGCTGAGATTACAGGCGTGAGCCACCGTGTCCGGCCTTTTTTTTTTTTTTTTTTTGAGATGGAGTTTCGCTCTTGTTGCCCAGGCTGGAGTGCAATGGAGCAATCTTGGCTCACCGCAACCTCCGCCTTCCGGGTTCAAGCGATTCTCCTGCCTCAGCCTCCCGAGTAGCGGGGATTACAGACATGCGCCACCACACCCAATTAATTTCGTATTTTTAGTAGAGATAGGGTTTCTCCATGTTGGTCAGGCTGGTTTTGAACCCTCAACCTCAGGTGATCTGCCCACCTCAACCTCCCAAAGTGCTGGGATTACAGGCATGAGCCACTGCGCCCGGCCCCATATTTACATTTTATCAATCAATTAATTTACTTTAATGCATCTTGTTCCAAGAATGCTTTATTGACAAAACAATCAGTGTTGGCAAATATTCTAATTAAAATATTCCTTTCTTTCCTTTCCTTTCTTTTTTTGTCAGAGACAGGGTCTTGCTCTGTCACCCATGCTGGAGCACAGTGGTGTGATCATAACTGACTGCAGCCTTGATTTCCTGGGCTCAAGCTGTTCTTCTGCCTCAGCCTCCCGGGTAGCTGGAATGATAGGCATAGGCATACACAACCATGCCCAGCTATTTTAAAAAACTTTTGTAGAGACAGGGTTTCACTATGTTGCTCAGGCTATAATTAAAATAATTCGACTCAAGATAAGCACCAATCAAAGCAGGTTGAAAATGCCCCCATCTGTTGAAAACCCCCAATTTTATACATCACTACCTGAATTCCAGACTCAAATGATCAACTGCCCATGGGACATTCTCACTTGGAAGTCCCAAAACCTCATCAAACATATATGCCCAAAGGCAAACGGCTGACCTTTTTTTTTTTTTTTTTTTTTTTTGCGACAGAGTCTCACTCTGTCACCCAGGCTGGAGCACAGTGGCACAATCTGGGCCCACGGCAACCTCTGCCTCTCAGGTTCAAGAAATTCTTGTGCCTCAGCTGCCTAAGTAGCTAAGACTACAGGCAAGTGCCTAATTTTTGTATTTTTAGTAGAGACAGGGTTTCACCATGTTGGCCAAGCTGGTCTTGAACTCCTGACCTCAAATGATCCTCCTGCTTTGGCCTCCCAAAGTGCTGGGATTACAGGCGTGAGCCACTGCGCCTGGCCTGCTGACCCTTCTTTCATCAACTTGTCCTCCTTTTCAGACACCCTGTCTTCGACTGGGACCGTCCAGTTACTCATGCCAAAAACTCAGGGCACCCGCCACCCTCACCTCTCTCACCCCCCAAACACAGCCTAATGCCAAGTCCTATCAACTCAACAGCCAGGGTATCTCTCAAATCTGTTCTCTTTCCAGCTCTACTTCCAATGCCCTCATCCAAGCTCATGGCATCTTCTTCTTGCTCTCCATACAACTAGTCTCCTCGAAACCACTGTTGTACCCTCTGATCCATCACCCACACTCATTGTTTAATAGTTTTAAAAAGTCAGTGGGCGTGGAAGCTCACATCTGTAATCCTAGCGCTTTGGGAGGCCGAGGTAGGAGAACTGCTTGAGGCCAGGAGTTTGAGACCAGCCTAAGCAACATAGTGAAACCCCATCTCTAAAAATTAAAAAAAAAAAAAAAACTAAATTAAAATAAAAATAGTTTAAAAAGTAAACCAGGACCTCCCTTTTCAGTAAAGGCAGACTAGGTACTTTGGACAAAACCTCCTGGTAAAAACAGCTACAAAAGCGTTTTAAAAATTTACACACACACACACATTTTTTTTTTTTTTTTAAGAGACAGGGTCTTGCTCTGCCACCTAGGCTGGACTGCAGTCTCCTGATCATAGCTCACTGTAACCTCAAACTCCTGGGCTCATGGGATCCTCCTTCCTCAGCTAGGATTACAGGCACACATCTCCATCCCCAGCTAATTTTTTATATTTTTTCTAGAGATGGGGTCTCGCCATATTGCCCAAGCTGGCCTTGAACTCCTGACCTCAAGCCATCCTCCAGGTCAGCCTCCCAAAGTGCTGGGATTACAGGAATGAGCCACCATGTCCAGTTGACACACACAATCTTAAAAGCATCAAAGAGGCCGGGCGTGGTGGCTCATGCCTGTAATCTCTCAGCACTTTGGGAAGCGAAGGTGGGCAGGAGTTTGAGACCAGTCTGGCCAACATGGTGAAACCCTGTCTCTATTAAAAATACAAAAAAAATTAGTTGGGCATGGTGGCAAGCACTGGTAATCCCAGCTATTCTGGGGGTGCTGAGGCAGGAGAATAGCTTGAACCCAGGAGGCAGAGGTTGCAGTGAGCCAAGATCATTGCACTTCAGCCTGGGCGATAGAGTGAGACTCTGCCTCCAAAAAAAAAAAAAAAAAAATCCGGGTGTGGTGTGGTGGCTCATGCCTGTAATCCCAGCACTTTGGGAGGCCAAGGTGGGTGGATCACCTGAGATCAGGGGTTTGAGACCAGGCTGTCCAACATTGTGAAACCCGTCTCTACTAAAAATACAAAAACTAGCCAGGCATGGTGGTGGGCGCCTGTAATTCCAGCTATTCAGGAGGCTGAGGCAGGAGAATCACTTGAACCCAGGAGGCAGAGGTTGCAGTGAGCTGAGATTATACCATTGCACTCCAGCCTAGGTAACAAAAGCAAAACTCCATCTCAAAAAAAAAGCATCAAAGAACTAACAAAATAGTGAAGAATCGCCATGCTGAATCTGAGAGAGAACAGGATTCCCAAGAGGTGACCCAGAAACTTAAGGCTGCAGTTGCCCTGGAAGCTTTTGCCAATTGAAAAGAGGGGCTGAGAGGCTAAGCTCACTTTCAGTGGCATTGCATGGCTGGAGATAAATATTTAAGTCTGGGGCCTGCCAAGACTGTGGGTGATAAGCCGCCTCCCACACGCGAGTCAGCCCCCAAAGGACTGCATTTCAGAAGTAAAGGTGAACTGAAAGTAAAGCCATCCTTACCTAAATGATAGTCCAGATTTGAGTCACCCAGGTTCCCGAGAAAACACCATGCCCTAAGTATGAACTCCAGTGATCTCAGTTTGCTGATCCCTCCAGGCACCTGGCAAAAGCAATAGAAAATTCTCTTTGGCCAGGCACAGTGGCTCACGCCTGTAATCCCAGCACTTTGGGAGGCCAAGTTCGGAGGATCACTTCAGGTCAGGAATTTGAGACCAGCCTGGCCAACATGATGAAACCCCATCTCTACTAAAAATACAAACATTAGCTTGGTGTGATGGTGGTCACCTGTAATCCCAGCTACTCAGGAGGCTGAGGCAGGAGACTCACTTGAACCTGGGAATGGAAGGTTGCAGTGAACCGAGATTGTACCACTGCACTCCAGCCTGGGTGACAGAGTGAGACTCCATCCAACAAAAAAAAAAAAAAAAAAAAAAAGAAAGAACGAGAGGGAGAAAGAAAGAAAGAAGGGAAGGAAGGAAGGAAAGACTCTTTGGTGAATGAGAAAATCACTCCATTTCAAAATAGTTCTACAAATAATTTCAGAAACACAATGTTTAACATACAAAAATAAACAGACACAGGAGGAAGCAAGATTCCTTGAGCTAAAACCATCAGAAATAACAGTCAATAGAAAGAGAGCCAGAGGAACTCCAGACTAAAAAACAAATTAGTATTATTATGTTCAAGAAATTAAATGCCAAAATTGAAAATTTTAGCAAGGAACTGGAAGCTCTATAAATTATATAGCATATGTGAAAAAGAAATAAATAGAAAGTCAGCCAGGTGCAGTGGCTTGCACCTGTAACCCCAGCACTTTGGGAGGCCAAGGCAAGGGGATTACTTGAGGCCAGGAGTTTGAGACCAGCCTGGCCAACATGACAAAACCTCGTCTCTACTAAAAATATAAAAATTAGCTGGGCGTGGTGGTGTGCACCTGTAATCCCAGCTACTTGGGAGGCTGTGGCAGGAGAATTACTTGAACCCAGGAGGCCAAGGTTGCAATGAGCAGAGATCGTGCCACTGCACTCCAGCCTGGGTGACAGAGCAAGACTCAGTCTCAAAAAAAAAAAAAAGTCTATGACTAAAAAATTCAAACTAAAGGTGAGGCGCAGTGGCTCACGTCTGTAATCCCAGCATTTTGAGAGGCCAAGGCGGGTGGATCATGAGGTCAAGAGATCAAGATCATCCTGGCCAACATGGTGAAACCCTGTCTCTATGAAAAAAAAAAAAACAAAAAATTAGCCGGGCGTGGTGGCGGACGCCTGTAGTCCCAGCTACTCGGGAGGCTGAGGCAGGAGAATGGAGTGAACCTGGGAGGCGGAGCTTGCAGTGAGTTGAGATCGCGCCACTGCACTCCAGCCTGGGGGACAGAGCGAGACTCCATCTCAAAAAAAAGAAAAAGAAATTCACACTTGACCCATCATGGTGAAAATGTAGGAAATCAAAGACAACAAGAAAATCATAAAAACATAGATAATAGTGCTGGTTATTTACCTGGTTTCTGGTCTATGCTTACCCTTCTATAATCTGCTCTGAGATGCTGGGGCTAGGGTCTGCAAGCCACATTTTCCAGCCCCCTTGCCAGTTGACTTCCTGTTAGCTTCTGCCAATGAGAGGCACTAAAGGGAGCTTAGCAGGTGGGAGAGGGGATTCCTTCCTGTCTCAGACAAAAATAGACTCAGTAAAAAAAAAAAAAAAAATACTAAAGGCAAAGCACATCACTATATAATAATAAAGGTTTAATTTCCCAGGATGCCATAGTATTTCTAACTTTCAGTCACCTGTTAACGTGGCCTCAAAATACACAAATGAAGTAAAATGTTTTTTCTTTTTTTTTTTTTTTTGAGATGGAATCTTGCTCTGTTGCCCAGGCTGGAGTTCAGTGGCTCAATCTCGGCTCATGGCAACCTCCACCTCCCACGTTCAAGTGATTCTCCTGCCTCAGCCTCCTGAGTAGCTGGGATTACAGATGTGTGCCACCACAGCCAGCTAATTTTTGTATTTTTCATAGAGACAGGGTTTTACCATGTTGGCCAGTCTGGTTTCGAACTCCCAACCTCAGGTGATCTCTCTGCCTCAGCCTCCCAAAGTGTTGGGATTACAGGTGTGAACCACTGTGCCCAGCCTCAAATGAAGTAAAATTTCTGAATGTCCCGATGTTAAAATGGTTGGGAAGGCCGGGTGCAGTGGCTCACGCCTGTAATCCCAGCACTTTGGGAGGCCGAGGTGGGCTGATCACCTGAGGTCAGGAGTTCGAGACCAGCCTCAACATGGAGAAACCCCGTCCCTACTAAAAATACAAAATTAGCCGGGCATGGTGGTGCATGCCTGTAATCCCAGCTACTCGGGAGGCTGAGGCAAGAGAATTGCTTGAACCTGGGAGGCGGAGGTTGTGGGGAGCCGAGATTGCTCCGTTGCACTCCAACCTGGGCAACAAGAGTGAAACTCCGTCTCAAAAAAAAAAAAAAAAAAAAGGCTGGGAAGTGCTGACTTACAGTATGTCCCATGAGGCCTGTGCTCTAGAGAAAAATTACCCTAGGTAAGGACAATAGGGACGCAGCAAGTGTAAAGGCCCTGCAGTGGGCCAGTGTGACTGGAGCTTGAATAATGGGACGGTGGGAGAAGATGAGGTCAGAGTCAGGCTGGAGCCATGGCAGCTATGACCTGATAGGACATGGTAAAGAGGGGGCTGTGGGAAGCCACTGAAAGAATGAAGCAGAGAAGGAACATGACCAGATTCAAGGCTTAGAAAGCCACTTTGGCTGCTGTGTAGAGAATGGACTAGGTGGAGTAAGACAGGAAGCAAGGAGGCAAGCTGGGTGGTTCCTGCAGTAAGCCAGGTGGGAGGGGCAGGCGCTTGCACTGAGGGCTGCAGAGACGAAAGAGGTGGAGGGATGTGAGACATATCTGGAGAGGGAGTCTATAGAGTTTGCTCATGAATGGGATGGGAGGGGTGTGATACGAGGCAAGGGAAGAAATTGAGGCTACTAGCGGGTTTGGGCTTCCGCTATGGAGTGGATGGTCGTAGCACAGACTGCAGTGAGGAAGACAGATTTGAGGGGGGAAATCAAGCATCTTGTTCAGGACATATGAAGTTGCGGAGCCCAGCCGACGTCCAAGTGGGGACAGCCCGTAGGTGGTATTTGTTGACTGCGTAAGTGAGCTCAGTTCTTCCAGTGGGGAACACAGTCTGTAGTAAGGCGTAGTATTGAGTTTTAGACAACTCTGCCGAAACCCCTTAGGTGGAGAAGACTTCGGCTGCCTTGGGCCTTGCACCCGCTGGTTCTGGATGTGTCGTCTCCCAGGCTCACACGCTGGAGTCACGTCGATCCCCTCCTCCGTGGCCACTCTTCAGATGGATTCACATCGGTCCCCTCCCCCATGGCCACTCTTCAGATGGATTCACGTCGGTCCCCTCCCCCGCGGCCACTCTTCAGAGACTGGGTCTCTTACTCCTTTCCTCACAGGGCATTTCTAGGCCCCTCACTATCCTATTCAGATCCTTATTTTCGGAGCCTCTTTGAGTTTGAAGACGGCATTCTGTGTTCTGCCACTGCCAGCTCCCGTGCAAACACCATTTCCTTGATTCTTCATAACCCTTCGAGACAGAGCCTACCACCCCCATTTTAGAGAGTGTAAGCTGAGGCTGAGGGTCACATGCTATATACAAATTCCACAGGTGGGATTCGAGCCCAGAACAAACGGACTTAAGAGCCCCCCACTCCCTCTCACTCTGTATTCTCACTCCATCCCTTTGGTTTTCACATTTACCTGCATTTTCTTTCAGGACTTTTGAATCACCTCTCAAAGCTGAGAAGACAAGGGGCTGAATGAAATCTTCCCCTCAGATGCGGGGGAGTCTCTAAGCTGCTCAGGTACACGTGAGCTCCGGTTACATTTCTGGAAGGACATGGGCAGGAAACCGAGAGAGATGGGAAAGTGGCTCGGAGAGGACCAGCACTGCTCACACCAAGGAGTGGCTGAGCGTGCAATTTCAGAGGCAGCGCCTACAACAAACCAGTCTGGCCCAGTGCAGTGGCTCACGCCTGTAATCCCAACACTTTGGGAGGCCAACGCAGGATGATTACTTGAGCTCAGGAGTTCAAGACCAGCCTGGGCAACATAGTAAAACCCCATTTCTACTATTTTTTTTTTAATTAGCTGGGTCTAGAGTGGTGCACACCTGTGGTAATTAGCTGGGTTTGGGGTGGTGCGCACCTGTGGTCCCAGCTACCTGGGAGGCTGAGATGGGAAGATCGCTTGGGCCCAGGAGCTTGAGGCTGCAGGGAGCCATGATCGCGCCACTGCACTCCAGCCTGGGTAACAGAGTGAGACCCTGTCTCAAAAAACAAAACAACAAAAATAAATAAATGAAAGGAACCACCCTGGACAGAAAGGGCAGGCTTAACCTCCAGGGCCCCAGGTTTCCACAGGTGACCTCTCTCGGGTTCCTGGCAGGGCAGCAGGTGGACCCAACAGGCCAGTATGGGGCAGAAACACTGCTCTCCCCAAGCACATTCTCCTGCAGGGCCCCTCTCCTCTCGGGGGTTATTAAAGTAACATGTTGCAATGATACCTGTCAAGGCATGAGGAAGGGGGGCCAAACAGCAGGAAGTAATGAGAGAGGACGGCTGTCACCACTCAGAGGCCGACCTGCCCTGGGCTCCCGCTCCCAGGGTCAGAATCCCTCACTCGGAGGCAGCCACTCTCAGCCTTGTTGGAGGGGCCTCAGGAACATCCCAGCGTGGACGAGATGGGAACCAGTCCTCTCTCCCCACACTTCCCTCCTCTGACTACTAAAGGGCATGATTTTGTTGTTTTAATTTGAATTTTTATTGAGTTTTTAAAACCTTTTCATTGAAGTATAACATACACACAGAAAATCTCCCAAAGCTGGCTGGGCACAGAGGCTCACACCTGTAATCCCAGCACTTTGGGAGGCCATGGTGGGTGGATCACTTGAGGTCAGGAGTTCGAGACCAGCCTGGCCAACATAGGTGAAACCCCATCTCTACTAAAAATACAAAAATTATCCAAGCGTGGTGGCACATGCCTATAATCCCAGCTCTGGGGAGGCTGAGGCATGAGATTCACTTGAACCCAGGAGGCGGAGGTTGCAGCGAGCCAAGATCACACCACTGCACTGCAGTCTGGTTGACAGAGCAAGACTCTGTCTCAAAAAACAAAGAAAGAAAGAAAGAAGGCTGGGCGCGGTGGCTCACGTCTGTAATCCCAGCACTTTGGGAGGCCAAGGCAGGCGGATCGCGAGGTCAGGAGATTGAGACCATCCTGGCTAACACGGTGAAACCCCATCTCTGCTAAAAATACAAAAAATTAGCCGGGCATGGTGGCGGGCGCCTGTGGTCCTAGCTACTCGGGAGGCTGAGGCAGGAGAATGGCGTGAACCTGGCAGGCAGAGCTTGCAGTGAGCCGAGATCACGCCACTGCACTCCAGCCTGGGGGACAGACCGAGACTCCGTCTCAAAAAAAAAAAAAAAAGAAAGCAAGAAAGAAAAGAGAAAAAGAAAAGAAAAGTGCCCAAAGCATATATGTATATATTTTTAAATTTAATTTAATTAATTAATTTATTTACTTATTGAGACAGAGTCTGAATCTATCACCCAGGCTGGAGTGCAGTGGCAAGATCACAGCTCACTGCAGCCTCGACCTCCCAGGCTCAAGCAGTCCTCCCACTTCAGTCTTCCAAGTAGCTGGGACTACAGGTGCATACCACCATGGGTGGCTCATTTTTGTATTTTTTGTAGAGACAGAGTTTCCTTATGTTGCCTAGGCTGGTCTTGAACTCTTGGGCTCAGGCAGTCCGCCCACCTTGGCCTCTCAAGTTGCTGGGATTAAAGGCGTGAGCTACTGTGCCCGGCCTCACATGTATACATAAGTATAGTGCTCAATGAATTATCACAAACTGAACACACCCTTGTAAGCAGCCCCTAGCACAAACTCCCCTTCACCCTGCTGTCAGGCATGGCTGCTGCGATGGAAATTGGTGCCACCTCTGTGGAGGTTTGATAGCAATTCCTATCCAAATTCCAAATCCACGTAGCTTCTGACTCAACTGCATTCTCACATATGTGTGAGATGATGTGTGTACACAGTTTTCCTTTGCAGTATTGTTTATTAAAACCCAAGACTGGCCGGGAACCGTGACTCACACCTGTAATACCAGCACTTTGGGAGGCCTAGGCGGGCGGATCACTTGAGGTCAGCAGTTCGAGACCAGCCCGACCAACAGGAAGAAGCCCCATCTCTCCTAAAAATACAAAATTAGCCAGGCGTGGTGGCACATGCCTGTAATCCCAGCTACAAGGGAGGCTGAGACAGGAGAATCGCTTGAACCTAGGAGGCAGAGGTTGTGGTGAGACGAGATCGTGCCATTGCCCTCCAGCCTGGGCAACAAAAGCAAAACTCCGTCTCAAAAAAAAAAAAACCACCAAGACTGGTAATGATTTACATTCCCATCAGTAGGAGACTGGGTAAATAAATGATGTTAGTTGAGTCCACATACTGGGATGTCACATAGCGAACCTAAAAAAAAAAAAGAGAACTCTTTAGGGACCGATATTAACAATCTCCAAGATATTCTAATAAGTAACAGAAAACAAGCGACAAATCCCTGCCTATGCTATGCTGCTCTCTGTTTACAAAAGCAAGCAGGTGGAAAGCAGATATACCTATTTTCAGTGTACATGGAGGATGTCGCTAGAAGGACGTGCAAGAAGCTAGTAACATCGGTTCCTCCAGAAAGGGGAACGGGGGACTGGGAAATGACATTTCCCCACGCACTCTTTGTTTTTAGAGACAGGGTCGCATTCTGTCACCCAGGTCGGAGTGCAATGGCGCCAGCATAGCTCACTGTAGACTCCAGCTCCTGGGCTGAAGTGCTCCTCTAGCCTCAGCCTCCAGGGTAGCTGGGGCTACTGGTGTGAGGTACCATGCCTAGCTATTTCACCAAAATCTTTTGGATTTTATTTTATTTATTTATTTTTGAGACAGGGTCTCCTTCCATCACCCAGGATGGAATGCACTGGTGCAATCAGCTCACTGCAACCTCTACCTCCCATGCTTAAGCATTCCTCCCACCTCACCGTTCCAAGGAACTGGGACTATAGGTGCATGTCACCACATCTGGCTAATTGTTGCATTTTTTGGTAAAGATGAGGTTTTGCCATGTTGCCCAGACTGGTCTCGAACTTCTGGGCTCAAGTGATCCACCCACCTTGGCCTCCCAAAGTGCTGTGATTACGGGTGTGAGCCACCACGTTCAGCCCTATCTTTTGGATTTTATTTCATTTTAATTTAATTTTTTGAGATGGAGTTTTGCTCTCGTCACCCAGGCTGGAGTGCAATGGCGAGATCTCGGGTCACTGCAACCTCCACCTCTGGGGTCCAAGAGATTCTCCTGCCTCAGCCTTCCGAGTAGCTGGGATTACAGGTATGTGCCACCACACCAGGCTAATTTTTGTATTTTTAGTAGAGACGGGGTTTCACCCCGTTGGCTAGGCTGGTCACGAACTCCTGACCTCAGGTGATCTGCCCGCCTTGGCCTCCCAAAGTGCTGGGATTACAGGCGTGAGCCACCGTGCCTGGCAAGAATTCTCTTTTAAAAATCAGCCAGGTGCAGTGGGTTACGCCTGTAACCCCAACACTGTGGGAGGCTGAGGCAGGTGGATCACTTCAAGTCAGGAGTTTGAGACCAGCCTGGCCAACAAGGTGAAATCCCGTCTTTACTTAACATACAATGTTTAGTGGCATGGTGGTGCATGCCTGTAGTCCCAGCTACTCAGGAGGTTGAGGAAGGGGAATTGCTTGAATCCTGTGAGACAGATTGCGGTGAGTGGAGATGAAGCCTCTGCACTCCAGCCTGGGAGACAGAGCAAGACTTTGTCTCAAAAATAAATAGTGAGACTCCATCTCAAAAAAAAAAAAAAAAAAAAAAAAAGAAAACAGAAAAATCACCCAGAGTTCTTTATCAAAACTGGGGTGGGTGCTGGATGTGGTGGCTCATGCCTATAATCCCAACACTTTGGGAGCCCGAGGTGGGTGGATCCCTTGAGACTAGCCTGGGCAACATGGTGAAACCCTGTCTCTACAAAAGTACACAAAAATTCGCAGGGCCTGGTGGTGTGCGCCTATAGTCCCAGCTACTGGGGGCGCTGAAAACAGGAGGATTGCTTGAGGCCAGGAGATCGAGATTTCAGTGAGCTGAGAATGTGCCACTGCACTCCAGGCTGGGTGACACAGAGAGACCCTGTCTCAAAAAAAAACAGGCCAGGCCCAGTGGCTCATGCCTGTATTCCCATCACTTTGGGAGGTCGAGGCAGGTAGATCACTTGAGGTCAGGAGGTGCGAGAATCGCTGAAACCAATCAGAGGTTGAAGTGAGCCAAGATAGCACCACTGCACTTCAGCCTGGGTGACAGAGTGAGACTCCATCTCAAAAAAACAAAAACAAAAAGCAAACAAAAAAACAAACCAGCCAGGCATGGTGGCTCATGCCTGTAATCCCAGCACTTTGGGAGGCCGAGGCAAGTGGATCACCTGAGGTTGGGAGTTCGAGACCAGCCTGACCAACATGGAGAAATCCCATCTCTATGAAAAATACAAAATTAGCCGGGCATGGTGGCACATGCCTGTAATCCCAGCTACTCAGGAAGGCTAAGGCAGAAGAATCGCTTGAACCCGGGAGGCCGAGGTTGCGGTGAGCCGAGATCGCGCCATTGTGCTCCAGTCTGGGCAACAAGAGCAAAACTCCATCTCAAAACAAACAAACAAACAAACAAAAACAGAGTAAATTTAAATTTAAAAGTAATATTAGTACTGGATTATGACCCATGGAATAAAATAAACACCCATGAGTCCACACTGATATAAGCAAGTGACTGAACAAATAAGTAAATGAGGGGAGAGAGACAGCCCTTTCACACAGAAGAATTCTAATTATTAAATGTAGAAGGACTAAGACAAATGGAAAAATCACCATCACAGTGGCGGAGTAAAACTTGCCGCAGGCAAGATCCACCAACTGACGTAAGAGAGTCAGAGAAAGATATCTGCACACTCTCAAAGCACCCTCCCTTCCCCCACCAAGATATGTATTAGTTAAAAGAGGAAAATAGCAATTTTATTTTTATTTTTATTTTTTAATTCTTTTATTTTTGAGACAGAGTCTCGATCTGTCGCCCAGGCTGGAGTGCAGTAGTGTGATCGCGGCTCACTGCACCCTCCACCTCCCGGGTTCAAGTGATTCTCCTGCCTCAGCCTCCCAAGTAGCTGGGATTACAGGCACCCGCCATCATGCCCAGCTAATTTTTGTATTTTTGTAGAGACGGGGTTTCACCATGTTAGCCAGGCTGGTCTTGAACTCCTGACCTCAGGTGATCTGCCCGCCTTGGCCTCCCAAAGTGGAAAATAGCAATTTTATAGTGGAGAAACCTGGCAGACACCACCCAACGAAGGGACGAAGGTGGCCATCACCAATAAGTTCCATGATCTATTGATAACGTTTAGTCTGGATATGCACTGAGGGTACACCTCGGTGTCACCCTTCCCCATACCACAGAGCCTCCTCCAGCATGAGCTGAGGGGTACTCTACAAAGCCTCTGACCAGCCCTCCTCAAAAAGTGAGTCTCGGAAGATGAGAAAAAACTGAGGAACCCTCTGGGACTGGAGGACACTAAGGAGCCATGACAGCTCAATGCAATGCCAGGTTGGATCCCAGACCAGAAAATGGACATTAATGAAAAAACTGGTTAAATCCATGTAAAGCTTAGCTGGGCCTGGTCGCTGGTGCCTGTAGTCCCAGCTACTCAGAAGGCTGAGGTGGGAAGATAGCTTGTGGCCAGGAGTTCTAGACCACCTGGGCAACATGGTGCGACCCCGTTTCTAAATAAATTTAAAAAAATGTTTTTGGCCGGGCGCGGTGGCTCACGCCTGTAATCCCAGCACTTTGGGAAGCCAAGGCGGGTGGATCACCTGAGGTCAGGAGTTCAAGACCAGTCTGTCCAGCATGGCGAAACCCTGTCTCTTCTAAAAATACAAAAATTAGCCAGGCATGCTGGCGGGCACCTGTAGTTCCAGCTACTCAGGAGGCTGAGGCACAAGAATCACTTGAACCCATGAGGCGGAGGTTGTAGTGAGCCGAGATCATGCCACTGCACTCCAGCCTGGGCGATAGAGCAAGACACTGTCTCAAAAAAAAATTTTTTTTTTCTTTGAGATAGGGTCTCACCTCTGTTATCCAAGCTGGAGTGCAGTGGCACAATCTCAGCTCGCTCAGTCTCGACCTCCGGGGCTCAAGCCATCCGCCCACCTTGGCCTCTCAAGTAGCTGGGACTACAGGTGCGGCCAACATGCCCGGCTAATTTTTGCAGTTTTTGTAGATGAAGGGTTTCACCATGTTGCTCAGGCTGGTCTCATATCCCTGGGCTCAAGCGATCCTCCTGCCTCGGTCTCCCAAAGTGTTGGGATTACAGGTGTGAGCCACAGTGCCCGGCCAAAAAAAAAATTTTTTTTTTTTTAAACGGAGTCTCGCTCTGTCGCCCAGGCTGAAGTGCAGTGGTGCAATCTTGGCTCACTGCAAGCTCCGCCTCCTGGGTTCATCCCATTCTCCCGCCTCAGCCTCCCGAGTAGCTGGGACTACAGGCGCCCACCACCACGCCCGGCTAATTTTTTGTATTTTTAGTAGACATGGGGTTTCACCATGTTAGCCAGGATGGTCTTGATCTCCTGACCTTGTGATCTGACTGCCTTGGCTTCCCAAAGTGCTGGGATTACAGGGGTGAGCCACCACGCCCAGCCAAAAAAAAAATTTTTTTTTAATTAGCTGGGTGACGTGGCACTTACCTGCAGTTCCGGCTACTCTAGAGGCTGAGGTGGAAGGATGGATTTAGCCTGAGAGGTCGAGGCTACAGTGAACTGCGATGGTGTCACTGCATTCCAGCCTGGACAGAGGGAGACCCTGTCTCTGAAAAAACTATAAAGATTGGAGTTTATAGTATTGTACCGATGTTAATTTCCTCATTTTGATCTTTGTGCTATGATTACATAAGATGTTAACACTGGGCGAGGGTGAGTGAAGGACATAAGGTGTGAAAAGAAACTAAGGCTAGCCGGCGCGGCAGCTCATGCCTGTAATCCCAGCACTTGGCAGGCCGAGGCAGGCGGATCGCTTGGGCCCAAGAGTTTGAGAAGAGACTGGCAACATGGAGAGACCTCGTCTCTACAAAAAACACAAAAATTAGCTGGGCGTGGTGGTGCGTGCCTGTACTCCCAGCTACTCGGGAGGCTGAGGTGGGAGGATCGCCTGAGCTTGGGAAATTGAGGCTGTGGTGAGCTGTGATTGTGCCACTGCACTGCAGCCTGGGTGACAGAGGCGAGACCCTGTCTCCAAAAAAAAAAAAAAATTCACACTAAGGCTATTACCCTGCCTGCTCCTCTTGCAACATGTGGATTCCCACATTACGACACCCTCCCTCTTTCCCTCCAGCCTACTTTTACCCTTTAAAAGTGAAGCCCTCAAAATCATCTTTGGAGAGACGCACAGACCTCTCTCCTGGGCATGCCCTTAACATTGGCAAAATAAAAATTCTATATTGATTGAGACCTGTCTCACACATTTTGGTTTACAAAAGGAACTCTACACTATTTTTGCAACTTTTCTCTGTATCTTAAAACTATTTCAAAATAAAATTTAAAACAGGCTGGGCGCAGTGGCTCACGCCTGTAATCCCAGCACTTTGCGAGGCCGAGAGGGGCAGATCACGAGATCAGGAGTTTGAGACCAGCCTGGACAACACCGTGAAACCCTGTCTCTACTAAAAAGAAATACAAAAATTAGCTGGGTGTGGTGGCGTGCGCCTGTAGTCCCAGCTACTTCGGGAGGCTGAGGCAGGAGAATCGCTTGAACCTGGAAGGCGGAGGTTGCAGCGAGTTGAGACCACGCCATTACACTCCAGCCTGGGTGACAGAGTGAGACCCTGTCTCAAAAAAAAACCACAAACTTAAAACAAAAAAATCAGCCAGGCGCGGTGGCTCACGTCTGTAATCCCAGCACTTTGGGAGGCCAAGGCGGGCAGATCACGAGGTCAGGAGATCGAGACCATCCTGGCTAACACAGTGAAACCCTGTCTCTACTAAAAATACAAAAAATACAAAAAATTAGCCGGGTGTGGTGGCAGGCGCCTGTAGTCCCAGCTACTAGGGAGGCTGAGGCAGGAGAATGGCGTGAACCTGGGAGGCGGAGCTTGCAGTGGCTGGAGATTGCAACTCTGCTCTCCAGCCTGGGCAATAAGTGCGAAACTCCATCTCAAAAAAAAAAAAAAAAAATCACCCAGAGACATATCCTGGCATATTTTCCTCCTGTTCCTTTTCTTACGTGGGGGTGACATTTTCTGCTCCACCTAAGGAAGGTCATGGCAGACACATGATTCTACATTACTACATTGAAGTATCATGACAGCCAGGGGTGGTGGCTCATGCCTGTAATCCCAGCACTTTGGGAGGCCAAGGCGGTGGATCACTTGAGGTCAGGAGTTCGAGACCAGCCTGTCCAATATGGTGAAACCCTGTCTTTACTAAAAATGCGAAACAATTAGCTGGGCGTGGTGGCATATGCCTGTAGTCTCAGCTACTTGGGAGGCTGAGGCACAAGAATCGCTTGAACTCGGGAGGCAGAGGTTGCAGTGAGCCGTGATCATGCCACTGCACTCCAGCCTGGGTGACAGAGTGAGACTCTGTCTCAAAAAAAAAAAAAAAAAAGAAAAGAAAAGAAAAGAAAATGAAATATCTTGACAGGCATCATCACTCTCATTTCACCAACAGGGAAATTAAGGCCTAGGGCAGGTCAAAGAAATTAAGAAGGGCCAGGGCTGAATGTGAATGCAGGTCCCTGAGGCCAAGTTCCAGAATCTCACCACCACGCCAGGATTCTTGGTGGTTTTTTTGTTTTGTTTTGGTTTGTTTTTTTTTTTGAGATGGAGTCTCACTCTGTCATCCAGGCTGGAGTGCAGTGGTGCGATCTCAGCTCACCACAACCTCCGCCTCCCGGGTTCAAGCCATTCTCCTGCCTCAGCCTCCCAAGTAGCTGGGATTACAGGAGCACACCACCACGCCCGGCTAATTTTTGTAATTTTAGTAGACACAGGGTTTCACTATGTTGGTCAGGCTGGTCTCAAACTCCTGACCTCATGATCCGCCCCCCCTCGGCCTCCCACAGTGCTGGGATTACAGGCATGAGCCACTGCACCCCAAGCACGCCAGAATTCTTCCGAGGAAGTTCATTCCCTCACTTCTGCACACATTCACTTAAGCATGCCGAGGGCCTTGTGGGTCCTGGTCTGTGACAGACTGGGGGTGACATAGTCTAGGTGGCCGCAGTCCTGCCGTCAACCAGCTTCCATTCTAAAGGCTTAATGTCTGCAACCCAGGGCACCAGCTACCCAGCCTGGCCCAGCATGAGTGACTGGGGAAGGCGATATGCCCCTTCAAAAGGACTCACTCACTGCCCAGTTGTCAGCACCTTCTGGGTCCCCTCAGCTCTCAGATCGAGGTCACCCTCTTCCCCGGTGGCCAGTGACTGAGCAAGGCAGTGGTATTGTAGCAGGACTAGCTGCAGACAAAACTCCTCAGACACTGAGTTAAAGAAGGAAGGGGTTTATTCGGCCAGGGGCATCGGCAAGACTCCAGTCTCAAGAGCCGAGCTCCCCGAGTGAGCAATTCCTATCCCTTTTAAGGGCTCACAACTCTAAGGGGGTGCGTGTGAGAGGGTTAGGAGGTACGTGACTGGGGGCTGCATGCGCCAGTAATTAGTTGGGAACAAAGCAGGATAGGGATTTTCACAGTGCTTTTCTATGCAATGTCTGTAATCTACAGGTAACATCACCGATTAGGTCAGGGGTCAATCTTCAACTACCAGGCCCAGGGTGTGGCGCCGGGCTGTCTGTTTGTGGATTTCATTTCTGCCTTTTAGTTTTTACTTTTTCTTTCTTTGGAGGCAGAAATTGGGCATAAGACAACATGAGGGGTGGTTTCCTCCCTTAGTATCAGGACCTTCTCTAACGGGGGACTCCTCTGTCAGGCACTTAGATCCAGAGCTCCTCTGCTGGTGCCCTCTGCCCAATCCTCTTCCTCCCCATTTTTTTTTTCCTTTTTGAGACACGGTCTTGCTCTGTTGCCCAGGCTGGTCACTGTTCCCTCTGGTGCATTCTTTGTCCCCGTCAGCCTAGTAAGCTCCAGGGGCTGGCAGCTGGCACAGAGTAGGAGGCTGTACTCCCTGACCTTTCCATGCTGCACACAGTCCTGTGCCCATGCTGTCCTCAGACCTGCCAGGGCCATGACCAACCTGTCAAGGGTGTGGGAAACTCTGTTTGACCCAGCTCTAGGAGGAGGTGGAGCAGGCGGAAGGTAGAGGAAGCTGCTGCCCCAGTAGGTTTAGAGGGAGAGTGGGTGGGGGTGTGGCAGGGCCAGGCAGGTGAGGGTGTGTGGGTGAGGATGTGTGGGTGAGAGTGTGTGAGTGCCTGCCTGGCTCTCCTGGGTGGGGCTGGATGAATGTTTGGGCACAGGCAGCAGCTGTCACATGGCCTGGCTGCGGGTTTGGGACAGAAGCCAGGTAGATGGGCTGTGTCAGGCACAGCTACAAACTGTGCCAAGGAAGCAGCCAGAACAGGGGCCCGGGGAAACTTCTGCCTTGGCAGAAGATACTGGGGGGACAGGATGATTTGGGGAGGTCTTCCAAGGCCTATGGTGCTTCTTGGAGCCAGGGCTCAGGGCAGGGAGGGCTATAACCCTGGCTTGCCTGATTGGCTGAACACAGACAGATGGAAGGGGGTGTAAGCAGCCCGCTAGGTGGATGCCTAAGTGAGGAAGGAATGGATGGCCAGGTGGCTGAGACCCCCCTGCCAAGACCAGGACCCCACTGTTAGGCCTGTGGCTTCCATACAGCTATGGGAAGTGTTCCCCTTTGGGCACTGAGGCCATCAGCTTCAGCTTCACACCCTTTTCCAAACAGACAGAAGTCCTTCAGGTAACCTCAAAAGTCACTTCTCCTGGCCTTCCCCGGGGGGAAAGGAGAGAGCGGTGCTCGTGGGCAGGTGGCCTTCAGCGCTGGTGGAGGGCACAGCAGAAAGACTGCTGGGGGAGGCCCCCAGCAGACCTTGCCCAGACGTCAGTCCTCATTTGAGGCAAACTGTAAAATTATTATAATTTAGGCCAGGCGCAGGGCCTACGCCTGTAATCCCAGCACTTTGGGAGGCCGTGGCAGGAGGATCTCTTGAGCCCAGGAGTTTGAGCCTGCAGTGAGCTATGACTACACCACTGCACTTCAACCTGGGCAACAGAGGAAGACCCTGTCTCTAAAATAAATAAATAGGCTGGTCATGGTGGCTCATGCCTGTAATCCCAGCACTTTGGGAGGCTGAGGCAGGTGGATCACCTGAGGTCAGGAGTTTGAGACCAGCCTGACCAATATGGCGAAACCCCATCTCTACTAAAAATACAAAAATTAGCCAGGCATGGTGGCATGTGCCTGTAGTTCCAGCTACTCAGGAGGCCGAGACAGGAGAGTTGCTTGAGCCCGGGAGGTGGAGGTTGCAGTGAGCCGAGACTGTACCAGTGGACTCCAGCCTGGGCAACAGAGCGAGACTCCGTCTCAAAAAAAAAAAAAAACCCTGGAGTGTGGGAGGGTTTGTGTGGAAGTAAATAAAATCAGCCTCCACTGGGTAACTTTTAAAGGCAGGCAGTGGGTACATGGGAGGTTTAAAAAATTCCCTCCCTTTACCTTTGTGTATATTTGAAAACTGTTGTAATTAAGCTTTAAAAATAATCTAGGTAAAGTCTTGGTTAAAAAAAAAATAGTGGCCCATGACCAGCACCTTTTGGACAACTCTGGATTATGACAATCCAAGTCACTGTATTATACAGATTTTTTTCTTTTTTCTGTCTCTCTTTTTTTTTAAGAGGTGGAGTCTTGCTCTGCTGCCCAGGCTGGAGTGCAGTGGCCCAGTCACAAGCTTCTAACTCCTGGCCTCAAGCAATCCTCCTAGCTCAGGTTCCTGGGTAACTGGGACTGCAGGTGTGCACCACCACACCTGGCCTAAAACATTTCAAATCATGGTAAAATGCACACAAAACCTAACTATTTTTTGAGACAGAGTCTTGCACTGTCGCCCAGGCTGAAGTACATTAGTCCTCTCTCAGCTCCCTGCAAACTCTGCCTCCCGGATTCAAGGGATTCTCGTGCCTCAGCCTCCTGAGTAGCTGGGATACAGGTGTGTACCACCACGCCTGGATAATTGTTGTATGTTTAGTAGAGACGAGGTTTTGTCATGTTGGCCAGGCTGGTCTCGAACTCCTGGCCTCATGTGATCCACGCACCTCAGCCTCCAAAAGTGCTGGGAGATTTCAGGCATGAGCCACCACACCCGGCCTCTTAACCATCTTAAAGTGTACAGTTCAGCGGTGTGAAGCACATTTGCACCGTTGTGCCACCCATCCCCAGAGCTCTCTTCATGTTGCTGTTGTAGTTTCACAATGACTCCTCCAGACTTCTTCCACCCCCAACCCCTTGCCATAAATCACTGCAACTGAGGGACTGCAGCCCAGGAGTTTCTGAGGAAAGGACCCTGTTACCATCTGCCAGGTGGCAGCTCCACCTGGACTTAGCTGTGGGGCTGGTCCAGGTTTCCAGTGGCCTGGAATCCCAGCACTTAGGGAGGTCCGGGCAGGTAATCTCACACCTGTAATCCCAGTGGTGCATGAGCGGGCCAGTTGGACTGCCTGGACTTCCGGGGCGTGAGTCCTCATGGGCTCCTGAAGGTCTGAGGTCTGCCCCGGGGCAGACACCTGAGCAAGTCATGGCAGCTCTCAACTTCCACCCCAACCTCCTGCCTGGGGCTGCCCCAGTCACCCCTGGGGGTGGGGGGACCCAGGGAAGAGGAAGCAGGAGGAGTGAACGAAGGCTTCTCCCCAGCTCTGCTGACTCAGGGAGGCAGCCCAGGTCCAGGAGTCCACTTTGACCCCAGGTGCGAGAGTTGGGAGGGCTGGGGAGGCTGGGTGGGTGCACAGCCCCACTGGCTCTGCCCCACAGCCACAATACCCCTCTGTGACACAGCTGTAGAACAATCTTGGGCTGGATGTGGCAACTCACAGCTGTAATCCCAACACTTTTGAAGGCCGAGGCAGGAAGATTGCTTGAGCCCAGGAGTTTGAGACCAGCTTGGGCAACATAGACCTTGCCTCTATTTTACAAAAATATATATATATATATATATTTTTTGAGATGGAGTTTTGCTCTTGTCACCCAGGCTGGAGAGCAGTGGCGTGATCTTGGCTCACTGCAACCTCCACCTCCCAGGCTCAAGCCATTCTCCTGCCTCAGCCTCCCGAGTAGCTGGGATTATAGGCGTGCACCACCACCCCTGGCTAATTTTGTATTTTTAGTAGAGATGGGGTTTCTCCATGTTGGCCAGGCTGGTCTCGAACCTCTGACCTCAAGTGATGTATCCGCCTCGACCTCCCGAAGTGCTGGGATTATAGGCATGAGCCACTGCACCCAGCCTAAAAAACAATTTTAAAAATAAATAAAAATTTTTAAAAGACCAATCTTGGAGGACTGGCAGAGCTAGGGCCAGCACCAGGAGTTATCTGTTAGCCTGCACTTTGCAAGGTCTGAAACCCTCAGATGCTGCCTCTCCAGGAATGCCCAGCTCTCCTCCCTCAGGCTGGGGCCTGGCCCAGCTCCAGGGGAGAGAGGACAAGGGAGGGCAAGGAGTGAAGGGCGGCCAGGGGACACAAAGCTGTCAGGTCCCTGGACATGCCCAGGGGATGCTGCCTGCTTTACAAATGAAGAATCCGAGGCTCAGGAAGGTCACCAGAAAGTCACGGACAGGACTGGGATTCAGAGCCAGGGCTGCCTTGCTTCAGCTCCTCCTCCTGGTTAGAAAACAGTCCTGAATTGCCTTTTTGCAGACAGTGTCTTGGAGCTGAGCATGGCCAACTGTCAGGCACTGGAAGAAGAACTGGGGGAGTCTGGACATGCGCTGGCCACCAGTCCCCCACACTCAGGGCTCACTGTCTCTTGAGGGTGACAGAGGATAATGCTCTGTGACAAGCGCCATCACAGCAAAGAAATAGAAAAAGTCTGGAGCAGCAAGAGGATGGGGTGATTAATTTTGCCTTGAGGGGAGAAGCAGGGGCCTTGAGGACAGTGGGTGCTCTTAATGGACTATTCCAACAACCAGCCACTTACGGATGAGGACACAGAGGCAGCCCCCAGAGCAGAGTTGCACGGAAGCAGTAGCAGTGGCTTGGCCTGAAGACTAAAGGAGTTGCAGGGCCAGTCTTGAAGCTGGGACTATACCTCTCGGGCAGAGGAGTGTGGGGACAGAATGCGTAGGCTACAAGGCTCCCTCTGGGGCAGAGTAGGGGGTGGCTGGGCAGTAGGAAGCCAAGACAGGTTGTTGCAACAGTCAAGAAGAAAGGTGATGAGGCCAGAGGTGGCGGCCAGAGAGAAGAGGAAATTCCTCCTCACCAGGATGGCTGCAGGATGATACAGTCCTGGCCACTCACAGACAGCATGGATACAGGAAGACAGACCACAGACCCACAACAACGAAGGTGCATGCCGGTGTGGGCAGGACTCAGCCTCCCAGCACTTCAAGACAGGCCCATGACAAGCATTCTGTCCTTCTGACCAACCTTCCCCATGAGGAAAAGGGAGAAGGACCAACTGAACTTCACAGATGCTGCCACTTGCCAGGCACTGTGCAGGGTGCTTTCGAGATGCTAGTTCACTTAATCCTCCCCTTTTAGAGATGAGGAAACTAAGGCTCAGAGAGAGAAATTAAATCGTCCCAGGTCAGCAAATTCAGGAAGTAGGTGCATCCAGGGAGGCTGGTTTCACTTCTCCTGGCCTGGTGCCCTGAGTGCCCCACCCCTTGGCATCTGAATAGTGTGGCTCCCATACCAACTCTACAGGAATGTCATGTCTGGGGGCAAGTGGCCCCTTGCAGAGGCATCTGCTGTGCAGGCCCAGGAAGGTAAATAAAGTTCACTGAATATAAGATCCCCCCGTCCCAGCAGGAGTCCAGCTTGGCCTCTCCCTTACTGTCCGGGCAAATGCTGGAGGGAAGAAAAGAGGCCTGGCCTCCTACTAGCTTCTGCCTCTTCACCTCTGCCCAGCCCACTTTCTTCTCTCAAAGGCCTCAGCAAGGCCAATGGGAGGTCAAGGTCAAGGGGACGAGGTGAGAACAAGAGGCAGCCCGCATGGACAGGACTGCAGTGCAGTTGAGCACCTTCTTTTTTTTTTTGAGACGGAGTCTCGCTCTGTCACCCAGGCTGCTGGGGTGCAGTGGTGTGATCTTGGGACACTGCAACCTCCACCTCCCAGGTTCAAGTGATTCTCCTGCCTCAGCCTCCTGAGTAGCTGGAACTATAGGCGTGCGCAATCGCACCTGCCTAATTTTTGTATTTTTAGTACAGACAGGTTTTCACCATGTTGGCCAGGCTGGTCTCGAACTCTTGATCTCAGGTGATCCACCTGCCTTGGCCTCCCAAAGCGCTGGGATTACAGGCATGAGCCACTGTGCCCTGCCTTTATATATTTATTTATTTATTTATTTATTTTTGAGACGGAGTCTCACTCTGTCACCCAGGCTGGAGTGCAGTGGCGCCATCTCGGCTCACTGCAAGCTCCACTTCCCGGGTTCACGCCATTCTCCTGCCTCAGCCTCCCAAGTAGCTGGGACTACAGGTGCCCACCACCACACTCTGCTCATTTTTTGTATTTTTAGTAGAGATGGGGTTTCACCATGTTAGCCAGGATGGTCTTGATCTCCTGACCTCGTGATCCGCCTGCCTCAGCCTCCCAAAGTGCTGGGATCACAAGCGTGAGCCACTGCGCCCGGCCTTTTTTTTTTTTTTAAAGACAGGGTCTCACTCTGTCACCTAGGCTGGAGTGCAGTGTTCGATCATAGCTCACTGCAGCCTCTAATCCCTAGGCTCAAGGGATCCTTTTGCCTCAGCCTCTCGAGTAGCTGGGACTATAGGCACCACTGGCTTGGCTAATTTTTTATTTTTTTGTAGAGACGGTGTCTTGCTATGTCGCCCAGGGAACTCCTGGGCTTAAGCAATCCTCTCACCTCGGCCTCCCAAAGTGTTGGCATTACAGGCATGAGCCACTGCACCCAACCCAGAATCTGAGTTTTCATCAGAACTTATCTGTGACCCCTCTCTCTCTTCCTCATGCCATTTCTTGCAAGTGGATTCTTACAAGAACCTTCATTCAAACCCTCTCATAAACATCTCTATCACTGACTCTCCCACTCAGTTGACAGAATGAACACCTTCTCAGCAGCTTCCAGCTTCCAGGCCCTCCTTGGCCCCGTTTCTTTCCCTAGAGACCCAGGGGACCCGACCTCCCTGCCTGCCTGTGCCACCTCACAGGCCCCACGTCCAGCTGTGTGCACAAGCTCCTCTGTCTCAACGCTTCGGAGGCTCCCAGCGCCCACTTCAAGAGGCTTCTCTGGGTCTGCTCTCGGGTGCCACCTTCATCCCTTCCCACCACTAACCTTTCCCACCCAGGGCTTGGACCTTGCTAGCAAGCTGAACGTGCCCTGCCTTCTCTAGCCCTGCTATCTGCTCTGCTGGGAACACTCCTCAGTGGAAATGCTTCCAGGACCATCTCAAAAGCCATTGCTCCAGTGAGGCCTTTCCTTGGGTCCCCCAAACAGCCAAATAGGTTCTTGCTCTGAAACTTTATCTGTCCCAGTGAGTAACCCTACCAGACTGGCTCCTCAAGGGCTGAGACCCAAAGCAGCTATTAATGAGTTTTCTTAGACAAGTCCTCTGAAGTCTGGCAGTTCTATTAGAAATTCTGGCCGGGCGTGGTGGCTCATGCCTGTAATCCCAGCACTTTGGGAGGCCAAGGCAGGTAGATCACCTGAGGTCGGGAGTTCAAGACCAGCCTGACCAACCCCGTCTCTACTAAAAATACAAAATTAGCCGGGCATGGTGGCACATACCTGTGCCAACCAGCTACTCGGGAGGCTGAGACAGAAGACTCGCTTGAACCTGGGAGGGGGAGGTTGCAATGAGCTGAGATCATGCCATTGCACTTCAGCCTAGGCAACGAAGGTGAAACTCCATCTCAAAAAAAAAAAAAAAAAAGTAGCCAGGCGCAGTGGCTTACGCCTGTAATTCTAGCACTTTGGGAGGCCAAGGGTGGGTGGATCACGAGGTCAGGGGATCGAGATCATCCTGGCTAACACGGTGAAGCCCCATCTCCACTAAAAATATAAAAAATTAGCCGAGTGTGGTGGTGGGCACCTGTAGTCCCAGCTACTTGGGAGGCTGAGGCAGGAGAATGGCGTGAACCCAGGAAGTGGAGCTTGCAGCGAGCCAAGATTGCACCACTGCACTCCAACCTGGGTGACAGAGCAAGACTCTGTCTCAAAAAAAAAAAAAAGTTATTCCAGCCAGGCATGGTGGCTCACGCCTGTAATCCCAGCACACTGAGAGGCCAAGGCAGGCAAATAATGACCTCAAGTGATTTGCCTGCCTCGGCCTCTCAGTGTGCTGGGATTACAGGCGTGAGCCACCGCGCCTGGCCAGAAGTTCTTCCTAGAGGCTCTATGCTATCCTAGCAAGAATTGGTAAGAACAGCACAGAACACAAGGGGTTGCAAACTTGTGGGCAGTGGACCAAATTTGTTCCACAAGTGACAAAATGTTTTTTAATTGAGGTAAAATGTGCATACCATAAAATTAGCCGTTTTAAAGCAAACAATTCAATGACATTTGTATATTCATAACGTCGTGCAACCACCACCTCTATCAGGCTCCAAAACATTTTCCTCATCCCAGAAGGAAACCCTATGCTCCTTAGGCAATCACTCTGCCTTTCTCTCTCCCCACAGCCTCTGGTTCTAATCTGCTTTCTGTTTGTCTGAATTTACTTACTTATTATTAATGGTATCATTAATACATGTGGGCTTTGTGTCTGGTTTCTTTCACTTGCCACAATGTTTCGGAGGTTTATCCATGTTGTAGCAGGTATCATCAGTATTTCATTCCTCTTTTTCTTTTCTTTTCTTTTCTTTTTTTTTGAGACAGAGTCTTACTCCATCATCCAGGCTGGAGTGTAGTGGCACAATCTCCATTTATTGCAACTCTGCCTCCTGGGTTCAAGCAATTCTCCTGCCTTAGCCTCCCGAGTAGCTGGGATTACAGGCTCGCTCCACCATGCCTGGCTAATGTTTGGTGTTTTTAGTAGACACAGAATTTCGCCATGTTGGCCAGGCTGGTCTCAAACTCCTGACCTCAAGTGAGCCGCCTGCCTCGGCCTCCCAAAATGCTAGGATTACAAGGGTGAGCCACCACATCGGGTCTTTTTTCTTTTTTTTTGAAGATAGAGATGGAGTTTTGTGAGTTGCCCAGGCTGTTCCCGAACTCCTGGCCTCCAGAAGTGCTGGGAGATTTCAGACATGAGTCATCACATGGCGTTCATTTCCTTTTTATGGCTGAATAATATTCCACTGAATGGATCTACCGTTGTTTGCTTATACCCTCATCAATTGTTAGTTTGGGCTGTTCCACCTTTTGGCTCTTTGACTATTGTGGCTAGTACTGCCAAGAACATTACTTGTTTGAGGAATATAATTGCTGGGTCATATGGTAACTCTATGCTTAACTTTTGAATTGGAAACGGTGTTTTAATTTTTCGAATATGACTCCTTTACGTGTCTGTGTCTGTTTCCATGTCTTCCTACTGTCTCAGTAGGAAGCTCACGACTCATTTGCGTAATTTTTCTGGCCCCTGAAGGCACCTGATTTTGCTGCCCCTAGAATACTTTGGAAGCAAAAAGAAAATAACTCTGTGCCCAATTCAGCCAGAGTCGTGGGGTAAAATCTTTTCACTTCTCAAAGTACTACCGTGGTTCATCCCCAAAGGGGGGAAATCAGGTTTTCCGGAGAGGAGAGGCGGCTACAATCAGGGAGGTGAGGGACCTCACGCGCCTCTTCCTTAGAGGAGGCGGGCGAGGCGAACGGCGGAGGAGGAGGAGCGGGCGGGCTGTGCGCCCTCTGGGGCGTGGGCCGCGCTCGGGGCTGCCCACCCCTCGGTCCGAGCCAGGGCGCTCAGGGAGGCAGCGACGCGAGGCGCAGCCGGCCCAGGTTTCGCCCGCCACCGCCGTGCGGCGCCTCTGCGGGTCAGGGCCGGGGGCGCGGTCGGGGCCGGGCGGGGCCCAGGTTGGCTCGCGGGTAGGCGGCCCCGCCCCCCACATCCGGGGGCCGGGGCCGGGCTGTGGGCTCGCCGCGCGGCGGTGAGTCAGGCCGGGTTTTCCCTCCGCCTTTGGGGCAGGCGATCGAGCGCCGCGGAGCGCGTCCCTCCCTCGCCAATCCGGCTCCGGCGCCGGCGCCCGCCCGCCCGCCCGCGTTTTCCCGGCGCCTGCCGCTCCGCCGCTCCGACCCGGCTCGCAGTCCCGGCCCGAGCCGGCGCCTTGCAGGAGGGTTCAAATCCGCGCGAGGGAGCTGCGACGCGCGAGGGCTACGGAGCCGCGGGCCGGCGAGCGCGTCGCCACCATGGTAAGTGGGGCGCGCGAGGGGCTGGGGACCCAGGCTGGACTCGGGGGGTGGGGAGGGGTGGGGCGGGTCGCCAAGGTCTTGTTTTCTGGCGTCCTTGGCAAAGCTGCTGCCCCGCTGGCCGAGGCTCCCGTCTGAGAGAGATGGGCGGGGGTGGCAAGGTGCGGCGTGCGCCCAGGTGTCCCCTGCTCCCGGTCACCGAGGCACCGGATCGGGGACCGACACTGATGCTCCGCTGGAGGAGCAGGTGGCAGGCTACCTTGCTCTCCCCAACCCCTGCAAACGCGCTTTCCTCGGAGCAGCGCGCGGGACCCCTGCGCCACGGCTGGGTGGGGCAGGCGTCCTTGGCGCCGGCGTCTGACCTCGGCCTCCGCCCCCCTGCCCAGCCGCTCCCGGCAGGCCCCAGGGAGGGGCCAGGAGGAGACGCGCCTCCCACCCCGCCCCCCAGGTAGCCCCGGGACCTCCCGCAACTCTGGGGAGCCCTCGCCTTCACCCCTGCTTTCCTGACACAAATTCCGTGGGGATGCAACCTCGTTTGCCCCTCTGACTTGCCCATGAGATCTCTCGCCTCCTCCCACACCTCCTTTATCCCCCAACCCCCTGCCGGTCCACCAGGCTGCAGCTGCGGGCCTGCGGGTAGGGGACATTCCTAGGTCTTGACCGCTAGAGCACCCGGTCCAGTCCCGGCCACAGCCTTTGGCCCAAGTGAGGGCTGGCCTGGAGCCAAGCCGAAATCAGGGCCCTGGCTGTATCCAGAACGAGAACTGAGACCCGTTGTCTCCCACTGGGCCACCCCCCGACCACAACTACATAGGAACAAATTGGGCCTGGCTCTCCTCGGGAGGGAGCGGACGCAGGAGGCCATCCTGGGCGCGGTTATCAGCCTCCTCCCAGGGCCCTCCCAGGCAGGGCTTCTCTACCGGCTGGCAGCGTGTGGGTGTGCATGTGCGAGACTGTGAATGAATGCGGCCAGCCTGCTTCTGCCACCGCCTCTAGAGCTAGCATAGGCACTGGGAGTCCCCATGAGGCAGGTTTCCTCTATTTCTTCCTGACCTGGGGGGCAGCAGGAGGGATTCCAGGCCTGGTGGACCGCAGTGCAGAGCAGCCTGGTTGCAGGTGTCCTTGGGAGAAACAGGCGTGGAGGGCTGGGCAGACATACATGCAATACATACACAGCAGTGTGTGCCCATGGAGGGGAACCCGTGACCCCTGGCTTAGGACAACCTGCTGAGGTAGAGAGGACCTTGCCCAGGGAGTTGAGATTGCTTCTCACTGTGGGATCTTGGACAACTCACCTCGCATTCCTAGGCCTCAGTTTCCCGATCTGTAAAATGCAGTGAGGGTAATTACTGTCCTGTTTGCCCCCACGAGGCCGCTGTGGAGATGAAATGAGATAATGAAATAGAAGGGCTGAGAAAAAACTGTACACTGCGGTGCAGCCGTGAAGCACTATATAGTGATACTAAGCACCACTTCCGCAGGCTTTAGCCCCTGGTCTCTGCCTCAAGTGTCTGTCACAGAGGGGATGGGGTGGGCCAGCCTCTCCCAGCCCCTCTCTGGGCCCCCCTTGCCTACTACCCCCCGCCCCTTTTGGAGCTGGGACATTCCAGTCCCATTCCTTAGGGGCAGCTGCAGACACGCCCCTTAGCAGAGCTGATCCCCCAGCAGGTGGTGGGACCTTTCCCTGGGGTCAGGGCTCAGGAGGGGCTGACTGTAGCCAGGGCAGGCAGCACTCCTGCCCATGTGGGGACTGGAATGTCCCAACCCAGAGGAGATGCAAGATGGGATCCGAGAGGACTTCTAATCCTGGAACCTGTGTGCTTTCTCCCCTGCGGCTGAACATGACCTTAACCGCATTACTTCACTTTCTGAACCTCAGTTTCCTCTTGTGAAGCGGGGGATGACAGAACTCATCTCCTGTGTGTCTTGTGAGGATGTGATAGTGCCCTTTGGCGTGATCCAAAAGGGCACCAACAGGCTCCGGGACACCCCCCTCAAAGAAAGCACGTCCTCTCCTTCTTTGCTTCCTGGCCAGGGCAGCTGTGTCTTCCATCTCCACCAAGGATTGGTCCGAAAGAGATTCCTCTCCGTGTTCAGAGATTCCAGTGCTGCCTGCTAATCCTGGGGACTGGAGAGGGGTGAGGGGACTGGTGGCAGGAAACAGGAGTGGAGAGGCCTTAATGGGGCTAGCCAGGACCTGTGGAGAATGTGGCTTGAGTGTCCCAGCCCAAATCTAGCCAGCTGGGTGGTTGGGGGTTTGCCACTCCCAGGGCAGGGAAGCCCAGGCACTTGGCTTGTCCCCACCCTTCTCTCCACGACCCGTGCAGGGGCCCCGGCTTTTTGCTCTGATGTTCCAGTGAGGCTGCAAGGCACTTGCTGTCCTCCCTCCCTCCTCCCCCACCAAATCCCCTCCAGCCTGCACAGCTGCCCTGCCCTGAGCAGGCAATCCCTGGGCTTCCAAGCAACAGGAAGGAAGGAATGTGTGTGTTGGGGGAGGGGGTGGAGGTAGGATGGACCCCTTTAGGAAAAGAGACTGTCCCCACTCTGTGACATAGGCAGGGAGGAGCGTCCTGAAAGCTGGGGGCCTCCGCCCTGCTGGGGGAGCTGATAATCCAGTCAGAGAAGTCAGCCAGGAGGGGCACAGTGGGGACGGTGGGGGGCCTAAGGAGAGACAAAGGGAAGGGGCTGTCTGCTGCTCCTTCACTAGCCTGGGGGCTGGGAAGGACACTGGGTCATCATGCCACTGGGCTGCTCCTGCTTTGTCAGTGTGTCCTGGAAGGTGCTCAGTGCTGTGGGTGACCTTGTGCACAGCTGTATGATTGTGTTTGCTGCTGGACGTGACTGTCCGCACCGTGTCCTCTAACATGGGCTCTCTGTGCTGCTGGGTGGGGCTGACACGTGGCACACTGTGGTGTGTGTGGTTGTACGCACTGTTGCGGCCGGTGGCTACCTCTAGCTCAGGGACTCTCCCTGGACCTGAGATGCCTCGTGGGGAACCTGGGGGGTCGGTTATCTCTCCTCGAGACAGGAAGTGAGCATCTGCCCACGGGAAGCTGAGGCAGTGTGCATTTGCGGTGAGGTGGGCGTATTTGGCACTGCTGCCAACGTCTCCGCCCCCAGGGCCACACAGGGCTTACATTTCATAAGCCCTTTCCCCTCCATCTCTGACTGTCAATAATCCTTTGAGGAAAGCCGGGCAGGCAGAGTCTTTCCCACTTCATTTTTTTTTTTCCTTTTTTAAAATAAATAGAGATGGGGTTTCGCTACGTTGCTAAGGGTGGTTTCAAACTCCTGGGCTCAAGTGATCCTCCTGCCTCAGCCTCCCAAAGTGCTGGGATTACAGGTGTGAGCCACCATGCCCGGCCCTTTCCCACTTCAGAGATGCAGAAACTGAGGCATGGCAAAAGGCGGAGCATTTGTGTCTGGGGTCCCCTGGAGAGAGTGAGGGCAGGCTGGAGAGCAGGTCTCTGCTGTCCCCTCCCCAAGAAGCAGCAACAGGAGTTGAGTGTGCTCGTGGACAAACCACATCTCTGGCTGGATGGGCTTGTCGTGGCAAGGAAGTATCAGACGAGGAGGCAGGATGCTTCCATTCTAATACTTTTGGCTGTAGGTGGTGCATCCTAGGTCCCCACTAGACATTGGGCAGCCGTGACCAGCTATGACCTTGGGCAAGTCACTTCACCTTTCTGAGCCCCACTGACCTTTAAGAAGGGTCAATAGTTGGGCACAGTGTCACGCACCTGTGTTTTTAGCTACTCAGGAGGCTGAAGTGGGAAGATGGCTTGATCCTAGGAGTTCGAGGCTGCAGTGAGCCATGGTTGTGCTACTGTAGTCCAGCCTGGGTGACAGAGTGAAGAGCAAGACCCTGTCTCAAAAAAAAAAAAAAAAAAGGAAAGGACAATAACTCTGTCACAGGACTCAGCAGGACCCGTATGCAGGGCTGAGTCGCTGTAGGAACCCAGCCCCTGTGATTCCTTACCTGGATGCATCCCCTATGTGGCCTGCAACGTGTGTTCTCAGGGGCTGGGCTGGGTGGGGTGTGCAAACCCGGATTCGCCCCATCCTGGGTCTGGGGGTTGTTGAGGGGAGAGCTGAGGTCATTTTTGCACAGGGTGAGGTGAGGCTGTGGGTTTGGGGCAGGTCCCCCTCCCGGAGAGCTTTGTCTTCCACAAACACAAAACCTGGAAATGGTTGAGGAAGATGGAACCTCCTAACGACCATTGTTCGGGGGCAGGAGTGGGTGCCCGGAAGCGTGGGTGGTAGTAGGGGACTCACAGCTGCAGCCGGCCTGCTGGGCTTCTGTTCGAGAATGGGAGCAGCTGCTCAGGGGTGGGAGGCAGAGAAGGTGGCATTCGTTCACTCGGCCAGACCTTTCTGCACGCCCGCTCCATGCTGGGCACTGGGCTGTGCAGAGGATCCCCAGGGGACTAGGTACCAGCCCTGCCTCCAGAGCGTGTGGCCCAGCACAGGTGGAAGGTGGTCCGTCAGCCTAGTCCCTTGGTGATGTTTGTGTGCCTGGCTGAGCTCAGCTCCAGCCAGCCTGTTGACCCTAGCTGTGGCCCAGGCCCTGGACTGGGTGCTCTGTCATGTTATCCCACCCCATCCTCCCAGCATCCCAGTGATAAGTGTTATCTTCGCCAGGGCATGTGTGTGGAAGTCCAGGCTCACTGAGGTTAGTAGCTTGGCCGGGGTCACACACCGATTGGTTCCGCCAGGGTTAGGATTTGGGACCCACCCTGCCAGGTGGTGGGCTTTGGAATAAGAGCATGTGCAGGGGCTGGCGTGAGTTCAGCTGCCCCTTCCCTCCTCCACCCACCACTGCCCAGATGGGAACACCTGTCCCGGAAACTGTGGCCATTGTTCACGTCATCCTTCCTCCTTTTGGGCCCTTCCTGTTTGTATCCCTCCCACTGTAGCCCCCAACCCCCGCCCCCCCACCCGCGATGCCAGATGTTTCCCTTGGGGAGCTTTGACCCTTTGCAGGAAGAGGGGCTGCAGGGGTTACCCCTCTCCCATGGGAAGGAGGGTCTCACTGGCCTTGGGTCTCTGTGCCTTCTCCCCACTCCACAGATTTGGTGGGGAACATGGCAGGAGGATAAGCAAGGTGAGGTTCAGCCAGGCCAAGTTTTCTTTTTTTTTTTTTTGAGATGGAGTCTCCCTCTGTTGCCCAGGCTGGAGCGCAGTGGCGCGATCTCAGCTCACTGCAAGCTCCGCCTCCCGAGTTCATGCCATTCTCCTGCCTCAGCCTCCCAAGTAGCTGGGACTACAGGCGCCCACCACCATGCCCGGCTAATTTTTTGTATTTTTAGTAGAAACGAGGTTTCACAGTGTTAGCCACGATGGTCTGCGGTTCCTGACCTTGTGATCCACCTGCCTTAGCCTCCCAAAGTGCTGGGATTACAGCCGTGAGCCACCGTGCCCGGCCAAGTTTGTCTTCCTTCGCCCTGTGTGGGCCCAGTGCTGGGAGGACGGCTCCTGTCCTGCTGCTTCCAGGCCTATCCCCTCCCGGTACTTCTGAATCCCACACAGGCCTCTAGGCGGAGCTGGCCCTTTGGTGCATGGCTGGGGCACCATTGCTCTTCCTTAGACTCATTCCAGCAAGTAACAGATGGGCAGGTGGCTTTGGGGCTTGTACTTCTTTCTCTTGCCAGTCTAGGGATCCTGTCCCGGGGTTCTCTCTTGGACCCACATCTGCCTTACCTGGGCCTGGGCTAGGTTGTGGGGAGCTACAGGGAGCAAGTGCCTTGTTTTCAGGCCCCAGGGAAGTTGGGCAGCCAGTGCTCACCTGCCCCTAATGGAGCCTCCCAATTCCTAGAAGCAGCTGCCTGTACCCTGTTGAAACTTCATGGCCACAGCCCCAGGCCCTGCTGGCATTGCCATGGGCAGCGTGGGCAGCCTGTTGGAACGGCAGGATTTCTCCCCTGAAGAGCTGCGGGCGGCACTTGCCGGGTCTCGGGGCTCCCGCCAGCCTGATGGGCTCCTCCGGAAGGGCTTGGGCCAGCGTGAGTTTCTCAGCTACCTGCACCTCCCCAAGAAGGACGGCAAGAGCACCAAGAACACCAAGCGGGCCCCTCGGAACGAGCCTGCCGACTATGCCACCCTCTACTACCGGGAACATCCTCGCGCGGGTGACTTCAGCAAGACCTCACTGCCAGAGCGGGGTCGCTTCGACAAGGTGCACCTTTGCTCATGCCCCTTACAAGGTGTGGGGAGGGTGGGGTCTCCTTGGAGACCCTGATGTTGGGATGGGGTGGGGACAGGGCATGCTGAGATACGAAAATCATGCTACGGGCTGGCCTGAGGTTTGTTCACTGCGGCCTGGTGGCACGTGCCCCGCGGTCTCAAAGAGGATCCCTCAGGGGCTGTGGGAGCATCAGGAGGTAGAGCAGGCAGCTGCCCAGGTCTCACACCTGCCCTCTCTGCCCTCTCTTCCTGGCAGTGCCGCATTCGCCCCTCAGTGTTCAAGCCTACAGCGGGCAACGGGAAAGGCTTCCTATCCATGCAAAGCCTGGCGTCCCACAAAGGCCAGAAGCTGTGGCGCAGCAATGGCAGCCTGCACACGCTGGCCTGCCACCCGCCCCTGAGCCCCGGGCCCCGGGCCAGCCAGGCCCAGGCACAGCTGCTGCACGCCCTCAGCCTAGATGAGGGCGGCCGTGAGCCCGAGCCCAGCCTGTCCGACTCCTCCAGTGGGGGTAGTTTTGGTCGCAGTCCTGGTACTGGCCCTAGCCCCTTCAGCTCCTCCCTTGGCCACCTTAACCATCTCGGGGGCTCCCTGGACCGGGCCTCTCGAGGACCCAAGGAGGCTGGCCCACCAGCTGTGCTGAGCTGCCTGCCCGAGCCACCACCCCCCTACGAGTTCTCCTGCTCCTCTGCCGAGGAGATGGGAGCCGTGCTGCCCGAGACCTGTGAGGAGCTCAAGAGGGGCCTTGGCGATGAGGACGGCTCCAACCCGTTCACGCAGGTGAGGGAGCCCCTGCCCTGGAGTCCTGTTCTGTGCCTCAGCACTGGGGTACAGGCCAGAGAGAGGGGCCCCAGCCAGCTCACCCACGTGGCCGTGGACACAAGAGAGCAAGAAAGGGGGAGCTGGCTGGGCTTCCTTCCTCTGCATCCCAGGTGGTGGGGATGTCATGTCACTGGGGGTCCTTGCCTGGGAGTTGTGTGGGAAGGAAGGAGAGAGGCTCCTTGGGAGGGCCATGTGATGGGGACACCTCACCCTGGAGGACATCCCGGGTTAAAGCGCATGTGTGGCTGGGTCCTGTGGTGTAGGAGCACAGGATATGATCAGTGGCTGGAGTATCGGGTGGAGCTCTGAGTCGCCTCTAGGGGGCAGGGCCACGGTGGATGCATCTCTTCCCCTTGACAGGTGCTGGAGGAGCGCCAGCGGCTGTGGCTGGCTGAGCTGAAGCGCCTGTATGTGGAGCGGCTGCACGAGGTGACCCAAAAGGCTGAGCGCAGCGAGCGCAACCTCCAGCTGCAGCTGTTTATGGCTCAGCAGGAGCAGCGGCGCCTGCGCAAGGAGCTGCGGGCTCAGCAGGGCCTTGCTCCAGAGCCTCGGGCCCCCGGCACCCTCCCAGAGGCTGACCCCAGTGCACGACCAGAGGAGGAAGCCCGATGGGAGGTGAGAGATGACAGAGGGCTCCGAGACTCTCCCATCTCCATTGCCGGTCCCTTCCTCTGCCTGCCCCCTCCCAAACCGGCTCCCCACACCCTACTTTGCTTGCGTCCTCCCCATCCCCCAGGTGTGCCAGAAGACAGCAGAGATTAGCCTCTTGAAGCAGCAGCTGCGTGAAGCCCAGGCGGAACTGGCCCAGAAGCTGGCGGAGATCTTCAGTCTGAAGACACAACTTCGGGGCAGCCGGGCACAAGCCCAGGCTCAGGACGCAGAGCTGGTCCAGCTGCGCGAGGCTGTGCGCAGCCTGCAGGAGCAGGCCCCTCGGGAAGAAGCCCCAGGCAGCTGTGAGACTGATGACTGCAAGAGCAGGGGCCTGTTGGGGGAGGCAGGAGGCAGCGAGGCCAGAGACAGTGCTGAGCAGCTGCGGGCTGAGCTGCTGCAGGAGCGACTTCGGGGCCAGGAGCAGGCGCTGCGCTTTGAGCAGGAGCGGCGGACTTGGCAGGAGGAGAAGGAGCGCGTGCTGCGCTACCAGCGGGAGATCCAGGGAGGGTACATGGACATGTACCGCCGCAACCAGGCACTGGAGCAGGAACTGCGGGCACTGCGGGAGCCCCCCACACCCTGGAGTCCCCGGCTCGAGTCCTCCAAGATCTGAGGCCAGCAGAGCGAGCTGACAGCAGAAACACTGTCAGAAGGTGCCCTGAGACGGCCGGCTCAGCCTTCCCTTGCACTGGTTGGGGTGGAACCTGCAGAGGCCAGCCCAGGGCTGGGGAGGTGCAAGGAGAGGAGGGATCCAGTGGGGCCGTGGGCTGGGTAGGGTGCCTTGGCAGGAGCCAGGACAAGGCCCTCCTGGCAGAGGAGCACCTAGGCAGGGCCCAGCCCTGCTTCCTGGAGTGGATGTGGTCCAGAGAAGGAGGCTGGGGGATCACCAGCCCCAAGGTCCGGAAGGGCAGGTCAGAGGGAGGGAGGCTGGAGACCTGGGCTGGGGCCTTCCTCCAGAGAAGGAGGCTGGGGTGGGAACATTGGCTTCCCCCAGAATAAAACCACGTTTTCTACCAGAGGCTCAGAATACGCTGAGCCTGTGACCAGAGGATGATGGATGGTCGGGATTGAGGCTGTTGACCTGGGCAGTAGCTCCTCCCATGGCCAGTGGTCAGTGGGAGGGTGTCCCCTGCACCTGTCTGCATGGCCACTGGGCATGTGTTGGGAGCAGAGGAATCCTACTCCTTGCCTCAGCCCCACACAGTTCCTTAACTGCCGTGTGGGCTGAAATTCCTTTCTTTAGCACCAGTGGAGTTTTCAGAAGGAACAATACCAGCGAATGCCAAGAAAACAAAGGGCAAGTCAACCAAGGCATTTTGAGAACATGAAATGTCTTCTTGGTGGGAAGGCTGGGCCCCAGGAGGATCCACAGGCTCAGACCATGCCCCTCCCGGCACCCGCCTCCTGTCTCCCTCCCTCCCTCCATAGGAGTGGGGGGGCCTTAGAAGTGCTCTGCCTCATTCCCTGTTCGTAGGAAGGTGCAGGAGAGGAGGTGGGCAAGCTTATGAGTTTCTTGGTAAAGAGCCTTTACCACAGCAACGAATGGGAACATTTCCCCATCAGCAACGGGGCTCTGGGGCATTATTAAGTAGGGGTGAAATATGATTGATTTACATTCTGGAAAGCTCTCCCAGGAGGAAGCATTCCCCACCCCGCCTTGCCTGTGTCCTGCGCTGGGCTCCAGGACGGTCAGTCCTCCCAGATCCCTGCTCTCAGCTAAGGCTGGTCCCTAAAACCCACACCTGCCTTTGATCTCTCAGAGGCCTGGCTTGCCCTCTGGGCCTTTGCTCCCCCGCTGGGTGCCTGGCCTGGAACACAGGTTCAGTCTGGCTGTGTGAGTGGCGTCTCTCCCTTCCTTTGAGGGAAGCTCAGCTTCCTTACGCGCTCATTGTTGGACTGGCTGCCGTGCATTGCATGCTTACTGTGCGCCAGGTGCTGTGCTGGGCCCTCTTGAGTGTGGGGGCACAGGCTGAATTAGATGAGCTCCTACCCCAGAGGGCCCTGCACACCGATGTCAGCTCACCAGTCCCTTCCCTGACAGGGCAGCTCGGAACTTCTGAGAAGTTGTCTGCAGAGAGCCACAGGTCACTCCCTTTGGCTACCCTGGCCATGCCTGGCAGCCCCTCAGGCCCCACAGGTGGGTCCTGGTTGTGAAGTGGAGTTAGTGCACATGGATGTCAGGGGACGGGTGTGAGGCATGAGCTGGGGGGCCCCCCTTTTCAGGGCAGAGAGTGAGGCGTGTGCACTGTCTGCTGTGGGGATGGTGTGTTTATGGCCATGTAAGTGGCAGATGTGTGTAAAGATGTGCTTGCGGGTGGTGGGTGTGTCCGAGGGGGTGTGTTTGGGAGCCTGGCCTCCAAAAGCCAGTGTCTGGGTTGGAGACAGTGCAGGCCCCTTCTTGGCCCCACCCTCTACCCCATTCCTTCCTGTCAGCCCCAGTCTGTCTTGGCACTGGCCAGGCTTGGGTGGAGCCTGTGTCCCAGACAGATCCCCTAGGCCTATCTGAGACCCATGCAGGCCCACACCTGAGCTCCTGTCTGCCTGAGGAGGGAAAGGGGGAGTGCCCAGGTCAGGCAGGCCAATCATCTACACACCCCCTTGGTACCCATTCCCATTTCACAAACTCCTCCAAACCCCAAATGGAAATCTCTGGGACAGTGGCTCCTCCAGAGGGCCCCTCAGAGCCAGGTGCTGGCCAGATGCCTTGATCACAGCCTCCATGGCCAGGGGACCGTCAGGCCAGGGGCCCACACAGCTGGTGCCAGGGTCCACCTCGGTATACCAGCTCTGCAGAACAGTTCCCCACCCAGCAATTAGGGAGCTGGGCTGGCCAGTACAGCCAGTGGGGAGTGGGTGGGAGGTACCAAAACTTGGCAGCCGTGCCAGAAACCAAAGCCAGGCCCAGATGTAGGGGGAGGGCACGAGAGCTGAACCTGAACCTGGGGCGTCTCGGAGCTGGATCCCCGTCAGCTCATCCAGGCTGGACAAACCAGTTCCTGGGTCCCCCAGCCGGCTGGGTGGCTCTGGGGCCAACCGACCACAGGTGTCACTGATCACAGGTGTCACTGTAGTGGTTACCACCTCAGGGCAGCCCCTCCCTCCTGCTGGCGGGGCCTCAGCTTCCCAGCTGCCCTGGCTTAGCCTTCTGTGCAGCCCCCCCGGCCCCAGCAGGCTTGGTCCGGGCAGCCTGCTCTGCAGAAGGTGGCTGCCTCCTGGTGCTGGGCTCCCTGCCTCTGGGGCCTCCAGTCCTTCACTCAGTGTCATCCCTTCCAGCAGCTCCCTGGGCCTTTTGGTCCATCCCTTCAGGCTTCTGACACACTAGTGTCCTCTAGTCACTGATAGTGGTGCCTCCTTCTTACCTTGGCAAGCCCTTGTAGCCCTCTGAGCCCTCATCCTGTAGGCAGAGCCCTTCAGTGCTCTGAGAAACCTTCCCTGAACTCACTGCCTCCCCTGCCTGGGCACTCCCTCCTCCCTGCGCCCACAGCCCCCATGCCAATCTCCGTCAGCTCTTTCCGTGCTGCTGTAATTGTTGGTTTGCCTCTGTCTCCTTTGAGCTGCGGGCATTGCCAGGGTAGGGTGGTGTCTTCACCGCAGCTCCAGAAGGCACTGGTGGGATGTGGAGTCAGGAGCAACCAGAGCCCCCCCATACTAGAATGGGTTTGAGCTTGGGGTGGTATGGATGGGGAAGACTTACTCTGAATGTTCGTTCACCATCCGTGGGCACCAGGTCTGTGCCAAGCACAGGGACTCCGGGGGCAGCTGCCATTCATTCCAGTGATGTATTTGGGGCCCTCTCAGGTGAGGAAGCCAAGGTGGCCAAGGCCCTCGGTCCCCTGCCCTGATAGGGCTTACCTGTGTGTGGGGGAGGGAGACCACACGTGTCAGAAGTAGTGAAGGCCGCTCCAAATAGTGACTGGGGCCAGGCAGGTGGAAAAGAGAACAGAAGAGAATCCAGAAGTGCTCAGACAGAACTAGGGACAACAGAGGGGCCTCCACGGTGGCATGGGTCGGCAGAGCGTGGAGCAGGCAGAGGAAGCCTGTCTGGGAGGTTGGGTACATTCCTCCGAGACTCAGGGGATGTAGGTGTTGAGGTTTCTGCAAAGAGGGTGCAGGCCCTGCAGTGACGGTTCAGATATTGATAACCCATCCCCCTTGGCAGGTGGGGGCTTAGGCATCCATATTGGATTCAGAAAAGAAAAAGAATGATGCTTCTTGCAGCAAAAGCAAAAGTGATTATGTCACGCGAGGAGAGGCTGGAGGGCCATGGGAGTTCCCAGCTGGCTCACTCATCCGTCCAGGAGGTGGGTCTCATGGTTTCATTTTGCTCTGGGCCTACTTAGAGTTTTGGCAAATGCAGAATTATATAACGAACCCAACAATGAAGATAGAGTTCTGTCACCCCCCAGCCATCTCCTGTGGCCCTCTAGTCCACCCCCTGCCCCACCCCCGCCCCTGCAACACCGATCTGCTTTCACAATAACCGTATGGGGTTTTTTCTCTTTCCTTTTTTGTGAGCGGCGTTTAATTCCTTTGCTCTAATATGTAATATTAGAACAGATTACAAAGTAGCAAGAAAAATATGACATTGGTGTAAAAATAATCTACACCTCATGGAAAGAATGAAGAGTCAGAAATAGATTCTATTCTGTAGAAAATCTTACACAATAAAGGACTTCAAAATAAGGGTAAGGAAGGATTCTTTAACAAGCGGTGCTGGGATAACTGGATAAAAATTTTGGGAAAGAAGTCATACTGTGCGCCACCCCTGCATTTATTTTATTATTTTATTTTATTTTATTTTTTTGAGATGGAGTCTCACTGTGTCGCCCAGGAGTGCAGTGGCGTGATCTCGGCTCACTGCAACCTCCGCCTCCCGGGTTCAAGCAGTTCTCCTGCCTCAGCCTCCTGAGTAGCTGAGACTACAGGCGCCTGCCACCACGCCTGGCTAATTTTTTGTATTTTTAGTAGAGACAGGGTTTCACCATGTTAGCCAGGATGGTCTTGATCTCCTAACCTCGTGATCCACCCGCCTCAGCCTCCCAAAGTGCTCGGATTATGGGCGTGGGCCACTGCGCTTGGCCCACCCCTGCATTTATTGAGTTAAATTTTAAAAATCCTATCCTAGGAAATTGGTGTCGGGGCTCAGAAAATGATACCCCAAAGTATGGAGCTGTGGGAGGCTGAATGCTTTGAACTAAAGTCTCTTACCATAGCTCACTCCTCTTTCCTCCCAAAACCCTCCTGAAGCGCAGGGAGGGGACTTCTCTGAAGTTCTCTTTTGTTTCTAAGGGAAGTTCCTGCAGAAGGAATGCCATTGTCTTGAGCCCTTTCCCTAGCATCTCATAAAACATGTACGATTAACTCACTGGAGAGGATACTGAAGGTGATACCATCTCTTCTGAGGACTGGGCTACTTGAGAGGTTTTATCTTCATGACAAGACAGCCTTTGTTTGCCATGCATTTCCTCCCCTCAACCTCCTAGCATCTGCCGCCACCTCCTCCCAGAAACCTCAGGCCCCAGTTTTTGGAGCTCAAATGCTATTTAGACTTCATCAGTCTGGCCCTTACTAGAGTCTCACATTTTGTGGGACTCCTGTGCATGTATGTAATAAATTTGCATGCCTTTTCTCCTATTAATCTGTCTACTGTTAATTTTATTCCAGAGACTCAAATTATTGAAGCTTCGGAGAATACAGGGAATGTTTAAAACTTCTATGCTGGCAAAAAGTGAATTCGATGATTACTGAATTAATGGGAGAATTGATTGCTTTGAAGGAATCCTCCCCATCCCTAACAAAAAACACACAATCCCTACGGGGACAGATGGGCAAAATCAACTAATACAACTTGGTGCACACTTGAAAATAACACCAAGATGCAAGGATGGCCACATACTGGGGGAGAACCTCAACTTTGCTCACATCCTTCTTGGCTGTGAGGCAGGCCAAGGCTCCCGGAGAGGAAGTGGGGAAGCCTGGGGCATTTGCCAAAGCCTGTGAGGTCAGGTTGGCTGGGAGGCGGCTTGGGCCCTTGGCCCCAGGCAAGGTTCAATCAACTCTCCACCCCTATGGCTTCCGTTTGGGCCAGGGCCACCCAGGCTCCTCATGCTTGGGCAGGCATCTCTGGGATCCGCCCTCCCGACGTCCCGACGCCCCTGTGGGCACACAGTCCTGCTGTGGGCCTTCTCCCCTGCTATATATCATAAGGTTTTTGAGCCGCAGTTTCCTTATGTGTACGTGGAGGACACTGGCTTCTTGAGTATCTCAGAGTACCTCCTGTGCAAAGCTTGTGGTGTTGGCGATAACGCAGTGATGAAGGCAAAACGTAGGGCCAGTGGAGTTGTTTTTGTTTTGTTTTGAGACAGGGTCTTACTCTGTTGCCCAGGCTGGAGTGCAGTGACACAATCTTGGCTCACCGCAACCTCCGCCTCCCAGGCTCAAGCGATTCTCCTGCCTCAGCCTCCAAAGTAGCTGGGATTACAGGTGCCTGCCACTATGCCTGGCTAATTTTTTTTTTTTTTTTTTTTTTTTGTATTTTTAGTAGAGACGGGGTTTCACCATGGCTGGTCTTGAATTCCTGACCTCAAATTATCCACCCGCCTCGGCCTCCCAAAGTACTGGGATGACAGACATGAGCCACCACGCCTGGCCCATGTTTGTTTGTTTTTGAGACAGGGTCTCTCACACTCTGATATCCAGGCTGGAGTGCAGTGGCGCGATCACTGCTCACTGCAGCTTCGACCTCCTAGGCAGCCTCCCATCTCAGCCTCCCAAGTAGCTGGGACTACAGATGTGCACCACTATACCCGGCTAATTCTTGTATTATTTGTAGAGACAGGGTCTTCCTATGTTGTCCAGACTGGTCTAGAACTCCTAGGCACAAGCATTCCTCCCTCCTCAGCCTGCTAAAGTGCTGGGATTACAGGCATGAGCCACCATGCCTGGCCCCAAAGAGGGTGATGGGAGTGGGGGCCAGAAGACAGAATGAACAAATAAACACGCAAGATAATTTCAAGTGCTATAAAGATAACAGGTCGGCCAGGCGCAGTGGCTCACGCCTGTAGTCCCGGCACTTTGGGAGGCCGAAGTGGGCGGATCACGAGGTCAGGAGTTCAAGACCAGCCTGGCCAGCATGGTGAAACCCCATCTCTACTAAAAATATGAAAAATTAGCCGGGCGTGGTGGCGAGCACCTGTAGTCCCAGCTACCCGGGAGGCTGAGGTAGGAGAATCACTTGAACCCGGGAGGCAGAGGTTGCAGTGAGCCGAGATTGCGCCACTGCCCTCCAGCACTCCAGCCTGGCGACAGAGCGAGACTCTGTCTCAAAAAAAAAAAAGAAAGAAAGAAAACAGGGCAAGGCATGGTGGCTCACTCCTGTAATCCCAATACTTCCAAAGGCTGAGAGGGAGAGGATCTCTTGAGGTCAAGAGTTCTCAACCAGCTTGGGCAACATAGGGAAACCACCTCTCTATTCTGAAAAAAAAAAAAAAAAAAAAGTGCAAAGGGGAGGAGGGGGAGGCATGGAGGATTCAAGGGGCGGATGGCCTGGAATGAGGCCCAACCAAAAAGGGAGCAGAAGTTGGCAACACAGACACCTGGCTTTTTCTCCAGGGCTGTTCCTAGTCCCAGCTGAGGCCTGAGGAGGAGTGGGGACTTCTCTACTCTTTCCCTCCAGAGCAGGGGGTCTGGGATAGAAAATTCAATCTGGGGCCGGGTGCGGTGGTTCATGCCTGTAATCCCAGCAATTTGGGAGGCTGTGGTGGGCAGATCACCTGAGGTCAGGAGTTTGGGACCAGCCTGGCCAACATGGCAAAATCCCATCTCTACTAAAAATACAAAAATTAGCTGGGCATGGTGGAGCATGCCTGTAATCTCAGTTACTCATGGAGCTGAGGCAGGACAATCGCTCAAAGCTTGGAGGTGGAGGTTGCAGTGAGCCGAGATCACACCACTGCACTCCAGCCGGGGCAACAGAGCAAGACTTCATCTCAAAAAAAGAAAAAAGAAAAAGAAAATTCAGTCTGGACCTGAGTTTGGGGTCAGTGCCTGTTCTCTCCTCCTTCCTAACCCTCACCCTTCCTCCTTAGGGCAGATGGGCAGCTTCCATCTTCTCCCCTTCACCCGTTCCCCAGGACAGCGACCAACACAGGGCGGCAGGGTAGCGCTGGACCCCCTCCTCCGCAGAATTGAATTCTGTTGAATACCCAGTGGGCAGATTAAGTTCGAGCTAAGGGGACCAGCAAGGCTGGGACAGGAAAGGAGTTTTCTTTTCTTTTTTTTTTTTTTTTTTTGAGACGGAGTCTCGCTCTGTCGCCTAGGCTGGAGTGCAATGGCGCAATCTCGGCTCACTGCAACCTCCGCCTCTCGGGTTCAAACGATTCTCCTGCCTCAGTCTCCCGAGTAGCTGGGACCATTGGACTACAGGTGCCCGCCACCATTCCCGGCTAATTTTTGTATTTTCAGTACAGACGGGGTTTCACCATATTGGACAGGCTGGTCTCGAACTCCTGACCTTATGTTCCGCCCGTCTCAGCCTCCCAAAGTGCTGGGATTACAGGCGTGAGCCGCCGGGTCCGGAGTTTTCTATCTTTCCTTTTCTTTTTTTTTTTTTTTTTTTTGAGACGGAGTGTCGCTCTGTCTCCCAGGCTGGAGTGCAGTGGCGCCGTCTCGGCTCACTCTGAGCTCCGCCTCCCGGGTTCACGCCATTCTCCTGCCTCAGCCTCCCGAGTAGCTGGGACTACAGGCACCCGCCACCACGCCCGGCTAATTTTTTGTATTTTTAGTAGAGATGGGGTTTCACCGTGTTAGTCAGGATGGTCTCGATCTCCTGACCTCCTGATCCGCCGGCCTCGGCCTCCCAAAGTGCTGGGATTACAGGCGTGAGCCGCCGCGCCCGGCCTGGAGTTTTCTTTTTTTTAAGCATCACTTGATATTTCAAGAGCTCTCAGTTCTCCTGAGATTTCTAGGCTCTGTCCAGGATCCCTAAGCCTGTTCACAGTCCTACTTGAAGTTTCTAATCTTTTTTTCTCATTAACCAAAACTGGAGGGAGGAAAAAGCTCATCATTTTCCCTGGACAGCAGCGCCTACTGGGAGTTTCACCCGCATTAACATGCAAACGACAGGCAAACTCCTCGTCATCCTTTCTAAGACCCTGCTCCAAAGCCCCGCCGAGCCCGGTGCGCACCTAGCCCAGCCACTGCCCCTCACGGCCCCCGCGCCGCCCTCACTGAGCAGGGCGGGCAGCGCTGTAGGCGTAACTGCTTGGGGCTTCTGACCCGGGAGCCGGGCGCTGGGTTGAGTGCGAGGCCGACGCCTCTTCTGCCGGTTGGGGAACCCGCCCACCGGCGAGGAGCGGTCGCGGCCAGCGGCTTCCGCCGACTGGGAGGCCCGGGGCCCGGCCGGAGGGACTCGGAACCTGGAGGCGACCAGGCGCGACTCCCCAGCGGACTACAGGCGCGGCTTTTCTGGCCGCCGCCCGGTTCCCGCGGGCGACTCCACTCGGCACGCGCGGCGGGGAGGCTCGGCGGTCAGGCGCAAAGCCGCGGGCTCGTGAGACGGCCACCCCTCCGCAAAACCTCCAATGGGCGGGCCCGGACCTCCGATCGCCCGCCGCGGCTTCCGGTTCCGATGACAGTGGCGCCGGAAGCCGGGGCCGGGGCTGCTGGGCGAGGTGAGAGCGTGAGGGCTTGGGAGCCGGCAGGTGCGGGCCGAGGGCGGGCACAGCGGCCGGCGGAGCTGAGGCGCGCGGCGGGGAAAGCTCGGCCGGCCTCCCGGGCCCCAGCCTTCTCCAGAACCCCTGCTACCCACGACTAAGCCCCGAACAATCTGCCCTTGGGCTTGTTCTCTTCGCAGTTGTCGGCCCGGGGCCGGGAGCTGGAGTCCCAGACTCATAGGTCCCGGCCCAGCCCCCGAAGAGCCGCCTCAGCCGGGGGGAGTTGCTCGGACTCAAACGTCCAGTCTTCGTGCGACCGCGCTGGGTCGGAAGTGAGCAGGTGCGCACCGGGCTCGGCAGGGCTTTGGAGCAGGGTCTTTGAAAGGATGACTAGGAGTTTGCCTGTCGTTTGCATGTTAATGCGGGTGAAACTCCCAGTAGGCGCTGCTGTCCAGGGAAAATGATGGGCTTTTTCCTCCCTCCAGTTTTGGTTAATGAGAAAAGATTAGAAACTTCAAGTAGGACTGTGTAGTAAAAAAAAATGGAGGAGGGCGATATGACAGGGTAACTGGTGTGAGGATGGGGCAGAGGGGTCAGCGTTGGATACTGTGGTCTAGCAGAGCATCTCTGAGGACGTGACATTTGCGTTGAGACCCAAATTAGGAGGCAGGCATAGGAAGATACGGGAAGAGAGTGATCCAAGCAGCGGAAACAGCCAGTGCGAAGGCCCTGGGGCAGAAATCAACTGAGAGTATAGTCAAGGAACAGAAAGAAAGCTAGTGTGACTGGAGTATGGTAAGAAAGGGAAAGTGTGGTAGGAGATGAGGTCGGAGAGTTGGGGTTTGCTCACATAGAGTCTGTAGGTCATAGAAAGGAATGTGGAGTTTTTTCTAAGTACAGTGGAAATCTTTTGGTTTTAAGCAGAGGAGTGACATGTAGGGTAGAGAGTGGTTGGAGGTCGCGGCTGCAAAAGCATAAGAATTGGCTGGGCACAGTGGTTCACGCCCGTAATTCCAGCACTTTGGGAGGCTGAGGCTGGCAGATGGCTTGAGCTCAGCACTTCAGGACCAACCTGGCCAACATGGTGAAACCCTGTCTCTCCAAAAAATAAGACTGGGCGCAGTGGCTCACGCTTGTAACCCCAGCACTTTGGGAGGCCAAGGCGGGAGGATCACTTGAGGCCAGGAGTTCAAGACCAGCCTGGCCAACATGGTGAAACCCCATCTCTACTAAAAATAAAAAATTTAGCCGGGCGTGGTGGCAGGTGCCTGCAATTCCAGCTACTTGGGAGGCTGAGGCAGGAGAATCGCTTGAAACTGGGAAGCAAAAGTTGCAATGAGCCAAGATCGTGCCACTGTACTGCAGCCTGGGTGACAGAGTGAGAATGTCTCAAAAACAAACAACAAAAAAATTAGCCAGGTGTGGTGGGGAGAGAGGGGAAGAATAGGGACAAAAGGGAATACATAAATAAATACAAAGGAGAAAAGGCCCCGCATGGACCACTTAAATGTGTCATGAACTCAGGAGTGTTCATGGGGGGACTACATGGTGCACCTGTAGTCCCAGCTTCTTGGGGTGGGGGGCTGAGGTGGGAGGATCACTTGAGCCCAGGAGGTCGAGGCTGCAGTGAGCCCTGATTGTACCACAGCACTCTGGCCTGGGAAACAGATTGAGACCCTCTCTCTCTTTTTTTTTTTTTTTTTAATTTTTAAGCAACCCTATTAACTGAAGAGACCCTGCCTCACAAAAAAAAAAAAAAAGCGTTAAGAATTGGGTCAATGGAGGTTGTCTAATCTTTGTCAGGCAAAAGGGACCTTTATGATTTGCTCAAACTTCCTTTCTCCCTACACAGGAGCTCCTTGTTTCAGGATGCTAAATACTCCAGGATAAACCTCCATACATGCCTTTGTGGAGATTTTAATATTTCACTCATGTCTCTTTTCTACCCACTCCTACACGTTTGAGCTCAGGCTCTCTAGCACAAACTTAGGAAATGGATGTGTTTTTTTTTTTGAAATGGAGTTTTTGCTCTTGTTGCCCAGGATGGAGTGCAATGGCATGGTCTTTGCTCACTGCAGCCTCCACCTCCTAGGTTCAAGCGATTGTCCTGCCTCAGCCTCCTGAGTAGCTGGGATTACAGGTGCCCGCCACCATGCCTGGGTAATTTTTGTATTTTTAGTAGAGACGAGGTTTCACCATGTTGGTCAGGTGGGTCTCAAACTCTTGATCTCAGGTGAGCCACCCGCCTCAGCCTCCCAAAGTGCTGGGATTACAGGCATGAGCCACTGCGCCCGGCCAATCAACAATTTTTTTTTTTTTTTGGAGACGGAGTCTTGCACTGTCTCCCAGGCTGGAGTGCAGTGGCACGATCTTGGCTCACTGCAAGCTCCGCCTCCCAGGTTCACACCATTCTCCTGCCCCAGCCTCCCGAGTAGCTGGGACTACAGGTGCCCGCCACCACACCCGGCTAATTTTTTGTATTTTTTTAGTAGAGATGGGGTTTCACCATGTTAGCCAGGATGGTCTTGATCTCCTGACCTCATGATCCACTCGCCTTGGCCTCCCAAAGTGTTGGGATTACAGGCGTGAGCCACCGCGCCCGGCCCCAATCAACAAATGTTTACTGAGCATCTACCATGGACCAGGCCCTAGTCTGGGCATTGAGGGGGAGAAAGGACAAGTCTACATTCCAGCCATCGAGCAGCTCACAGACCAATGGAGGAGGCTGACGTGGACAGGCTGTTACTGTGCTGCAGTAGTTGAGGACTCGATGGGTGTGGTATGGCCACTCTTGCCAGGTTATAAAGCAGAAAAGGAGGCAGGGAGATTTCACTGAGGGCTCAAGGAGAGGTGATAATTTAACTACAGCTTATGTACTCTATACAAAGAAGTGCAGAGGGCACTCTAAAAATGGGAAGAACTTGTGCAAAGGAAGCAAATATATAATTGCAAAGGTTTATATGTCAACCATGGTAGTGTTGGGCAAAAGGTAACGATCTGATGTGTGTTTCGGAGGGTCATCCTGGTGGATAATTTCTGTATATGTGAGACCTTGGGGAGGAAGGCTTAGGACCAGTGGACATGAAATTTCAATCATCAGTACTTCTATTAATCATGAAGTTTGTCAAAGACAAACACAATTCCTTGCGCCTGGTGAAGATGACTGACTATGATTCAGGCAGAGTGGCTTGCTCTGGACAGACTGAATTAACCTCCTGCATTTTTTGGATAGAATACTCACAAACAGTTCTGTTTTCTCAGTTCACTTATTTTATTTTTAAAAATTTGACCAGGTGATTTGGCTCACACCTGTAATCCCAGTGCTTTGGGCGGCCAAGGCAGGTGGATCACTTGAGGCTAGGAGTTCGAGACCAGCCTGGCCAAAATGGCGAAACCCCGTCTTTACTAAAAATACAAATATGAAAAAAAAAAAAAAGAGCCAGGTGTGGTGGCGCACCTGTAATCCCAGCTACTTGGGAGACCAAGGCATGAGAATTGCTTGAACCCGGGAGGTGGAGGTTGCCAGTGAGCCAAGATAGCACCACTGTACTCCAGCCTGGGCAGCAGAGTGAGACCGTCTACAAAAAAAAAAAAAAAAAAAAAATTACTGAGTTAATCACACTCCTCAGTTCATGATACATTTAACTGGTCCATGCAGGGCCTTTTTCTCCTTTGTATTTATATTCCCTTTTGTCCCTATTCTTCCCCTCTCTTCTCACAACAGGAAACCATTCTGATGTGTTTGGTGTATATCTTCTTTTTGTTTTTTGTTTTTTTGAGACAGGGTCTCACTCTGTTGCTCAGGCTGGAATGCAGTGGCATAATCATGGCTGACTGCAGCCTTGACCTCCCCGGCTCAAACAATCCTCTGTCCCACCTCAGCCTTCTGAGTAGCTGGGACCACAGGCATGTGTCACCATGCCCAGGTAAATTTGCCATGTTGCCCAAGCTAGTCTCAAACTCCTGAGCTCAGCAGTCTGCCTGCCTTGACCTCCCAAAATGCTGAGATTACAGGTGTGAGCCATTGCTCCCAGCCTATATGCCTATGTTTTTAATTTACATAAATGGATTCTGCCTAGACCTCATTTTTTTCCACCTCAGTGCCATGTGTGGATCTTATCGATGTTGCTCTGGGTATATCTGGGATGCAGTTTCTAAATGCTCCACAGGTTTCCATAGATGCAGCCCCCACATTTTACTTACTTGATTCCTCTAGTGATGAGGTCCCTAGATTGTTTCCTACTCCTTGCTACAATGCAGTCCTGTACCTATCTCCTTCCTCAGCTTTGTAAATACAATTTTATCGCTTCTCAGCCTTTTCGCTAAGATCAAGTGTAGTAAATACAATTTCAAGATGCTGATTTGAGCTTGCCTTTGATAAGCCTGGTAGCCCTTGGTGTCTGACAGGGCCAGATTGTTTGACCTTCGTGAGGTCCTGGCTTTTTTGAGCCATGTTTATTTTTGATAAATTGTGATTCTAGTTCCCAGACACTCTTGGCCAGCATTCTAGTGTCCTGCCATCTTCCCCGGTTGATCATTCTCATGAGCTCTGTGGTTAATTTTGTGTTTCTCGTCATCATTAATGGTTGCTGTACACTCATTCCAACACAGATATTTGCTCTTTCCTTTCCTGGTGAAACAGTGGCCTGTGAAGCTGGTCCTGGGAGTGCCTGTGATATGAAGTACATAGAGAAGGACTCTGAGGCCAGAGCCAGACTGTCTGGCTTCAGTTCAGTTCCCAGCTCCTCCACTTCCCAGATGCCTGACCTTGGGCAACTGATTTAATCTTTGTGTCTCATTTTCTCATCTGCAAAGTGGGTCTAATCATTGTACCTACCTCATAGTGTTTTGGTGAGCATTAGGTAAATGAATTAATGTATGCAAAGTCATTAGAACAGTGCCTGGCACATAACAGGCTCCTCTTTGGAATGTCAGCTGTTAATAATAGCAATAATAATAATTACATCATTTCAGATAGGAGACCCTGTTATATTTTGCCATAATGGGTCACATTCAGTTGCAGGGTGTTTGTTCAGAGGGGATGGTGGGGGGTGGGGTGGCATAGCTTCTGGACTCTGTGACTATAGATTCCAGTGTAATAGCATTAGCTGTAAGGAAAAAGGGAAGAAACACAGCCCCCAAGGCCCTGGGTGCCTTTTCACGGTCACTTGTTGCCTGTCAGGTTGGGAGACAGTGGCTACAGATGGGCCAAGGTGCTGAGGCCGGGACTCGTGCTGGTGGGAATGAGTGAAGAGAGCCTGTGAAACTGGGAGGGTCTTGGTGGTCACCCTGGACATAAGATTCTCTTTCTCTTTGATGCTCCTCCGTACCCTTCTTGAGAATGGGCATTGGGCTAGATCAGCTCTGTCACAGACATTCTGAGGTTTGCCCACATGTTCAGTGTCAAAGGCTGCTCTGAAATGGAAAGGAGCAGTGGCCCAGGGTAGAAAGGACACAGAAGGAAGCCCCAGTGGTAGGGAGAGGAGATAGGACAAGAAAAGTCAACTTTCTTTCAATGGTATAATGCGGAGGGAAGGTTGTGTTGCAGCAAGAGAGGTTCTTGTCTGGTTGGGGAGGCAGGCCCAGTGACCAAAACTGAAAGAGAAGGGTGCAAAGTGAGAGTAGAGGGAGCTAGGTGGGCACAGGCTAGAGACAGCTGCTGAAGACGCTGACGTCTGAGCTAACTCAGAAGTGATGGGCCAGCCTCTCAAGTAGTCAAGGAGGTAAGGGTGATGGAGAGCAGGCCAGGTGAGGAAGCAGCATGTACCAGGGCACGGAGTTATGAGAGAGCAAGGGTTCTGTGCCTGTCCTCAGGTGCGCAGCGGGTGAGGGTGAGGCAGGGGTGGTGGGCAAGCCTGTCAGGCCGGCATGGTTGGCAGTTATTCCCCAAGCTGTGTTTCCAAATATCAGCCACTCAAGGACAGCCTTTATGGCTTATGTTACTATAGTATGTAGAAAAGCAGTTCCTCTGACTGTAAGAATGTGGCCATAATAACTCTATGAAAATACATGGGCTGGGCATAGTGGCTTATGCCTATAATCCCAGCACTTTGAGAGGCCAAGGTGGAAAGATGGTTTGAGCCCCAGGAGTTTGAGACCAGCTGGGGTAACACAGGGAGACCCTGTCTCTACGAAAAAAATTTTTAAATTAGACAGGTGTGGAAGCATACTCCTGTGGTCCCAGCTAGTCAGGAGGCTAAAGTGGGAGAATCCCTTGGGCCTGGGGGATCAGGGTTGCCATGAGCTGAGATTGTGCACCTGCACTCTAGCCAGGGCAACAGAACAAGAGCCTGTCTCTCAAAAAAGAAAATACATACATGTAATATGACATTATACAGTATATGGATTTCTAGTTAGATAGTATTGCCAGCTAAGGGCTCTGTGAGACCTGCTCTCTATTCTGATTTAAAAGGGAGATGAGCAAAGATTAAGGCATGAAAAGAGTTGAAAATGGAATAATAATTTTCTCACCATGATTAAGAAAAACCTCATCCTCACACCAGCCTGCATCCTCCACTGGGCATCCCAGTGGAGTGAGGAGATGGGATGTTATATGCTTACCAAAACCTTGGTAAGCTGGGAACATTGTTACATGATGTGGGAATGGTGAGAGGGATCTGAAGAGAGGTGGTCTGGGCACCCTGCCTGCTATGCCACCGTGGCCCAGATGGGGCCTGACCCAGCTGACCCTCCCCAGGCTGAGGCCGCCATGGAGCAGTGTGCGTGCGTGGAGAGAGAGCTGGACAAGGTCCTGCAGAAGTTCCTGACCTACGGGCAGCACTGTGAGCAGAGCCTGGAGGAGCTGCTGCACTACGTGGGCCAGCTGCGGGCTGAGCTGGCCAGCGCAGGTGGGTGGCCACCCTTGCAAGTGCCCTGCGACAGCCTCCCTGAGGACGTGGGAGACCCGAAGCTACTGAGTGACAGGGTTCCGGAAGGACGATGATGAGGATGTTGGTACCTGCATCTCTAGGCCTCCTTGAAACCGGGTAATGACAGTCTCTGAGCTACTTCAAAAAGCCCAACAAATTATTAATTTACCTGAGATGATTCCCATTTACATTGTGTTTTCAACGTACTTTTCTATTTTTAACTTTTTTTTCGTCTCGTAATTTTTTTTTTTTTTTTTTTTTTTTGTGGAAACAGTGTCTTTGTTGCCTAGGCTGGTCTTGAACTCCTAGGGGCTCAAGTGATCCTCCTGCCTCAGCCTCCCAAAGTGCTGGAATTATATGCATGAGCTACCATGCCTGGCCTATTTTTAGCTTTTAAGATTTTAAAGATAATTTCAAATTTACAGACCAGTTCCAAGAATAGTATAAAGAACTGATATATACCCTTTACTTGGATTCACCAACTGCTCATATGTTGCCATATTTGCCGAGATCATTACTTTTTAACCATTTAAAAGTAAGTTGTAGATAACATAGCCCCAAGCCTTCGTGTGTATTTCCTAAAATCAAGGGCATTCTCTAACATAAAAACAGCGTAGTTATTAAAACCCAGAAATTGCCAGGCGCAGTGGCTCACGCCTGTAATCCCAGCACTTCGGGAGCCCGAGGCGGACAGATCACCTGAGATCAGGAGTTTAAAACCAGCCTGGCCAACATGGCAAAACCTCATCTCTACTAAAAATACAAAAACTAGCTGGGCATGGTGGTGGGCTGCAGTGAGCCGAGGTCATGCCACTGCACTCCAACCTGGGCAACAGAGCAAGACTCGTCTCAAAAAATTAAATAAATAAATAAATCCAAGAAATGAAACATTGATATAATATTACCTAATAACTATAGTTCACATTTCTTTTTTTTTGAGATGGAGTCTCACTGTTGCTCAGGCTGGAGCGCAGTGACGTGATCTTGGCTCAACTGCAGCCTCCACCTCCCGGGTTCAAGCGATTCTCGTGCCTCAGCTTCCCGAGTAGCTGGGATTAAAGGCGCACACCACCACCTGCAGCTAATTTTTGTATTTTTTAGTACAGATGGGGTTTTGACATGTTGGCTAGGCTGGTCTCGAACTCCTGACCTCAAGTGATCTGCCTGCCTCGGTCTCCCAGGGTGCTAGGATTACAGGTGTGAGCCACCATACCCAGCCAGCGTAGTCCACATTTCAATTTTGCTTTTGTCCCAGGAATTTTTTTTTTTTTTTTTTTTGTTACAGAGTTTTGCTCTCATTGCCCAGGCTGGAGTGCAATGGCGCAATCTCGGCTCACTGCAACCTCCGCCTCCCAGGTTCAACACATTCTCCTGCTTCAGCCTCCCAAGTTGCTGGGTTTACAGGCCCGTACCACCATGCCTGGCTAATTTTATTTTATTTTTTGTATTTTTAGTAGAGACGGGGTTTTGCCATGTTGGCCAGGCTGGTCTCGAACTCCTGATCTCAGGTGATCCACCTGCCTCAGCCTCCCCAAGTGCTGGGATTACAGGTGTGAGCCACCATGCCCGGCTGTTCCAGGAATTTTCATAAAGCATTTTAATATCCAGTCCAAGAACCAATCCAAGATCACACACTGCATTTAGTTTCTCCTGTGTAATCTTTAGTTTGTTTAATCTGAGACATTTCTTCTGTCTTCCTTTATCTTTCATGACATTGGTATTTTTGAAGCATTAAGGCCAATTATTTTGCAGAACGTCTCTCAATTTGGAGTTTTCTGATGTTTTCTCATTACTTAGGTTTTGCATTTTTGGCAGTACTTCAGAAGTGATTTGTTTCTCAGTGCATCACACTGGAAGACACAAGATGTTGGTTTATTGCATTATTGCTGTTGTTCACTTTTATTTTGGAGACAGGGTCTCACTTTGTTGCCCAGGCTGGAGTGCAGTGGCATGATCTTGGCTCACTGCAGGCTTGATCTCCTGGGCTCAAGTGATCCTACCACCTCAGCCTCAGGAGTAGCTGGGACCACAGCAGTACACTACCAGGCCCAGCTAATTTTTTTTTTTTTTTTTTATTGTAGACACAGGGTCTCCCTGTGCTGTCCAGGGTGGTGTCGAACTCCTGGGTTCAAGTGATCCTCCCGTGTCAGCCTCCCAAAGTGCTGGGATTATGATCTGCTGCACCTGGCCTGATCTTCACTTTGATCACTTAGTTAAGATGGTAGCTGCAAAGTTTTTCCACTGTAAACTTCCTAATTTTTCTTTGTAATCACTAAGTAGTTTGTGGGCTGTAATCCTAGCACTTTGGGAGGCTGAGGCAGGTGGATCACTCGAGCCCAGGAGGTCGAGACCAGGCTGGTCAACATGGCAAAACCACATCTCTACTAAAAATACAAAAATTAGCCGGGCATGGTGGCACATGCCTGTAGTCCCAGCTACTTGGGAGGCTAAGGCATGAGAATCGCTTGAACCCAGGAGGTGGAGGTTGCAGCAAGCCAAGATCACGCCACTGCATTACAGCATGGGTGACAAAGCGAGACTGTCTCAAAAAAAAAAGTGGTTTGTGGGGAGATACTTTGATACCATATAAATGTCCTATTCTTTACCAAATTTCAGCCTACTAGTTTTAGTATCCATTAATGATTGTTGTGTGAATTATTACTAAGCTGTCTGCAACATGGTGATTTTTCCTGCTTTGTCATTCTTTATACATTTATTAGTTGGCATCCAACTGTAAAGAAGCTTTCCCTTCTCCTTTCATTATTATCAGTTCACACTCATATTCTTATTTTATTCAATAGGTTATAATCCATTACAGTTATTTAATGTAATGTTCAAATTGTCTTAGGTCTGACCAGAGGGAGTCCCTGGTTCCTATGTCTTTTTTAAAAATTGAGCTATAATTCACTTACCATTAAACTCACTCTTTTAAAGTACTCTGGCCAGGTGCAGTGGCTCATGCCTGTAATCCCAGCACTTTGGGAGGCTGAGGCAGGTGGATCACCTGAGGTCAGGAGTTCGAGACCAGCCTGGCCGACATGGTGAAACCTCGTCTCTACTAAAAATACGAAAATTAGCTGGGCATGGTGTCATGTACCTGTAATCCCAGCTACTCGAGAGGCTGAGGCAGGAGAATCGCTTGAACCCAGGAGGTAGAGGTTGCAGTGAGCCAAGATTAAGCCACTGCACTGTAGCCTGGGCGACAGAGCAAGACTCTGTATCAAAATAAATAAATAAAGTACAACTCTGGATGGGCATGGTGGCTCATGTCTGTAATCCCAGCACTTTGGGAAGCTGAGGCAGGTAGATCGCTTGAGTCCAGGAGTTTGAGACCAGTCTGGGTAACATGGTAACCCTGTCTGCCAAAAATACAGGTATTAGCCAGTCTCATAACTCGGTCTCAAAATAAATAAATACATACATACATAGATGAAAATTAAAAAAATAAAGTACAACTCAGTGGTTTTCAGCATATTTACAGAGTTGTACAATCTTCACCACTATCTAATTTCAGAACATTTTCATCACCCCCAAAAGAAACCTCACCCATTGACTAGCTCTCCATTCCTCCCTCTCCCTAGCCTCTGGCAACCACTCATCTCTTTTCTGTCTCTCTAGATTTGCCTATTTTGGACAGTTCATATAAAAGGAATCATACCACATGTAGCCTTTTGTGTCTGGCTTCTTTGATTAATAGAATGTTTTCAAGGCTCATCTATGTTGTAGCCTGTATCAGCACTTCATTCCTTTCTATGGCTGAATAATAGTCCACTGTATGGATGTGCCATATTTTTCCACTAGTTGATGGACATTTGGGTTGTTTCCACCTTTTGGCTATTATAAATATTGCTGCTATAAATATTCACTTACAAGTTTTTGTGTGGACGTGTTTTTATTTCTTTTGGTATATCCTTAGGAGTGGAACTGCTGGATCATACGGTAACTCTATGTTTAACCTGGCAGTTACCAAACAGAATCCTATGCATGCTGTAGTCCATGAGTTAAAATAAACACTTGACCCTTAGTAAGTGCCAAATCATCTTCATTTCACAGCAACCTGTAATTTCACAGATGAGGAAATGAAGGCTCCCAGAGGTGAACTGGCTTTTCCCATTTGACCAGTTCCAAGTCAGACAGTTAAAAAGTGGCAGGACCTGGAAGAGAAGCTAGTTCTTTCACCCTGGCATTCAGGGCTGCCTCCTGGGCTACGGGGCTGGCATTTAGAATAGAGGAAGCAGAGCTAAGGTCTGCTGCCAAGGCAGGTGCCCCAGTCTTCCTCCTCTGTGTCCTTATTCCACTTTCTCTGCAGCCCTCCAGGGGACCCCTCTGTCAGCCACCCTCTCTCTGGTGATGTCACAGTGCTGCCGGAAGATCAAAGATACGGTGCAGAAACTGGCTTCGGACCATAAGGACATTCACAGCAGTGTATCCCGAGTGGGCAAAGCCATTGACAGGGTGAGCATGTGGCCAGCTCCAGGCCTGGGGTGGGAGTACCCTGAAGCTGGGATGTACAAGGACTCGAAGGACAGCCAGCAAGAGTGCCCGCATCACCAGGCCCTGTCTCTCCTCCTCCGTCAGAACTTCGACTCTGAGATCTGTGGTGTTGTGTCAGATGCGGTGTGGGATGCACGGGAACAGCAGCAGCAGATCCTGCAGATGGCCATCGTGGAACACCTGTACCAGCAGGGCATGCTCAGCGTGGCCGAGGAGCTGTGCCAGGTACAGCCGGGCCGGGCGGGCATGACAACCTGCCTGCTCTGCCTTTCACCTGCTAGTTTTCACTATATGAAGTCCCTGCCATTCTTCAAATCCATTTATTTCCTAAAGGAAATCAGCACCTCTGCCAGAAGTAGAAGGTAGCTTTAAAAACGTATATGATGAAAAGAGAAGTTACTCATTTCTAGTTAGAGTTGGTTGCCAGCCAGGGTTCTGAGCTGAGGCCTCATATCCCTTAAATGAAAAGGGAGATGAGTGAAATGACAAAGTAGTACTTGTTAGGTGTTAAAGACACACTGGTGGTAAAAGTAAAGATTTTCTCTACTGTACTAGGAGGATTGAAGAGGAGTAATTTTCTCGCCATGCAACTCAGTGCGTAGCCTGGGGACTGTCTCCATTGCTACGGTTGTGGGGTGGGGTTTGCAGTCTGCACTCTGGAGGTCAGCATGTCATACTCAGCCTCCCCAGGACTGAAATGGGAACAAGAGAGGCCCAAGTGGCTGGCAGGAGATCAAGCTCCTCAAGCAAAGCCCAGCTCTCTCTGGCCTGTCTTTGGCGGGTGAGCTTTTATTATGTGCATAGCAGAGAACTTTGGAAACACCATCTTCCAGTGGTGGGATCTCTTCTCTCTCTCCTTGTAGGAATCAACGCTGAATGTGGACTTGGATTTCAAGCAGCCTTTCCTAGAGTTGAATCGAATCCTGGAAGCCCTGCACGAACAAGACCTGGGTCCTGCGTTGGAGTAAGGAGGCCCTTGGGTGGGCCAGCAGCACTCTGCTCCGACCTCTCAGGGCACAGGGCTTGACTGTGGTCTTCAGTTCACCCAGATGTACTTGACTTGCCTCCAGCCCTGTCTCAAGAGCCTCACACAGGCTTTTGGGGCCCTCCTCTCAGGTCCTGGCTCTCAGGTCCTAGCCCCCACCAGCTCTACACTAAACTGGCCCCTTTCTTCCCAGATGGGCCGTCTCCCACAGGCAGCGCCTGCTGGAACTCAACAGCTCCCTGGAGTTCAAGCTGCACCGACTGCACTTCATCCGCCTCCTGGCAGGAGGCCCCGAGAAGCAGCTGGAGGCCCTCAGCTATGCTCGGCACTTCCAGCCCTTTGCTCGGCTGCACCAGCGGGGTGAGTGCCCAGGCGGCTGGGGTTGTGCTGCCTGGCCTGACACATGTCTGGATGTGGTGGGTTACATCAGGCTGCCAGTCCCTGCACCCGTGTGGGGCTGTCTGTTACGCAGATGCCTCTCCCCAACTAGAAACTTCTCTGACCCCTCATTGTGTCCAGGATGAACTCTAGGCTCCTCCTCTCTCACATCTGCCATACCTTTAGTTTATAGCTTCAGCGCAGACCACCCAGGGTCCTCGTGCCTGCTATGCGCCACACCACACTCAGAGCATGCCATGCCCGTCCCGCCTGTTCTGCCTCGTGTGCCTCCCTGACCTGGTTGGCCTATGGAAAAGTCCTTTAAGAAAAAAAAGAGGCCAGGCGCCGTGGCTCACGCCTGTAATCTCAGTACTTTGGGAGGCCGAGGTGGGCGGATCATAAGGTCAGGAGATCGAGACCATCTTGGCTAACATGGTGAAACCCCATCTCTACTAAAAATACAAAAAAAATTAGCTGGGCATTGTGGCGGGCGCCTGTAATCCCAGCTACTAGGCTGAAGCAGGAGAATGGCATGAACCCGGGAGGCGGAGCTTGATCGCGCCACTGCACTCCAGCCTGGGCGACAGAGCGAGACTCCATCTCAAAAAAAAAAAAAAGACTTGTCTGGGTGCAATGGCTCATGCCTGTAATTGCAGCACTTTGGGAGGCCAAAGCAAGGGGCAGATCACTTGAGCTGGAGACCAGCCTTGGCAACATGGCGAACCCCTGCCCCTGCTCCCATCTCTACAAAAAATAAAATAAAAAAGACTCAATTGAGCACTCTTCCTTTCATGCTAGAATTTCCAAACCTGGAATCTGAGTCTCACCTATGCTTACAAGTAGTAACCTGTACTAACTTGGTTTTTCAGTTCCACCTCATATTTATTATTTTAAATTTTATCTCAAAATAAATATGAAAACCAAGCCATGATTTATTAGTTATTTATTTATTTTTGAGACAAAGTCTCACTCTGTTGCCCAGGCTGGAGTGCAGTAAGTGGTGTGATCCCGGCTCACTGCAACCTCCACCTCCCAGGTTCAAGCGATTCTCCTGCCTCAGCCTCCCGAGTAGCTGGGATTACAAATGCCTGACACTGGCCGGGCGTGATGGCTCACGCCTGTAATCCCAGCACTTTAGGAGGCCGAGGCAGGTGGATCATGAGGTCAAGAGATCAAGACCATCCTGGCCAACATGGTGAAACCCCATCTCTACTAAAAATATGAAAAATTAGCCGGGCGTGGTGGCGGGCACCTGTAGTCCCAGCTACCCGGGAGGCTGAGGTAGGAGAATCACTTGAACCCAGGAGGCAGAGGTTGCAGTGAGCCGAGATTGCGCCACTGCCCTCCAGCACTCCAGCCTGGCGACAGAGCGAGACTCTGTCTCAAAAAAAAAACAAAAACCACACCAAAAAAACAAGTGCCTGACACCACGCCTGGCTAACTTTTTATATTTTTTAGTAGAGACGGGGTTTCACCATGTTGGCCAGGCTGGTCTCAAACTCCTGGCCTCATGTGATCTACCCACCTTGGCCTCCCAAAGTGCTGGGATTATAGGCATGAGCCACCACGCCCGGCCCCAAACCATGATTGAAGTTTTAGCTAGATACTGCTGCCTCCTGAAAGCTCTTAACCTGGGGTTGCTCTAAATGGAGATTAGTGTGGAGACACCAGTGCCAACCTGAGGACTTATTTGATCGTTGATGCAGTTGGGGAGGAAAGAGAACTGGAAAAGAACTGTCCCCATTCCTGATTCTGTGTTAGTAATGCCTGTTCTTGTCCTGCAGAAGCAGCCTGGACCTCCACCTCCCCAATGGATTTTACAGTCAAATTTGCCTGAGGGCATTTTCATCCCTGCTCAGTCTGCTCAGGGGCTTGGGAGCTGCTGGGCTCAGCATACTGTGCAGCACAGTCCTGCCGCCCGCTTGGGGGGTGGACCCAGAGCCCTGCACCCACTGAGCTGCACCCCCTGGTTGCCTTGTAGAGATCCAGGTGATGATGGGCAGCCTGGTGTACCTGCGGCTAGGCTTGGAGAAGTCACCCTACTGCCACCTGCTGGACAACAGCCACTGGGCGGAGATCTGTGAGACCTTTACCCGGGACGCCTGTTCCCTGCTGGGGCTTTCTGTGGAGTCCCCGCTTAGCGTCAGGTACAACCCAGCCCTGTGAGGGCAGTACAGGTGGGAGGGTAGAGAGGGAATCATCATTTGCCAAGGCCCTGCCGTGTGCCAGGAACAGTGCTCGGTGCTTTCAGAGACCGAAACTGGCTTTCTTAGTCATTCTTCAGGAGAGGAATTACCTGTTTTTACAGTTAAACTGAGACTAGGAAGAGTTATGGCCCGAGGTCACCATGAGGTCAGTGGCGTGGTCAAGGTTCCCGTTTTGTAAGGTCTCCTGAATGAGGTCCCTGCCTCTCTTGCACCTCACCCTGGATCATTGCAAGACCTTCCCAGCTAACCCATGCCCCTCTGCAGCCCGCCTTCCTCATGACCTCATGTCTTAAACACCACTTGCCTTCAGGGGAGATGTGAGTGGTTGAGTAATATGTATTCAGCACTGCTGCTGACACCTCCCTCAGAGCTCACAGCAACCCTGGGAGGGAGAGCCACTGTTATCCTCCTTCTACAGATGAGGAAATGGAGGGTCAAGATGTGCACTCACTTGCCCAAGGCCTCACAGGGAATAGGCACTTGAACCTGACCCCAGAGCCACACACTCCACCACAGTGGACAGTTGTCACTGTGTATTTAGACTGTTTATGGTGTCTGAGTACAGCACCTCAATATAGTGGACTGATTCTACGCTCATCTGTTACCATGGACTCAGTTTATAGAATGTTATTTCCCAGCAAGAACAACATCAGCACCTGAGGATGATTCTGTTGTGCAGGGCTACCCTGTGCACTGTGGGGTATTCAGCATCTGAGCTTCCAGCCAGTAGGCTCCCTTCCCCATGCAATTGTCACGAGAACAGAACCCCAACCTCCATTTGTTAGGCAGCCTAGTTGATAGCCACCATTATAAAGATGTGTTATGACTACACAGCAGGGTACATCCTACAGGCAGGCTGGGGCCCTTTGGAACTGCTCACTGTCCCCTAGTCACACCAAGGACTTTTCAGTCATTAGGATGAGCAGATATCTGCCCCTAGAGCTATAGGAAGTCTTCCCTGTAGGTTCTCAAATTTTGGGGTGCATTAGAATGAGTCTCTAGAGTCAGACATACATAAGTACATATGTGGCACCTTATGAAGAATGTGAGGGATCTTTGAGGACCGATTTGACTGTGCACCATTTTAGAGCCCTGTCTCAAGGTCCATGCTGAAGTATGGCACGCTGGCCCTTTTTGCCTGTCTGCTGTGATCTGAGCCACTCTAGCCCCTGTTCCTTGTCTGCAGCTTTGCCTCTGGCTGTGTGGCGCTGCCCGTGTTGATGAACATCAAGGCTGTGATTGAGCAGAGGCAGTGCACTGGGGTCTGGAGTCACAAGGACGAGTTGCCGGTGAGGCCTGGCCCGGGGAATCGTGGGCAAGAGGCACTGGAGAGGACAGCCATGACAGGAAGTGGAACTCACCCCCTTTGCTGCCCTTCCCAGATTGAGATTGAACTAGGCATGAAGTGCTGGTACCACTCCGTGTTCGCTTGCCCCATCCTCCGCCAGCAGACGTCAGATTCCAACCCTCCCATCAAGCTCATCTGCGGCCATGTTATCTCCCGAGATGCACTCAATAAGCTCATTAATGGAGGAAAGTAAGTTCCCCGTGCTCTACTCCACCTTGGCTTGGCTCTCCTACTAGCCACCCCTGAGACGTTCTCGGTTCTCCTCCCTTTGCAGGCTGAAGTGTCCCTACTGTCCCATGGAGCAGAACCCGGCAGATGGGAAACGCATCATATTCTGATTCCTACCTGGAAGGAATTTTGTTGAAAGGGGTTTTCACCTGTGAGCCTTGGTCTGTCTCAGTAGGGTGGTCAGCTTCAGTGGACTGTGGTTGGTTTCAGAGCGCCTGGCTGAGGAGTTCCGCTGAGGGGAGGGCTGGAGCAGCCCTTTGGCAGAGGCTGAGGAGGGAGATGGACCAGCCCACACCTGGCAGCTGGCTCCATGGCATAAGGAAAGGGAGATACTGGCCTCTGTGCTCCTGCTGTCTCTTCCTGTTCTGTTTGCCTTTGACTTAGTAGCAACCGACAGAGTGGCAAGGGATTTGGTCTTCAGCAGTAGACATCCTTCCACCCCTGCCCTCAGCCAAGTCTCTTGCTGCCATGCCAATGCTATGTCCACCCTTGCCCCTCGGCCCAAGGGTGTCCAGTGGTGGCCCACCTCTTCCTCCCACTACAGCCTCAACAGTACGTACCATCTCCCACTGTAAATAGTCCCAGTTAGAATGGAATGACGTTGTTTTATAACTTTGAACAAATGTATTTGCTGCCCTTCTCACTTCTCCTGGCCAACCTTTAGCCTCCCTGACAAATTATGACCACGTGTCTACCACACACAGGGGCTGGCACGGCCTGGGGGCTGCTGCAGACAAAAACACGGCCAGCAGGTATCCAGTGTCCAGGCAGGAAGAACCCAACTTGACTGCGGGGAGCTTAGATGGCAGACCCCGGGCAAGGTGCTTTTACATATACCCATACCAGATCTTACTACCTCCATAGGAGAAATCCGTGTAATGGGATTCAGGAAAATGAAGTAACTTGCACAACAGGGCTCACAGCTTAGAAAGGAGAGAGCTTGGGGTTTTAACCAGATCTGACCCTCAAGCCCAAGCTATTTCCAGTTTATTCCAGGGTGCCTGAACTTGGCTGTTATGTATACTGAGTCCCGTGCAGGGCCTCTGACAGCAGGAAGGGGCCCCAAGTCTAAAATATTTGAAGGGATTGGGTTACTAGGGCCATTATGTTAAGCAAGAGAGAGCTCGGGGGGATGCATTTTAGCTTCATATTCCTATTTAAAATTTGCTGTGTGGGTGGGTAAATTGCTTCCATAAGCTTCACAGTGGTATTTAAGGCTCCTGGGGTAAGTTAGGAATGGGGGTGTTCCTGATGTGGGGGCTTTAGGCTTCCGTGAAGTGGGTCTGGGCCCCCTACCTTACCTCACAGCCTCAGTCTACCCTGGAAGAGGGAGTTGAAAATGCTGGGATAACAGCAAGATCAGTTCTCAGCTTGAGCCAAAGCACCCGACCCTGGGCAGCTGAGCATTAGCACAGAACCCTCTGAGTCCTTCGGGCTCTCTGGTGAGGAAGACTGCTTCACTCTTCCCGCACACCAACTCCTTGGCCCAACCAGCAGCTACTGCTTAAGAAAACACCCACAGACTCACCACATTTTAGTCTTAGCATTTACTTTCCCCACCCCACATTCTTGGAACAGCCTTTAGTTCTACAGGAAATGGCACTGATGGACAGAAGACTGGCATTACTTTCATGAAAGGGCTGTTAGAGCTGCCTGGGAAGAAGGCGTGCCTTGGGGAACAGGAAAGATGCTATCACTGTGGGTGGGCAGGAGGACAGCCAGTCTTCCTGCCGCCAACCCAGTAGCTTCCAGCGGCAGGTGCCCAGGTGCTACCAGAGCCCCTCATAGGGGTAGGGGCAGGGACTGCACCTCCTCCAGGCACTCGTCGTAAGCCTCCTGGTACTCGTCGTGGGGCTTGACCATTATCACACAGGTGGGGCGCTTGGAGCCTGCGGCTGCACCCAGGTCCTATAGAGGGGAAAGAAGTGCTGTTTGGAAAAAAGGCTGTACAACCTGTATGCCAGGAAGTCACCAACTGATGACCCACCAGCCTAATCTGGCCTACAACCATGTTCTATTCGGTCCATGTTCTATTTAAAAGCATCTTGAATTGGTTGCCATCATTTAAACTCAATCAGACTTTGAAGGCATGGTCCAGCCACACAGGGCCTACATTCCCGCATGGCAACTATGAAAGGGCTCCAGCCCAGCAGGGGCTGTCCCGGTCCCTGCCACCCCCACTTCCTGTGCCTCAGATCTGGCCCCTGCTACATAAGATAAGGACAGCTACAGGTCCCTCTGAGTCTAAACCCACCTAACCAGACTAACATGGGTGAAGCATCTTAGCTTACAAAGCTTGCACATACATTTATCTCTTTATTCTCATAGTCCACAGATAACTGACTATTCGGTTCTTACCATCAGGCCAAACGGTAAGTTCCTTCAGAACAGGGCCTCTCCCTGCTTTATCCCAAGAAGTGATACTGTAGGTACCCATGATCCACCCTAGCCTTTTTTTTTTTTTGAGACAGGGCCTCACTCGGTCATGCAGTCTGGAGTGTGGTGGTGTATGATCATGGCTCACTGCAGCCTCGAACTCCTGGGCTCAAGTGATCTCCTGCTTTAGCCTCCCAAGTGGCTGGGACTACAGGCATGTGCCACCACACCCAGCTAATTAAAAAAAATTTTTTGTAGAGATGGAGTCTCACTTTGTTGCGCAGGTTATTCCTGAACTCCTGTCCTCAACTAATCCTCCTGTCTTGGCCTCCCAAAGCACTAGGATTACAGGTGTGAGCCACAGCCCCTGGGCTGGGATTCCCATCTTACAAGATGGGAACTGAAATGCAAGAAGTAACGTATCTGTAGTCCCAAAACTAAGAAGATGTGGAGCCGAGAATCCATCCAGGCCTGTCTTAGCTCCAACACTCCCGGCTCTTTCCCACACTCTCCTGCTATGGTAGACTATCCCAGACACCCCAGTGCTGAGCAAGGTCAGGGGGCCATGTGCTCCTTACCGTCTTAGAGGGGATATAGACATAGGGCAGATTTCGGTCCTCACACATGACTGGGAGATGGCAGTATACCTCAATGGGCAGTGTGTCTCCTGCCAAAACCATGATGCTGAAATGAGAAAACACTGTCATTTCTGGCTTGCTCCTTCCTTCTTTCAGTTGTAAATGCCGCCCTGGGCTGGGTCTTAGGGATAGAGACAAAATTGTGTTTGGTGAGCACACTCTTTGGGGGTGATCTCTACCTCTTGGCAACATACAGGTGCCACCAAAGTGATGTAGTGCTCGGACAGGTGAAGTACAGGATGGGTGCCAAGGTGTATGAGCTCAGCTCTCTTTGGAGAGTCAAAAAAGGGTTCAACCAGGAGGTGACACTTGAACAGTATGCTGATGGATGACTGTGTGTCACGCAGCCCATGGAGGGGCTGGGGCGGGGGAGAGCATGTGGTGCGAGAATCAGAACGGCACCAGACACAGCCAGAGAGACTGGCAGGGGACAGCCCCAAGGTCTTGAGTACCAGGCTAAGAAGCATGGGCTGTGTCCCAAGAGTGACAGTGAGGCAATGAAAGCTTGCCAGAGACTCCTCAGCCAGGGTTCCTAGCTGGCCAGGTGTCAAGGCTGGGGGGCAAGGGCCTCAGGAGCCTGAAGACACAGAAGGAAAAGTCTGCTCTCCCATGCTGGATAACAGGCAGACACACGAGGACAGAGCCCTCGGCTGAAAGAACTCCTCCACACTCCTACTGCTCCTCTGGGCTCTCTGCTGGCTCCCCTTCTGTTAAGCGCCTTTAACTGTGAGTGTTCCTCACAGCCTTGTCCTCGGCTGACCCCTCCTCTCAGTACCTTCTTCCTGGCTGTCCGGAGCCACTGCCATGGGGTCAGGTGCCATCTATGTGCTGAAAACTCCCAGATCTACTATCTCCAGCCTGGCCCTCTCTCTTCCATGCTCCACACCCCTATAGCTATCTGCCTATTTGACGGTTCTCCTGGTGTGGGGAGGGGTGGAAGTCATGTGTCTCTACAGCACCTCAAAAACTTACCCAAAACCAAACTTGTGATCTTTCTACACAAATCTGGTCCCCCTCCACTGTTCATATCTCAGATTGGGCCCTCTGTCCCTCCAGCTGGGCGTGTCAGAACCTACAAGTCGTCAATGCCTCCCCATTCTCCACATCTAAAAGTCCTTTCAAATCTGTCCCCTTTAATTCTGTCTCCACCATCACCTCTCCAGGACTGCAGTAGTCTACTACCTGAACTTTCCCAAACCTACTCGTACCTCTCTAATCCTTTCTTCAATTGTCAGAAAAATCTTAGGGTGTAGAAAATAATAAAAATTAATGTCACTTCCTGGCTTTAACCCCCAATAGCCTGCAAAGCACTGAGTGTAAAAACTAAATTTCCTGTGGTCTACAAGACCCCCTAAGAAGGTAGCACCTCTGCCCCCCGACCCCCTAAGAAGGTAGCACCTCTGCCCCCCCAGACCCCCTAAGAAGGTAGCACCTCTGCCCACCAGACCCCCTAAGAAGGTAGCACCTCTGCTCACCAGACCCCCTAAGAAGGTAGCACCTCTGCCCACCAGACCCCCTAAGAAGGTAGCACCTCTGCCCACCAGACCCCCTAAGAAGGTAGCACCTCTGCCCACCAGACCCCCTAAGAAGGTAGCACCTCTGCCCACCAGACCCCCTAAGGTAGCACCTCTGCCCCCCAGACCCCCTAAGGTAGCACCTCTGCCCCCCAGACCCCCTAAGAAGGTAGCACCTCTGCCCCCCAGACCCCCTAAGAAGGTAGCACCTCTGCCCCCCAGACCCCCTAAGAAGGTAGCACCTCTGCCCACCAGACCCTCTCCTGCCCCGAGGCCCACTCCAGGATCCTCCCACCCCCCCAAATTAATCCCTGTGTCTTAAGAGCTCAGCTCAAATGTGACTGCTGAGGGAAACTTCCCCTGATGTGCCCTCCCCAGCTAGGTTAGACGCCGTTGAGCATCAAGTCTGCCCAACACTATTGATCTCTTGAACACCTACAGTTTCACTTATGGGGATAAAGCAAGGAGGCCCTGTTCTGAAGGAGCTTACCATCTGGCCTGAGAGGGTGATAAAGGGAAGAAAAGTGTAAACAAGGTTCAAACTTTGATAAATGCCATTAAGAAAAGTGGGGTGATGAAGTAATTATCATTGCACTCTGTTATTTTCCTTCATGGCTATCACAACGTGTAATTATTTGTGTGTGTGTCATTATGTGATCAATGAATGTCACTATTTCCCCTATAGCACAGTGCCTGAAAAAGAATACATTCAATTGTTAAGGCTGCCAGGCGCGGTGGCTCATGCCTGTAATCCCAACGCTTCGGGAGGCCGAGGCAGGAGGATTCCTTGAGCCCAGGAGTTCAAGACTAGCCCGGGCAACATGGCGAGACTCCTCTGTCTCTGCAAAACAACAATAACAACACTTAGCCAGGCGTAGTGGCGCAAGCCTGTGGTCTCAGCTACTCGGGAGGCTGAGGTGGGAGGATCGCTTGAGCCCAGGGGGACGAGGCTGCAGTGATCGCACCACTGCACTCCAACCTGGGTGAGAGCTAGACCCATCTCAAAAACAAACAAAAACGTTAACGCTCAGTTCCTTAAATACAGAGCTGGAGAGGGCTCATCCCTAGGACTGAGATTCAGGGCTGAGAGGATTAGGGCCGGAGCCGGAGGTAATCTGAGGCAAGGAGCGGAGCCCGGGGAGGAGGGTTCCTGATTAATGAAGGTGGGTCTACCCTAAGGGACTTAGCTTACACAATTCGCTTCACTTTGGAATTCACTTTGAGCTGGTATACGTGATGTACCGGTATTGTTGTACCGGTATTGTACCAAAGGGACTTTACCGACTGCTTGATTGGCTTCTGTATATGGGGCTAGGTCAGAGTCAGCCTTTTTACTGCGCACCTACTAAGTAGAGATTTCTCTGTTAACGTTTAGAAATGCAAAATTCAGAGGAAGGAAGGTTCTTACCCTTTTTCTCCTTTGTTGACAAATTTCTGAACCTCTTTCACCCCGCGCCGAATCTGCTTCTGCTTCACCGCTGCAACGACAGAAGAGTCGGTCGGGGCCTCGCTCAGCCACCCGCGCCCCCATCCCGGCCACGCCGGGGTCCGCCTCACCTTTCTTGATGCATTTGTAGAGCTTCCGCGTGAGGCGGCGAGAAGCCAGGGGCTGCGCGATGGGGTTCTGGTTGACCAGCAGCTCCTGGTAGGTGCGCTCCCCGGAGCACGCCTCCGCCTGAGCCTCGGGCCCGTCGGGATCTGCCTTTATTTTGGTCATCGCAGCAGCCGCTGAAACCTAGTCCCAGGGAGGCGAGCGCACGCGGTCCACTACTTTAGGCATCACTTCCAGGTCATCAGCCGTGCGAGAAGCCGCGGTACAACACGGCCAATCAGGAAAGGAAGTCTCCGACTCAGCCCAATCGTTGACGCTCAGCTCCGTAAATACGGAGAGCGGAGAGGGGCGGAGTCATGGTCCTAAAGGCGGGGCCATCCCCGGACCAAGGGACTGGGCGGAACGGATTAGGGCGGAGCGGAGGGAATGTGAGGCAAGGGGCGGAGCCCTGGGAATCGGGGCCGGAGGGGGCGGGGCCCTGGGTGCTGGAAAGGCTGCCTCCTTTTCTTTTTTTTGAGACGGAGTTTCGCTCTTATTACCCAGGCTGGAGTACAGTGGCGCAATCTCGACTCACTGCAACCTCCGCCTCCCGGGTTCAAGCGATTCTTCTACTTCAGCCTCCCGAGTAGCTGGGATTGCAGGCATGCGCCACCACGCCCGGCTAATTTTGTATTTTTAGTAGAGACAGGGTTTCTCCATGTTGGTCAGGCTGGTCTTGAACTCCTGACCTCAGGCGATCCGCCCGCCTCGGCCTCCCAAAGTGCTGGGATTACAGGCGTGAGCCACCGCGCCCGGCCTAAGGCTGCCTCCTTTCTTGCATAATTTTTCTTTGTTTTCTGACCCCTGGACCCCGCTGCGCAGGTGTGAAAGATATAGAGCAAGGAATGACCCCACTGACCTGCGTCTGCACCGCTTTTCCCCAGATAGCGTGTGGCTCACTCTCATCCCGCAGGGTTCCGTTTCAGTGTTTCCTATGGGAGAGGTTTCCCTGGTGATTTTATCTAAAATTGCAGTCCCCTCTCTCTCCAAACCAGCATCCCCTCACCCGCTATTTTCCCGCAGTTCTTACCATTGCCTGACGCTACACATGCAGAGGGCCTAGCCGAGAAGCCAGCCGGGGCTGAGGGAAGGACGGCTCCAGCGAAGCCGGGAACAGCGGAGGGAAGGCTTTGGGGACTGAGCTCCCTGCCGTGCAGGGTGAGAGCTATGAAGAGCTGCCCTTTGGATGGATCTGTAGAAGGTAAAGGGACAGAGCTGCCAGGATGTGGGAGGCGGTGGCAGGCCGAGATCCAGTGGATCTTGGTGTCTCTGATTAGCCTCTTCCACTATATTTTGGAACTCTGGATGGATATTAATTAGATAATGGCTGCAAATTACTAATTTGTAATACTAATTACCTTTGATTCTGATGTGGCAGGCCTGCCATTTTTGTGTTGCTGGAACAGGCCGGTAAGTAGAAACTTAGAAGTGTTCTGGTGGTTGTGGGTGGGAGCACAGGTCAGTTAAACCAACTTAAAAATTGGCCTTTCCCCGGTGTGGTGACTCGTGCCTGTGGTTCCAGCTACCCAGGAGGCTGAGAGGGGGATCACTTGAGCCCAGAAGTTAGAGGCTTCAGTGATCCATGACTGCACCTGTGAATAGCCACTGCACTCCAGTCTGGGCCACCCAGGAAAATCTTGTCTCTAAAACAAAACAAAACAACAACAACAAAAACCTTGTAACTCGAACTAAAGTGCAATCAATTTTATTTGTTTTGCATTAAATAAAAACAAATAGGCCGGGTGCGGTGCCTTAGGCCTGTAATCCCAGCACTTTGGGAGGCCGAGGCGGGCAGATCATGAGGTCAGGAGATCAAGACCATCCTGGCTAACATGGTGAAACCCCCGTTTCTACTAAAAATACAAAAAATTAGCCGGGCATGGTGGTGGGCGCCTGTAGTCCCAGCTACTTGGGAGGCTGAGGCAGGAGAATGGCGTGAACCCAGAAGGCAGAGCTTGCAGTGAGCTGAGATTGCATCACTGCACTCCAGCCTGGGCGACAGAGCGAGACTGTCTCAAAACAAAACAAAACAAATAGCTTTCTATGGCTGGGCATGGTGGCTCACGCCTGTAATCCCAGCACTTTGGGAGGCCAAGGAGAGCAGATCACTTGATGTCAGGAGTTCAAAAACAGCCTGGCCAACATGGTGAAACCCCTCTTTACTAAAAATACAAAAATTAGCCCAGCATGGTGGCATGGGCCTGTAGTCCCACCTACTCGGAAGGCTGAAGCAGGAGAATCACTTGAACCCGGAAAGTGGAGGTTGCAGTGAGCCAAGATCACACCACTGCCCTCCAGCCTGGGTGACAGAGAGAGACTCCATCTCAAAAACAAAACAAAACAAAAAATATTTTTAAAAATTCAGTATTTTGCCCAGGTGTGGTGGCTCATGCCTGTAATCCCAGCACTTCGGGAGGCCAAGGCCGGTAGATCACCTGAGGTCGGGAGCTTGAGACCAGCCTGGCCAACATGGTGAAACCCTATCTCTACTAAAAATACAAAAAATTAGCCAGGAGTGTTGGTGGGCACCTCTAATCCCAGCTACTCGGGAGGCTGAGGCAGGAGAATTGCTTGAACCCAGGGGGCGGAGGTTGCAGTGAGCTGAGATTGCACCATTGCACTCCAGCCTGAGCAACAAGAGCAAAACCCCGTCTCAAAAAAAAAAAAAATAGTATTTTATCTTGTTTATTTATTTGCTTATTTTAGAGATGGGATCTCAGTATATTTGTTGCCCAGGCTTGCCTTGAACTCCTGGTCTCAAGCAATCTCTGCCTCAGCTTCCTAAGTAGCTGGGACTACAGGTGCACCTGCACCTAGCTATTGGGGGAACCAGTCCCCAATACTTCAACGTAGGTTCTTTTCTATTTTCCCTAAGTGTCAGCCGGTCTGAGAAATAAAGGGAAAGACTACAAAAGAGAGAAATTTTAAAGCTGGGTGTCCAGGGGAAACATCACATGTCGGCTGGTTCCGTGATGCCCCCCGAGCCACAAAACGAGCAAGTTTTTCTGAGCGATTTTCAAAGGGGGGGAGTGTACGAATAGGGTGTGGGTCACAGGGATCACGTGCTTCAAAGGCAATAAAATATCACAAGGCAAATGGGCAGGGCAAGGTCACAAGGCCAGGGCGAAACTCGAATTGATGATGAAGCTTCATGGCCCACTGTGCATGCATTGTCTTTGATAAACATCTTAACAGGGTTCAAGAGCAGAAAACCAGTCTGACTAGAATTCGCCAGGCTGGAATTTCCTAATCCTAGCAAGCCTGGGGGCGCTGCAGGAGACCAGGGCGTGTTTCATCCCTATCTATAACTGCATAAGGCAGACACTCCCAGAGCTGCCATTTTAGAGGCCTCCCCCTGGGAATGCATTCTTTTCCCGGGGCTGTTAATTATTAATATTCCTTACTGGGGAAATAATTCAGCGATATTTCTCTTACCCGTTTTCGGCAATAAGAGAAATATGGCTCTGTCCTGCCCGGCTCCCGGGCAGTCAGACCTAATGGTTATCTCCCTTGTTGCCTGAATATCGCTGTTATCCTGTTCTTTTTTCAAGGTGCCCAGATTTCATATTGTTCAAACACACATGCTTTACGAATAATTTGTGCGGTTAACGCAGTCATCACAGGGTCCTGAGGCGACATACATCCTCAGCTTACGAAGATGATGGGATTAAGAGATTAAAGTAAAGACACGCATAGGAAATTATAAGAGTATTGATTGGGGAAGTGATAAATGTCCACGAAATCTTCACAGTTTATGTTCAGAGACTGCAGTAAAGATAGGCGTAAGAAATTATAAAAGTATTAATTTAGGGAACTAATAAATGTCCATGAAATCTTCACAATTTATGTTCTTCTGTCACTGCTTCAGCAGGTCCCTCTGTTCGGGGTCCCTGACTTCCCACAACACCTAGCTTAAAATTTAATATTTTTATTTTATTTTATTTTATTAGTAGAGACGGAGTTTCACCATATTGGCCAGGCTGGTCTTGAACTCTGACCTCAAGTGATCTGCCAGCCTCACCCTCCCAAAGTGCTGGGATTACAGGTGTGAGCCACTGCACCAGACCTAAAATTTAGTATTTTAATAAGAGAAATTATGATGTAATCCATCCTAACTTTAGAGCTTCCCAAAACTCTTCACAAATAGAAAAATATATCAGTCATCAATCAACATGCTATATAAACAATAGAAAACAATTCGAAAGCAAATGAGGTGTGTATATACAATGTAAAAAAAAAAATTGAAGCTTTAAAAGTTTTTGTTTTGCTATTTCTTGAGAAAAGATAGCTCCTTCCTGAGCTTTAGGTTACTGTCAGCTTTTGCCTTCCTGCTGACAACTTTGCTGTACCATTCCCCACCCCCATACTCTCCCCACTCTTCCTCCTCTTCTGTCTTGTAACAGCAGTTCTGCCCCTTCCTGGGAATCCTTTCTTGAGTGTCATGTGGGGTCTGTGAGAGCAGCTCTTGTGACCTCCTCCGAGCACACAGCTGGCAGGACTCTGCAGGGTGGCTTTCTGTTCTTGTTTCTGAGTGGTGTTTCTGCCTTTTAGGACAGATGAAAACGTGCCAGGTTCACCAAGGGGAGAAGTACCGCCAGTTCTGTGCATGGGGCACGGTGAACTCTGTCCAGCAGAGTGATGGAGAATTTCATTCCTGAGAAACCCAGTTCAAACAAATTCAAACAAATGGGCTCGCTTGACTGACCTCACTCAGAGCCTTGGTTGTGAAGTCCCTTCAGCTCTTACATGGAAGGAAAAAGAAAGTTAACATTTATGTGGCGAGCATATTATATACAATATCTCATTCGGTGCTCACCAAAAAATACCTCTATGGTAAAGGTAAAGACTTTACCGTCCTTTTACCAGGAATATATACTTTTATATTCACAATTTACTGACACACATAAAGGTGAATAGTTTGGTGTAGCTCACACAAAGCTGGATTTGAACCCAGGTCCACTTGTCTCCAAGCCCAGGCTTTACCCATACCTGTGATTTGACATTTGACTTTAGCTCAAAAGGATATGTAAATAGTGAAACTGTAGGAACCTCAGCTTGGCCCAGGTTACACGTGTCTGCATTTTGAGCCATAAGACAATGAAGTGCTGAGAACAAATATGTCTTCAGAAAACCACACTGTTTTCTTTCTTTTTTTTTTTTTTTGAGACGGAGTCTCGCACTTTGGCCCAGGCTGGAGTGCAGTGGCGCGATCTCGGCTCACTGCAAGCTCCGCCTCCCAGGTTCATGCCATTCTCCTGCCTCAGCCTCCCTAGTAGCTGGGACTACAGGCGCCCACCACCATGCCCGGCTAATTTTTTGTATTTTTAGTAGACACGGGGTTTCACCAGGGTTTCACCGTGTTAGCCAGGATGGTCTTGATCTCCTGACCTCGTGATCCACCCACCTCAGCCTCCCAAAGTGCTGGGATTACAGACATGAGCCACTGCGCCCGACCCCCCCTTTTTTTTTTTAAGACAGAGTCTCCCTTTGTCACCCAGGCTGTGGCATGATCTCAGCTCACTGCAACATCTGCCTCCCAAGTAGCTGGGATTACAGGCACCGGCCACCATGCCCAGCTAATTTTTGTATTTTTAGGAGAGATAGGGTTTTATCATGTTGGTCAGGCTGGCCTTGAACTCCTGACCTCAAGTGATCCACTCGCCTTGGCCTCCCAAAGTGTTGGAATTACAGATGTAAGCCACCGCACCTGGCCTGTTTTCTTTTTTTATTGTTAACACACTGTGTATTTCTTATCTTTTTTTTTTTTTTTTTTTTTTTTTGAGACGGAGTCTTGCTCTGTCACCCAGGCTGGAGTATAGTGGCCCAATCTTGGCTCACTGCAAACTCTGCCTCCTGGAATCACGCCATTCTCCTGCCTCAGCCTCCCGAGTAGCTGGGACTACAGGTGCCTGCCACTACGCCCAGCTAATTTTTGTTTGTTTTTTGTTTTTTGTTTTTGAGACAGAGTCTCACTCTGTCGCCCAGGCTGGAGTGCAGTGGCAGATCTTGGCTCACCACAACCTCCACCACCCAGGTTCAAGCAATTCTCCTGCCTCAGCCTCCCAAGTAACTGGGATCACAGACGCCTGCCACCGCACCCAGCTAATTTTTGTAGTTTTGGTAGAGACGGGGTTTCACCATCTTGGCCAGGCTGGTCTTGAACTCATGACCTCATGATCCACCCGCCTCGGCCTCCCAAAGTGCAGGGATTACAGGCGTGAGCCACTGCGCCCAGCCACGCCCAGCTATTTTTTTGTATTTTGAGTAGAGACGGGGTTTCACTGTGTTAGCCAGGATGGTCTCAATCTCCTGACCTTGTGATCTGCCTGCCTGGGCCTCCCAAAGTGCTGGGATTACAAGTGTGAGCCACCGCGCCCAGCCAACACACTGTGTATTTCTAAAGCCAGACTCAGAAATCTGTTCTGAACCCAAGTTGTTTTGCGTGAGTTTATTACTTTATTGATTTTGTTGGAATGGCTACTATTTGAGCTTACTTTTTTATTCTTTATTCTTTTTTTTTTTTTTGAGATGGAGTCTCGCTCTGTTGCCCCAGCTGGAGTGCAGTGGTGCAATCTCGGCTCACTGCAACCTCTGCCTCCCGGGTTCAAGTGAGTCTCATGCCTCAGCCTCCCAAGTAGCTGGGATTACAGGCATGCACCACCACACCTGGCTAATTTTTGTATTTTAGTAGAGACAGAGGTTCACCATGTTGGCCAGGCTGGTCTCAAACTCCTGACCTAACGTGATCTGCCCACCTCGAACTCCCAAAGTGCTAGGATTACAGGCGTGAGCTACTGTGCCCAGCTGAGCTTACTTTGAGCAGTGTACAGTGACTGATAACATAAAGATTAATGGACACTAGTCCAGGGCTCTAAATGACAAATGACTTTAGGCAACTCAGGGCATCAGTGCTTCACCATAAAGTGAGAAAGTTAGATCTAGATGGACTAAGGTCCATCTTTTAAAAAATTGGAGAGGACTTTATTTATTTATTTATTTATTTATTTATTTATTTATTTATTTTGAGACAGAGTCTCACTCTGTCGCCCAGGCTGGAGTGCAGTGGCGTGATCTCAACTCACTGCAAGCTCCGCCTCCCAGGTTCACGTCATTCTCCTGCCTCAGCCTCTCGAGTAGCTGGGACTACAGGCGCCCGCCACCGCGCCCGGCTAATTTTTTGTATTTTTAGTAGAGATGGGGTTTCACTGTGTTAGCCAGGATGGTCTCGATCTCCTGACCTCGTGATCCGCCCGCCTCGGCCTCCCAAAGTGCTGGGATTACAGGTGTGAGCCACCTCGCCCCGCCAGGAGAGAGTCTCCTGAGCCCAGGAGATCGAGACCAACCTGCAGGAGGACAACCTGAGTCTGGGAGATCAAGGCTGTGGAGAGCTGTGATTGTGCCACTGAACTCCAGCCAGGGTGACAGAGCGAGACCCCCACCTCAAAAAAAAAAAAAAAAAGAAAAGAAAAGAAGAAAGAAATGCTGTACCATTTAGCTATCACCCTCTGACCTCCTTATCTTTCCTGAACTCTAAGCTACCACTAATCTATGTTCTGTCTCTATCCATTTCTGTGTTCTGGACATTTCACGGAAATGGAATCATGTAATATGCAGTTTTTGTGACTAGCTTCTTTTACTTAGAATAACATTTTCAAGGTTTGTCCATGTTACAGCATTTATTAGTGCTTTATTATTATTATTATTATTTTGAGATGGAGTCTCGCTCTGTTGGCCAGGCTGGAGTGCAATGGCATGATCTCAGCTCACTGCAACCTCTGCCTCCTGGGTTCCAGCAATTCTCCTGCCTCAGCCTCTCTAGTAGCTGAGATTACAGGCACATGCCACCACGTCTGGCTAATTTTTGCATGTTTAGTAGAGACGGGGTTTCACCATGTTGGCCAGGCTGGTCTCGAACTCCTGACATCATGATCTGCCCACCTCTACCTCCCAAAGTGCTGGGATTACAGGTGTGAACCACCATGCCCAACCTAGTGCTTTATTATTAAATAATATTTCATTGTATAGATATGCCACATTTTATCCATTCATCAGTTCATGGATTGGGTTGTTTCTACCTTTTGACTATTATGAATAATGCTGATATGAACATTCGTGGACACGTGTTTGTGTGGGTATATTTTGCCGTTCTCTTGGGTAGATACCCAGAATGAAAATGGCTGGGTCAAATGGTAACTCTATGTTTAACTTTTTGGGGAAAGGCCAGGCTGTTTTCCAAAGTGGCTGCCCCATTCCTACCAACAGTGTATAAACGTTCCAATATCTTTATATTTTTAACACGTTGTTATCTGACAAATCCAGTTTCTTGGAAAGAAACATTTCAAAGGGACTTATGAACAGAAGCCACGTCTGTGTCTCCAGTGGTGGGGAGACAAAATCATAGATCCCCGCAGCAGTATCCCCAGATCCACAGCTTCTGTACCAAGGGAACAGGTTATTCAGAAGGAACGTGTGGACAAGCGAAATATGATAACATCAAGGCTGTTTGACTTAATGGTGGGATTGATGGTAAGTACAGTCTCATATACAAGGAACAATAGATAAACTGGAAATCTTAGAGGCCTTCCTGGACCAGGAGTTAATCAGAAGCCAACATAGTAGATTAGCATCCAAGATGGAGTTGCTTTAGCCTCAACAGAGGAGTCTTAGGCTCATAGCAACATTGAGAGGGAGGTAGAGAGATTTCCCATCTGCCCCCTGCCCCATGCATGCACCTCTTCTCCCATTGTCATCTTCCACCAGAGGGTACATTTGTTACAATTGATCAACTTACATTGTCCCATCATTACCACCCAAAGTCTATTGTTGACATGAGGGTGCGCCACAAGAGGGATGGCACCTGTAGGCTCTGGCCAGGGGCAGGGGGTGGCTATTGAATCCATTATCAGCCACAGATCCCCATTTGCAGTTGGAGACAGGCTTTACTCTGGGCCACCAACCAAAGCCTGAGCTTTTCCCAGACAGATTTGGTTTTGTTTTTGTTTTTGTCGTTTTTGAGATGGAGTCTTGCACTGTCGCCCAGGCTGGAGTACAATGGCGCAAGTACAGCTCACTGCAAACTCTGCCTCCCAGGCTCAAGCGATCCTCCCATTTCAGCCTCCTGAGTAGCTGGGACCACAGGCATGCACCACCACGCCCGGCTAATTTTTATATTTTTTGTAGAGACAAAGTCTTGCCATGTTTTTATATTTTTTGTAGAGACAGTCTCACCATGTTGCCCACGCTGGCCTCAAACTCCTGACCTCAAGCAATCCTCCTGCCTTGGCCTCCCAAAGCGCTTGGATTATAGGCATAAGCCACCACCTCCGGACCCAGAGATGAATTTTTTGTCTGGGGGTTTCTAGAGGAACAGGAGGTGGTGGTGGATGCCAAGTGCAGCAGCTGTTTTAGTGCTGACTGTCACTTCCCGCTTCCTGGTCCTGGGGTCTCTCACTTCCCGCTTGCAGGTCCTGGGGTGCCTGGTGGCTTGGTCTCCCCTGCAGTCCCCTTGCAGCCTTTCCTGGGCTGTGGCCCTCGACAGCTGTTTCATCTATTACCTTCTTCTATTCACTTTCCATAGTCTCAAAAGTCAGGAAAATGTTTCCTCTGCTGGGGCCTTTCCCTCTCATTTTCTTTGCTGTTTTGCTAAAGGCTGGCAGGCATTGTTGGGGGCGTGTGTATGTCCACTTGTGCACAAAACCTGCCTCAAGTGTTCTGCCACCTCGGCCTCCCAAAGTGCTGGGCTACAGGTATGAGCCACGGCACTCAGCTTCCTTCCAGACTGTGCCATGGAGATGTGGGGGCCAGGACCATTGGCCCCTAAAGGTTCACTGAAAAATCACTGGCACAAGGCAGACAAGTATTAGGAGTAAAGGCAATCTCACGAGGTTTGGGTCTGCACCGTGCATATTGGACTTTCCATTCATTCAGAACAACTTACTGAGCGTCTTTATGTGCCCAACACTGCGCTGGGCATCGGGGGAGCCTTGGTGAGCTAGACAGAGAGTCCTGGTCTCCCAAGGGTTCCGCACGGGAAAGTACCAGCCATGGGAGCGATATCGAACTGGAATCTAGGAAGGGATCTGGGAAAAGTGCTCCCTACAGGATTTGTTGGTTGTGACAGGGTAGAGGAGGAGGGTACTGGGAAGACCTAGGGGTGAGGAGGGAACGGGGGCAGGGCCGGCTGGAACAGCCACCCTTAGTGCTTACTGCAGCCTTCTTCGTGGTTGAATCTCCCCGTCCTACAAGGCAGGAAGCTACAGGAGGTGCCTGGTGGAGAGTCCGTCCTCAGAAATCATTTGAACAAACGACTTTTACGGACCTTTGTTCGTCCCCTGAAGCTCCTGGGGTACCACTGCAGGATTTTAAACTGGGGAGTAGCATGGTTAGCTTTGTGTTTTTGGAAGAGCATCTAGGCTACAGCAGGGGAACCAGAGGGTGGACAGGATGCCTGGGGAAGAGGGAGAAGAATGAGAGCAGCAAGGGAGCTGCGAGTGTGGCCTGGCCCAGGATGGTGGCCGTGAGGCTGAGCTCAGGGAGTTGGTGAGAGCGATGTACAGGACACGACAGGACTTTGAGATATGGGGTGTGGCAGTGGAACAAGAGGGTGCGTCAGGCAGACACGATTTCTAAGATAGCCCCCCAGAGATGCCCTGCCCAGAACCTGTGAGTATGAGGAGCTGTCACTCCTGCATGTCTTCTTATTTGGCACAGTTGACTCAGACAGGGAGACAATCCGGGATTATCCGGGTTAGCCCAGTGTAATCCCTTGAGACCTCAAAGCAGAGAGCTTTCTCTGACTGGCGGCAGACGGGCAATGATGGAGATCCCAGGAGCAAGCAGGATCTGAATGCTGCTCCTGGCTGTGAGGATGGGGGGACCATGTGTGAGGCCAAAAAGCAACCGCAGGAGCTGAGAGTGACCAGATGACAGGAGGCGGGACCCAGGTCCTACAGTCACCAGGAACTGAACTCTTCCAGCAAGAGGAGTGAGCCTGGAAGGGGATTCCAAGCACCAGATGAGATCACAGCAGGTGGAGACTTTGATGTGAACCTTCAGCCCAAGCCCTGACCTCCAGAATTGCTGACGTACAGACCCGTGAGATAATACATGGGTGTCGTTCTCAGCCACTGAGTGGTCAATTGTTATAGCAGCAATAGGGAGCGAATACACCAGATTTCTGGACACATTCACTTCAGTGAAAACCAACATAGGGACCTGGCGTGGTGGCTCACGCTTGTAATCCCAGCACTTTGGGAGGCCGAGGCAGGTGGATCACTTGAGGCCAGAAGTTCAAGACCAGCCTGGCCAACATGGTGAAACCCTGTCTCTACCAAAAATACAGAAATTAGCTGGGCGTGGTAGTGGGCGCCTGTAATCCCAGCTACTCGGGAGGCTGAGGCAGGAGAATCACTTGAACCTGGGAGGCAGAGGTTGCAGTGAGCCGAGATTGTGCCACTGCACTCCAGCCTGGTGACACAGCGACGCTCTCTCTCAAAGAAAAAAAAAAGAGAGAGAAAGGAAGGAAGGAGAAAGAAAAAGAAAGAAAAGAAAACCAATGTAGAGGGCGAGGCAGGGCAGGCTGGGAAAGAAAATTTTAAAAAAAGGAAGGAAAGAAGGGAGGGAAAAGAGAAAAAAGAAAAGAAAGGAAGGAAGACCAATGTAGAGGGTGAGGCAGGGCAGGCTGGGAAAGTAAAAGAAAAAAGAGAAGAGAAGAAAAGAGAGGAGAGGACAGAAGAGAAAGGAAGGAAGGAAGAAGAGAGAGAGAGAAAGTAACAGAAAGAAAAGAAAGAAAGAAAAAGAAAGGAAAGAAAGAAGGAGGGAGGGAGGGAAAAGAAAAGAAAACCAATGTAGAGGGGAGGCAGGGCAGGCTGGCAAAGGAAAGAGGTCGAGGGGACTCGGGATGGATAATAAGGGTCCCTACCTCATCAGGCTGTTGGGAGAGCCAAGTGCATGTACAGTAAGTGCGGCCGCAGCTGGAACCGGGAGACCTACGGTGGAAATGGGAATGGAGATCTGTGAGTTGTGGCAGAAAGGCCTCCACCTCCCACTGAGGTGTGACGGGCGGGGAAAGCAGGTGGCATTGTGCTGCCTGAGCCAGGTGCGTGGCCCCGTCGCCCGGGAGCCCGCTGTGGCCTCCTCTCCCTCGCCTGTACCGCCACCTCGTGGAGCAGCGTGGAATCGCAAGCAGTCAGTCAGGGCGGGCTTTGCTTCTGGGAGTCAGTACTTATGACCATGCTCGACTGACATCTGGCCTCTCGCTTCGCAGGAGGCAGAGAGGCCATGCTCCTGCCCTAGAAAGTGAGCCCACTTCTAGTGAAGGGTCTTCAGAGCCCATTGATTCACCCTCCCGTCAACAGAGTGGAATGACGGAGGCCGGGCCCAGACCCCTGAGCAAATCAGGTTCCGAGGTGGGAGGAGAACCCAGGCAGCCCCCCCTCATTCTTTCCTTGGCACCTGTTCAGCCTCTGGCTTCCAGTTGGCCATGGAGAGGAGGAAAGGCAGGGAGCAGTGCGCCTGCCCCCTTCTGACCTGTGCTCATTCTCCAGCAACAGACACCTGGCGCTGCTGGCCTTCCTTTTCTCGTGAGATAAGGAGGCATCTGTTTTTCTCTTTCTTCGTGAAAGAGAGGAGAGCAGCCAGGCCAGAATGGGGGTGGGCGGGGGGGGGGGGGGGGCGCGGCCCGTGGAGAACTGGGCTGAGGGTGTTTGGGGCTTGCTAGGCAAAGGGCTTGATTGTCAGTCCAATTGATTTAGATCGGGGTCAGAAGATGTTCTCTGTTAAGGGCCAGACAGTAAACATTTTAGGCTCCGTGGACTATACAGTCTCTATTGTAACTATTCAGCCCTGCTGTTATAGTAGGAAAGCACCCAGAGACAATATGTAATCAAATAGGGTGGCTATGTACCAATAAAACTTTATTTATAAAAACATGGGGGCCGGGTGCGGTGGCTCACGCCTGTAATCCCAGCACTTTGGGAGGCTGAGGCGGGCGGATCACGAGGTCAGGAGATCGAGACCAGCCTGGCCAACATAGTGGAACCCCGTCTCTACTAAAAATACAAAAAAATTTTAGTAGAGCGTGGTGGCGGGCGCCTGCGGGAGGCTGAGGCAGGAGAATCGCTTGAACCGGAGAGGCGGAGGTTGCAGCGAGCTGCGATCGCGCCACTGCACATCAGCCTGGGTGACAGTGCGAGACTCTGTCTCAAAACAAACAAACAAAGAAACAAACACAAGCATGGGTCCGCGGGTGGTAGTTCGCTGACCTCTGATTTGGACGGTGGTGGTGCCTACAGGTTTTTCCAATCAGATGCAACAGCTGAGGCTGGGGGCCGTGGCTCACGCCTGTAATCCCAGTGTTTTGGAAGGCCGAGGTGGGAGGATCACTTGAGCCCAGAAGCTAATCAGCAGCCTGGGCAACAAACAAGACTTTTGTCTCAACAACAACAACAACAAAATTAAAGAAAGAAAAAATGATGCGCCGGGGTCGCGTCGGGCTGGGCCGGGCGCGCGCTCTGCGAGCAGGATGTCCGGCCTGCGGGCGCCGCTGGGGCTCAGGCTGCTGGTTGCGGCTCGCGCCTGCGCGGATCAAAAGCCAGACCAGCGCCTGCCGCTCGGGACCCACCTAGCGGGGACCGCAGCGGCTGAACTCGGGTGGCCGCTGGGACTCAGCGCGCATGGCGAGCATAGCGGTGAAGTACCCGAGCCAGGAGGAAGCCCAGGCCGTGGACCAGGAGCTATTTAACGAGTACCAGTTCAGCGTGGACCGACTTATGGAGCTGGCCGGGCTGAGCTGTGCCACAGCCATCGCCAAGGCGTGTACCCCCACGTCCATGTCCAGGAGCCCCCCAACCGTCCTGGTCATCTGTGGCCCGGGGCATAATGGAGGAGATGGTCTGGTCTGTGCTCCACACCTCAAACTCTTTGGCTAACCAGCCAACCATCTATTACCCCAAAAGGCCTAACAAGCCCCTCTTCATTGCGTTGGTGACCCAGGGTCAGAAAACGGACATCCCTTTCCTTGGGGAAATGCGCTCAGAGCCCGTGATGATTGAGCTGTATGAGCTGGTGGTGGATGCCATCTTCGGCTTCAGCTTCGAGGGTGATGTTCGGGAACGTTCCACAGCATCCTGAGTGTCCTGAAGGGACTCACTGTGCCCATTGCCGGCATCAACATTCCCTCAGGATGGGATGTGGAGAAGGGAAACTCTGGAGGGATCCAGCCAGACTTGCTCATCGCCCTCACAGCACCCAAAAAATCAGCAACCCAGGTTACCGGTCGCCACCATTACCTGGGGGGTTGTTTTGTGCCACCTGCTCTGGAAAAGAAGTAGCAGCTGAACCTGCCCCTACCCTGACACCAAGTGTGTCTATGGTCTGCAGTGAGGGAAGGCGGGTGGGTATTCTTCCCAATAAAGACTTAGAATCACCCCCTCAGAAAAAGAAAGAAAGAAAGAGAGAGAGAGAAAGGAAAAAATGTAAATTAAAAAAGAAAAGCATCACGCCATTGCACCCCAGCCTGGTTGACAGAGCAAGACTCCATCTCAAAAAAAAAAAAAATTTTAAGAAGCAACCGATGGGATCCACTTCCAACACTGCATTCTGCAAATATTCTGTATGTATACGCAATACACAATACTATCCTTCCCCTTTTTTTCCCACCTTTTTCTTAGTAAATGTCCATCCTCTCTTCACAGAAATAGTAGCATACTACGCACAGCATTCTGCATTTTGCTTTTTAATATTTTTTAAAAATAATTTCAGTTTTTATTTTGGATTCAGAGAGGCCATGTGCAGTTTGTTACTGGGGTATATTGCGTGATGCTGAGGTTTGGGGTATAATTGTTCCCATCGCCCAGGTACTCAGTATAGTACCCAACAGTTAGTTTTTCACTACTCATCCCCTTCGTCTCCTCTCATGTTGGCCAGGCTGGTCTTGAACTCCTGACCTTAGGTGATCCACCTGTCTTGGCCTCCCAAAATGCTGGGATTACAGGCGTGAGCCACAGTGCCCGGCCTAGCTCCTACTTCTAAGTGAGAACATGCAGTGTTTGGTTTTCCATTCCTGTGTTAACTGGCCTAGGATGATGGCCTCCAGCTGCATCCATGTTGCTGCAAAGGACATTATTTCGGGTTTTTGGGCTGCACAGTATTCTGTGGTGAATGTGTGCCACATTTAAAAAATTATTTTTATTTATTAAATGTTTTATATCTTTGTTTTTTTTTCTCTTTTTCTCCCCCTCAAGTTGAACTTCATTTCCTTTATCCAAAATCCACCACTGATGGGCACCTAGGTTGATTCTGTGTCTTTGCTGTTGTGAACATTGCTGTGATAAACATACATGTGCATGTGTCTTTTTGGTAGAAACATCTGTTTTATTTTGAATATATATCTACTAATGGGATTGCTGGGTCAAATGGTAGCTCTGGTTTTTGTTTGTTTGTTTGTTTTTGTTTTTGGAGACAGAGTTTTGCTTTTGTTGCCCAGGCTGGAGTGCAGTGGCGCAATCTCAGCTCCCCTCAATCTCCACCTCCCAGGTTCAAGCGATTCTCCTGCCTCAGCCTCCCGAGTAGCTGGGATTACAGGCACGCACCACCACGCCCAGCTAATTTTGTATTTTTAGGAGAGATAGGGCTTCTCCATGTTGGCCAGGCTGGTCTCGAAATCCCGACCTCAGGTGATCTGCCTGCCTCGGCCTCCCAGAGTGCTGTGATTACAGGTGTGAGCCACCACGCCCGGCCTGTAGCTCTGTTTCAAGTTCTTTGAGAAACCTCCTAACTACTTTACACAGTGGTGGGATGAATTGACAGTCCCAGCAGCAGTGTATTAGCATTCTCTTTTTCTCCACAGCGTTGCCAGCAGCTGCTGTTTTTGACTTTTTAATAATAGCTCTTCTGACTGGTGTGAGGTAGTATCTCATTGTGGTTTTGATTTACATTTCTCTAATGATTAGTGATGCTGAACATTTTTTCATATGCTGGTTAGTTGCTTGTTGGCATCTTCTTTTGAGAAATGTCTGTTCATGTCTTTTACCCATTTTAAAATGGGATTATTTGGTTTTTGCTTGTTCAATTGTTTAAGTTCCTTATATATTTTGGATATTAGACCTTTGTCAGGTGCAAAGTTTGCAAATATTTTCTTCTATTCTGTAGGTTGTCTATTTATTCTGTGGATAGTTACTATTGCTGTGCAGAAGCCCTTTAGTTTAATTAGGCCCCACTTGTCAAATTTTTGTTTTTGTTGCCATTGCTTTTGAGGACTTAGTCATAAATTCTTTCCCAAGGCTGATGTCCAAAATGGTGTTTCCTAGGTTTTCTTCTTGGATTCTTATAGTTTCAGGTCTTACATTTAAATCTTTAACCCATCTTGAGTTGTTGTTATTATTATTATTATAGAGAAAGAGTCTTGCTCTGTTGCCCAGGCTGGAGTGTAGTGGCACAATGTCAGCTCACTGCAACCTCTGCCTCCCAGGTTCAAGTGATTCTCCTACCTCAGCCTCCCAAGTAGCTGGGATTACAGGCACACATCACCACACCTGGCTAATTTTGTGTATTTTTTCGTAGAGACAGGGTTTCACCATGTTGGCCAGGCTGGTCTCGAACTCCTGACCTCAAGTGATCTGCCCACCTCAGCCTCCCAAAGTGTTGGGATTACAGGCATGAGCCACCGTACCCAGCCTTGAGTTAATTTTTGTATATGGTGAAAGAAAGTTGGTCCAGTTTCAATCTTTGGCATATGGCTAGCCAGCTATCCCAGCACCATTTATTGAATAGGGAGTCCTTTCCCTATTGCTTGTTTTTGTTGACTTTGTCAAAGATCAGATGGCTGTAGGTGTGTGGCTTTATATCTAGGCTCTCTATCCTGTTCCATTGGTCTATGTGTCTTTTTTTGTACCAGTACCATGCTGTTTTGGTTACTGTAGCCTTATAGTATAGTTTGAAGCTGGGTAATGGGAAGCCTCCAGCTTTATTCTTTTTGCTTAGGATCACTTTGGCTATTTGGGATCTTTTTTGGTTCCAGATGAATTTTTAAATAGTTTTTTTCTAGTTCCGTGGAAAATGACATTAGTAGCTTGATAGGAAGAGCACTGAATCTGTAGATTGCTTTGGTCAGTGTGACCATTTTAATGGTATTGATTCTTCTAATTCATGGGCATGGAATGTTTTCATTTGTTTGTGTCCTGTATGATTTCTTTCAGCAGTGTTTTGTAGTTCTCCCTGTAGAGATGTGCCTGCTTCCCCTTCACCTTCTGCTATGATTATAAGTTTCCTGAGGCCTCCTCAGCCATGCTTACTGTACAGCCTGCAGAGCTGTGAGCCTATTGAATCTCTTGTCTTTATAAATTACCCAGTCTCAGATAGTACAGGGTGAGAACGGATTAATACAGAAAATATGTGTTGAAATCCTAGCTACTTGAGAGGCTGAGATGGAAGGATTGCGTGAGTCTAGCAGTTCAAGGCTACAGTAAGCCATGATCACACCATTATGTAACTGAACAGAAGGTGAGTTGCTTGCCATATGCAGAGTCCTATTAACGAAATCAAGATCTGGTAGAAATAAGATGATTTATTCCAAAGCTAGCTTAGGGGAAGAGGCACAGGCATCCTGCCTTTAAATGTGCCACTTCACCTTTGGATCAGAAAGCAGGAACTTTTAAAAGGCAGGGAAGGAAGTGAGCAAGGTAAGGGGTCCTTATCTGCCAGTAGTAGAGCTGGTGACTGCTGGCATCTTCATGGGCAGGCTGGTATCTCTCAAGGCAACCTCTTTAGGGTGAGAGTTTCTTAGCAGGAATGCTTCAGTTTGCAAATCAACTGTTAACTCTTGAGAGTTCCATCTTGGAGCCCAGTTAGATAAACTTGCCTGTAGGGAGTCTGGTGAAAGGGAGGTAGAAGGCTATATTTGTGGGTTTTTTTGTTTTGCTTTGTTTTGTTTTGTTTTTGAGATGGAGTCTCCCTATGTCACCCAGGCTGGAGTGCAGTGGCGCAATCTTGGCTCACTGCAAACTCTGCCTCCCAGGCTCAAGCGATTCTCCTGCCTCAGCCTCCTAAGTAGCTAGGATTACAGGCGCCAGCCACCACGCCCGGCTACTTTTTGTATTTTTAGTAGAGACGGGGTTTCACCATATTGTCCAGGCTGGTCTCGAACTCCTGACCTCAAGCGATCTGCCTGCTTTGGCCTCCCAAAGTGCTGGGATTACAGGCGTGAGTCACTGCACCCAGCCTATGTTTCCATTTCTAAAAGGCTAAGTAGAAAGTGGGCAACTGGGGGAAAGAGAAAAGAAGAGAGAGGAAAAATTAAACTACCCCCTAGAAAAATGGGGGTACTCAGTTACATTTCCCCACTGACAAATTCCATTCCATTTCTATGGGATCTGGGCACCATATTCATTCTGGCTACTTCCTGCTGAAAGGGAGCATAGCCTTTGGGCATCGGAATGGAACTGATGTATTTGGAATTGTAAATATTCATGAGTACTTGGGCTTACAGATGATGTTTGTTGGAGCAATATGGTGCAAGGTCTCAAGAGCCTCTGAGAGAATGCCTGTCTTGCATTCCTATACAGAGGGTGCAACAGCAGTGGACCCTACAACAGAGGGATATGCCTATCCCTGCAATCAGGGCCAATGTTACAAACAGCTTTGCCACCAGGATGGTTCTGACCTGGACCAGGATGCTAACCGCTGGTCTAGCAACAGTGTGGGGTCAGACACACCTTTGATTTGTTGGTGCATGTTTCACATGGCTATCTGAGGCACTTCCTGAATTCTTAATTATCATGCAGGTTCACCACTGCCAACTGTAACTGGATATGATGACAGGTTGGTTGGGTATATATATTTGACAGGCTACAAAAAGAGCTATGAATCTTCATGAAAGTGTCTTGTTTTTGAGAAAGGATCAGCTTACTTAAATAGCTGTGTCTCATCCAGAAGGTGGCACTGGAGATGGGCTAGGCCTCTGCATGTGATGAAGGCAAACAGATTTTTAATAGGAGGTGTTTCCATGGAAACAGAAGAAAAACAAAGGTTAATGTTGGGCAGTTTATCCAGATGTTAGTCTCAAATCTCCTTAATTACAGAGGAGGAAGGCAGTGGCAGTCTGACACGTTTTTCTCACCTGTATTACAAGGAATAATATAGTAGTAATTTCACTGAGTCCAACTCAGAAAAATGGAAGAAAAATTTAAAAGGATTAATTTGGTATTGTATCCTGGGAAGAATTCAGGATTTAGTCCAAATTGCAGAAAATAATAAAAGCTCAAAAACAGTAGACAAGACTAGAATCTAACAACAGGTATACTATAGTTTTTTCTGAAACATAATTTTTCTCTCTCCAGTTCCCATTTTTACTAAAGACAAATCATAGTAGGACAAATTTATTTGAAAAATAACTTTTAGGGCTGGGCGTGGTGGCTCACGCCTGTAATCCCAGCACTTTGGAAGGCTGAGGTGGGTGGATCACGAGGTCAGGAGATCGAGACCATCCTGGCTAACGCAGTGAAACCCCGTCTCTACTAAAAATACAAAAAATTAGCCAGGCGTGGTGGCAGGCACCTGTAGTCCCAGTTACTCGGGAGGCTGAGGCAGGAGAATGGCGTGAACCTGGGAGGCGGAGCTTGCAGTGAGCAGAGATCGTGTCACTGCACTCCAGCCTGGGCGACAGAGCAAGACTCTGTCTCCAAAAAAAAAGAAAAAGAAAAAGAAGTTTTAGTCTTACAATACTTGGCCTGAGTATTTGCATAAAGTATAGCAAGAATAATTATTTGTCACGTCGGCTTTTTTAAAAATTGGCTTTACTAGAACTTTGTTTTATAAGGAATCTCAGATTAAGACTTTTTAAAGTCTTGAGTCCAGCCATGAATTTATCTGTGCCTGCAAATGCTATAGGAACTGGGTGAATTCCTCTCCTCAAGGTCCCAAGATAACTTGGGGTTCCTGGGCCTGTCAGAAAGTGACACTCTTGGCCAGGCACGGTGGCTCACACCTGTAATCACAGAACTTTGGGAAGCCAAGGCGGGTGGATCACGACGTCAGGAGTTCGACACCAGCCTGGCCAAGATGGTGAAACCCCGTATCTACTAAAAATACAAAAATTAGTCAGGCATGGTGGTGTGAACCTGTAGTCCCAGCTACTTGGGAGGCTGAGGCAGGAGAATTGCTTGAACCCGGGAGGCAGAGGTTGTGGTGGGCCAAGATTGTGTCACTGCACTCCAGCCTGGTGACAGAGCGAGACTCTATCTCAAAAAAAAAAAAAAAAAAGTGATTCTCTTTACTTACCATGGGGTCAGGAAACGCTGTACAGAGACTATGTTGACAAGGTATGAGACCAGCTTTTCCAAGGGGCTTTATAGTCTCTGTAAATCAACTTTCATTCCTTAGAGCAGTCTGTTTATACCTGAAAGTAGCCATTCCAGTCAAAGCCTTGGTAAAGTGTCTCCAGTGGTGTCGTGTTACAAAAGAAAACAGATTTGGACCAGGCATAGTGGCTCACGCCTGTAATCCCAGCACTTTAGGAGGCTGAGGGCAGATCACTTGAGGTCAGGAGTTTGAGACCAGCCTGTCCAATATGGTGAAACCCTTTCTCTACTAAAAATATAAAAATTAGCCGGGCGTGGTGGCACACACCTGTAATCCCAGCTACTTGGGAGGCTGAGGCAAGAGAACTGCTTGAACCTGGGAGGCAGAGGTTGCAGTGAGCCAAGATGGCGCCACTGCACTCCAGCTGGGGCAACAGAGCAAGACTCCATCTCAAAAAACAAAAAAAGAGAAAAAACAGATTTGTATTGACCTTATGCAAATAACTATACTGCCATAAATTAAGTATACTTACAAATACTAACATCTAGCCAACCCCATGTTGGTCTTGAACTCGTGAGCTCAAGTGATCTGCCCACCTCGGCCTCCCAAATGCTGGGATTATAGGCGTAAGCCCCTACACCCAGCCTAGGTTTAAGCACTTGATATTACAAAATAGAATCCCAGGTCATTATAAGTAAAAGGGAAACATCTTTAATCACGGACAGAGGGAATACTCAGTTCTGAATGGGACCCAGTAAAGACAGCCTGAGGCCAGCTGAATCTGTCTCTTTTCTCTTCCCCCCTTTTTTTGGTCATTTATTCAAAAGGCAAACAAAAATCTTTCATTATCTTTTTTTTTTTTTTTTTTTTTTGAGACAGAATCTCACTCTGTCACCCAGGCTGGCATGCAGTCACACAATCTTGGCTCCCTGCAACTTCCATCTCCTGGGTTCAAGTGATTCTCCTGCCTCAGCTTCCCAAGTAGCTGGGATTACAAGTATGCACCATTACACCCGGCGAATTTTTGTATTTTTACTCGAGACAAGGTTTTGCCATGTTGGCCAGGCTGGTCTTGAACTTCTGGCCTCAAGTGATCCACCCCCCTTGGCCCCCTAAAGTGCTGGGGTTACAGGCGTGAGCCACCATATACAGCCAAAAATCTTTTATTATCTTTTAATATTACACTAAAATCTTATTCAAAAGAGAAACCCAAATTTCACCTTTGTATTAGCGTACTATTAATGTTAAACCTGATTCTTTTTTTTTTTTTTTTTTTGAGATGAAATCTCACTTTTATCCCCCAGGCTGGAGTGCAATGGTGTCATCTCAGCTCGCTGCAACCTCTGCCTCCTGGGTTCAAGTGATTCTCCTGCCTCAGCCTCCCAAGTAGCTAGGATTATAGGCGCCTGCCACCATGCCTGGTTAATTTTTATATTTTTAGTAGAGAAGGGGTTTCACCATGTTGGCCAGGCCGGTCTCGAACTACTGACCTCAGGTGGTCCACCTGCCTCAGCCTCCCAAAGTGTTCTGATCACAGGTGTGAGCCACCGCGCCTGGCTAAACCTGATTTTTTTTTTTTTTTTTTTTTTTTTTGAGACAGAGTCTCACTCTGTCGCCCAGGCTGGAGTGCAGCGGCGTGATCTCAGCTCACTGCAAGCTCCGCCTCCCAGGTTCACGCCATGCCCCTGCCGCAGCCTCCTGAGTAGCTGGGACTACAGGCGCCCGCCACCACGCCCGGCTAATTTTTTTTGTATTTTTAGTAGAGACGGGGTTTCACTGTGTTAGCCAAGATGGTCTCGATCTCCTGACCTCATGATCCACTGGCCTCGGCTTCCCAAAGTGCTGGGATTACAGGTGTGAGCCACCACGCCCAGCCCTGTAAATCTGATTCTTAATAAAACCTTATAGACAAATCTATCCAATCCTAATTAGTTTGACCATAATGTAACATTTCCATAAATCTTTTATAGCCCTTTACAAGTTTCTGTTAAATAGCAGCTCAGTTCAAGAAAACATTGTTATTCAGACACATGGGCCCAGTTTTGGCCCCGCATCAATATACTCTTTTTTTTAGACGGAGTCTCACTCTGTCACCCAGGCTGGAGTGCAATGGTGTCATCTTGGTTCACTGCAACCTCTGCCTCCTGGGTTCAAGTGATTTTCCTGCCTCAGCCTCCCAAGTAGCTGGGATTACAGGCACCCGCCACCATACCATTTTTAGTAGAGACAGGGTTTCATTCTGTTGGCCAGGCTGGTTTCGAACCCTGACCTCAAGTGATCCGCCCACTTCGGCCTCCCAAAGTGCTGGGATTACAGTCATGAGCCACCATATCTGACCAATGTACTTTTATTTCAATAGTCAACCTACAGAAAAACGAAATAATCTCCTCAAAATCTTAGCCAACTTCCTCAAACCCACAGAATTTTCTTTACAAGATCAATCCTTCAGAAATTCTTTATGACTTGTCTAAATCTTCAATTTTGTCCCATTACTCTTTTAGATTAGACAATCCTTAAAAACTTCTGAATTAGACAAAATCATATTCCCTTGAACAAAAAATATATTTTCATATCTTATAATCTTTTACCAAAAACACACTCTACCTTCCTTATGGACCTCGCGTGTAAAACCTGTTTCTCTGGTAGTCTCAAGTACGTGTTACAATGTGAACTCTCAGCAGCTTTTACTTTTTGATGAAAATCCTCGTAGGTAAGCAATATTAACCATGTATCAGATTGTATATTAAAAGTCATAGAAGCAGTTTATGGCCTTAAAGTATCTAGCAGATAGTACCTGGTCTGCCTAATTTAGACCAAATGTATACATTTATTTTTTATTTTTTTTTTTTGAGACAAAGTTTCACTCTTGTTGCCCAGGCTGGAGTGCAATGGCGTGATCTCGGCTCACCACAACCTCGGCCTCCCAGATTCAAGCGATTCTCCTGCCTCAGCCTCCCGAGTAGCTGGGATTACAGGCATGTGCCACCACACCTGGCTAATTATGTATTTTTAGTAGAGACCGGGTTTCTCCATGTTGGTCAGGCTGGTCTGAAACTCCTGACCTCAGGTGATCCCCCACCTCGGCCTCCCAAAGTGCTGGGATTACAGGCATGAGCCACTGTGCCTGGCTTTTTTTTTTTTTTTTTTTTTTTTGAGACAGAGTTTTGCTGTGTCACCCAGGCTGGAGTGCAGTGGCATGATCTCGGCTCACTGCAACCTCCACCTCGAAGGTTCAAGCGATTCTTCTGGCTTAGCCTCCTGTAGCTGAGTAGCTGGGATTACAGGCATGTGCCACCACGTCTGGCTAATTTTTGCATTTTTAGTAGAGACAGGGTTTCACTATGTTGGCCAGGCTGGTCTCGAACTCCTGACCTCAGGTGATCCGCCCACCTTGGCCTCCCAAAGTGCTGGGATTACAGGCATGAGCCACCGTGCCTGGCCCAAATGTATAAATTTTGAAGATGTTTTTATTTTATTTTATCAAGAATCTTTAAACACATGACCTAAAGGGCATTAATGTTTCTATCTTACAATTGTTTTTTTTGAGACGGAGTCTCTGTCACCCAGGGTGGAGTGCAATGGTGCGATCTTGGCTCACTACAGGCTCTGCCTCCCAAGTTCAAGTGATTCTCCTGCCTCAGCCTCCCGACTAACTAGGATTACAGGCGCCTGCCATCACACCTGGCTGATTTTTGTAGTTTTAGTAGAGATGGGGTTTCACCCTGTTGGCCAGGCTGGGCTCCAACTCCTGACCACAAGTGATCCACCCGCCTTGGCCTCCCAAAGTACTGGGATTACAGACATGAGCCACCACGCCCAGCCTAAAGTTTCTATTTTCTGACAACATATGTTTGATTTAAGCGATTATTATTATTATTATTATTATTATTTTTGAAATGGAGTTTGGCTGTGTCGCCCAGGCTGGAGTGCAGTGACACGATCTTGGCTCACTGCAACCTCCGCCTCCTGGATTCAAGCAATTCTCCTCTCTCAGCCTCCCAAGTAGCTGGGATTACAGGTGCCCACCACCACACCCAGCTAATTGTTGCATTTTTAGTAGAGATGGGGTTTCGCCATGTTGGCCAGGCTGGTCTCAAGCTCCTGACCTCAGGTGATCCACCTGCCTCGACCTCCCAAAGTGCTGGAATTACAGGCATGGGCCACCATGGCCGGCCTGTTTTATTCTTTTTATTTTCCTTTTTTTTAGAGAAGGGGTCTCACTATGTTGCCCAGGCTGGTCTTGAACTCCTGGGCTCAAGTGAGCCTCCCACCTTGGCCTCCCACTGTTGAGATGACAGGCAGGAGCCCAGCCTGTTTTTATTAAATGTCTTATTTATCAAAAATTTCACAAAGATCATTCTGTTTGGATCAAAATTTTGCATTATAGTTTTATAACTCTTATGCAAACTTTTTTTTTTTTTAGACGGAGTCTCGCTCTGTTGCCCAGGCTGGAGTGTAGTGGTGTGATCTTGGCTCACTGCAAGCTCTGCCTCCCAGGTTCACGCCATTCTCCTGCCTCACGCTCCCGAGTAGCTGGGACTACAGGCGCCCACCACCACGCCCGGCTAATTTTTTGTATTTTTAGTAGACATGGGGTTTCACCATGTTAGCCAGGATGGTCTTGATCTCCTGACCTTGTGATCCACCCGCCTCAGCCTCCCAAAGTGCTGGAATTACAGGCGTGAGCCACCGTGCCCGGCTTTATGCAAAATTTTTACACCTAATAACATCTGGCAGAGATCAACTTGAAACCACTTGATCAATGAATCCAAACGAAAATGTATGTTGACAATTCTTAAGACATTTCTAATACTGTTTTGCCAATAATTTTAAAGCCAGCTTATTTATTAAAGACTTTAGTTAATTTATGAGTACTTCTTAACTTTAAGCCAATTTGGCACCTTGTGGCCACAACACGAAACAAAATACCTGTACATACACATAAACACACACATACACACTCACATAAAGCAGGCAGAAAACAAAATAGAGGAAGATAGAGCCTGGCTGGCTTCCACATAGGAGCCAGGTTTTACAAGTGGGGTGAGAGAAAGGAAGGAGGGGAAGGAAAAAAGATAAAGTGACCGAAAGGAAACGCTCCAGCCAGTATAGAATGTGGGGTCCTATCCACACTGTTCTTCTTTGTTGAAGAAGGGATTGCGGCCCATGCACAAAGTCATACATTCATACCTGCAAACAGCGTACTGCCAAAGGAGTCCAATCAGAGGGGCTGGGTGGGGTCTTGAATTTCCCTCCGCAGTTCCAAATGACTCCACGGACTGCTGAGTCCCATCCGAGTAGAGCTCTCTTGGTGCCCCACATGCAGACGAACGCAGATGCTCAAATGTTATGACTAACAGCCAAATATTTTTTTTTTTTTTTTTTGAGATGGAGTTCCGCTCTTGTTGCCCAGGCTGGAGTGCAGTGGCATGATCTTGGCTCACTGCAACCTCCGCCTCCCAGGTTCAAATGATTCTCTGGCCTCAGCCTCCCAAGTAGCTGGAATCACAGGTGCCCACCACCACGTCCAGCTAATTTTTGTATTTTTAGTAGAGGCGGGGTTTTGCCATGTTGGCCAGAACGGTCTCGAACTGCCTGGCCTTAGGTGATCCACCCGCCTCAGCCTCCCAAAGTGCTGGGATTTCAGGTGTGAGCCACCGCGCCCCACCCAGCCAAATCTTAAGTAGAGCAGTGACACCTAAAACAAGGCAGAGGCCAGTCAGGTGCACTCCGACCAACTTACCCAGCTCCTAATGATGGCGGCTTCCCCCCGACCCCACAAAAAAAGTGAACAAAGAAAGTTCACTTTCTTTGAACCAGGGAAGCATTGAAGGCAGCCAACATTGTGCCAGGAGGCAAAAGGGAGGTTTCCCAAAAACAAAAGCATTTTTGGCCGCTTCTGAGAAGTTCCTTAACATCCCCATCATGGGGTCTGCTAGCCACGAGCAGCTGGTGCTCACAGGTGACCCTAGGCCTCACCCAGTAGTGAAAGCACGTGGTCAAGCACAGGCCTGCCCGGAGCACGCAGCACTTCCCAGTCCGGGCCGCCAGAACTGTAACCCAATAGCAGGTGAGTTGCTTGCTGCATGCAGAGTTCAGTTAGCAAAAGTGAGGTCTGATAGAAAGAAAGTAATGTATTATGAAGCTAGTTTAGGGGAAAAGGCACCACAAGCATCCTGCCTTTAAATGTGCCACTTGGCCTTTGGAGCAAAAAGCAGGCACTTTTAAAAAGCAAGGGAGAAAGTGAGCAAGATGGGGGGTCTCTGTGTTAACTTGGTGCCTTACCTACTGGGCCATTGTGCTGGTGACTGCTGGCATCTTTGTGGGCAAGCTGGTGTCTCTCAGGCAGCCTGCCATAGGGTGAGAGTTCCTTAGCCGGCATGCTTCAGTTTGCAAATCAACTGTTAACCCTTGGTTTGTTCTGTCTTGGAGCCCATAGTTAGATAAACTTTCCCTGGGAGGAGTCTGGTGACGGGGAGGTAGAAGGCTATATTTGTATTTCTAAAAGGCTAAGTAGGAAATGGGGAATGGGGGGAACAAGAAAAGAAGAGAGAAAAAAATAATTAAATCATTCCTTAGATAAATAGAGGTACTCAGTTACAACTGCACTCCAGCCTGTGTGACAGAGTGAGACCCTGTCTCTAAAATTTTTTTCAATGAAGTACGGCAATGTGTGCTTGTAGTCCTGGCTACTCAGGGAGGCTAAGATGGGAGGATTGCTTGTGCCCAGGAGTTCGAATCCAGCCTGGGCAACATATGGAAACCCTGTCTCCAAAACAAAACAGAAAGAAAGAGAAAAGAAAAAAGACGATGGCTCACGCCTGTAATCCCAGCACTTTGGGAGGCTGAGGTGGGTGGATCACCTGAGGTCAGGAGTTTGAGACCAGCCTAGCCAACATGGTGAAACGCCATCTCTACTAAAATACAAAAATTAACTGGGCATGGTGGCAGGCGCCTGTAATCCTAGCTACTTGGGAGGCTGAGGCACAAGAATCACCTGAACCCCGGAGGTGGAGGTTGCAGTGAGCTGAGATTGCGCCACTGCACTCCAGCCTGGGTGACAGAGCGAGACTTTGTCTCAAAAAAAAAAAAAAAAAAAAAAAAAAGGCCGGGAGTGGTGGCTCACGCCTGTAATCCCAGCACTTTGGGAGGCTGAGGCGGGCAGATCAAGAGGTCAGGAGATCGAGACCATTCTGGCTAACATGGTGAAACCCCGTCTCTACCAAAAATACAAAAAAATTAGCCAGGTGTGGTGGCAGACGCCTGTAGTCCCAGCTACTTGGGAGGCTGAGGCAGGAGAATGGTGTGAACCTGGGAGGCGGAGCTTGCAGTGAGCCAAGATCATGCCACGGCATTCCAGCCTGGGTGACAGAGTGAGACTCTGTCTCAAAAAAAAAGAAAGAAAGAGGAAAAAAAGTTGAAATTTATCAACTGCCTTGTTAATAGGTATTGATAAGACTGGTTTCTTTTCTCATTTTATCTATTTATGTAATGAATTATATTAATTGAGTTTCTAATATTAAACCATCCTTGCCTTTCTGGAATAAGTCCATTTGAATATCATTTTAAATTATATTTAAGTGTTATTGGATTGTTGTTGAGATATAGGAAAAGCCAAAGTGTTTTTCCTAGTCTCTCACTCAACAGTCAACACACCTGTGACCCCAGATGTGTGTATTTTCCCTCTACCCAGCAAGCAAGCAATTCTCTGTCAGACACCTGCTGTGTGCCGTCTAATTCAGTTTAACTCTAACACTATTTACCTGACGTTAGTGTCAGATCCCACACACTGAGGGCTCAGTCCCACAAGACTGTCCCCTACTTCAGATGTCAGTTGCAAGTCCAGACCTTTGGAACTTCTGACCAGCTGGCTATACATTGGGGTGCCCATGACCCCTCCTCAGGTTTTATTAATTTGCTAGAGAAGCTCCCAGAACTCAGGCAAACACTTACATTTACCCATTTACCATAAAGGATATCACAGAGGCCAGACAGAAGAGATGCATAGAGCGAGGTATGGAGAAAGGAGTGTGCCACCCTGCAGGAACCTCTGCGTTTTCAGCTGGGAGCCCCCTGAATCCCGTTTTTTGGGGTTTTAATGGAGGCATGATTGATTAAATCACTGGCCATTGGTGATCAGCTTAACCTTCAGCCCCTCTCCATTCCTGGGAGGTTGGGGGCAGGGCAGGGGCGGGGTAGAGGGTGGGGCGTGGAGCTGAAAATCCCAGTCCTCTAAATGTGGCTTGGTCTTTCCAGTGACCTGCCCACCTCCTGAAACTATCTAGGGGTCCCCCAGCCAGCAGTCATCTCATTAGCATACCAAAGACACTCTTACCTCTCTGGAGATTCCTCGGGTTTTAAGAACAATGCATCAGGAAGTGGAGAGGAAGACCATTAGTGGAGCTCAGGGGAAAAGGCCAGATTAGAGAAAGAGATTTGAATCATTTTCATAAAGGTGGAATTTCATGCCAGGAAACTAGATGAGCTCACCTAGGGGCAGAATGTAGACAGAGAAGGCAGAAGACCCAGGACCCAGCACTATTTCAAGGTTCATCCTCTGGGGGCATGCCAGCAGCTGTGCCAACAGGAAAAGGCTACCTGGGGGTTAGGCATGTTCAACATGAAGGCTCCATCTTCCCTTTTCTTCATCAACCACGTGTACAGTAAGGAGCAGACAACATGGTGCTCTCCAGGTGGGAAGCTCATTTGCATAATAAAAGATTATAGTGGGGTGGACACTAAATGTCACACCTGATCCAGCCAATCTTTGGGCCCTGTGTAAATCAGACACCACCTCCTCAAGCTCGTCTATGAAACCCGGTGCATTTCACCACTAACCAGAAGAGCCACTCGGGGGCCCCTGTCTCTCTGCAGGAGAGAACTATTCTCCTTTCTCTTTCTTTTGCCTATTAAACCTCCACGCTCTTTCTTTGTTTTTTTTTGTTTTTGTTTTTTGTTTTGAGACAGAATCTCACTCTGTCACCCAGGCTGGAGTGCAATGGAGCAATTACGGCTCACTGCAACCTCCACTTCCCGGGGTCAAGCAGTTCTCCAGCCTCAGCCTCCCAAGTAGCTGGGATTACAGGTGCCTGCCACCATGCCCGGCTAATTTTTTGTATTTTTAGTAGAGACAGGGTTTCACCATGTTGGTCAGGCTGGTCTTGAACTCGCGACCTTGGGTGATCTACCCACCTCAGTCTGTCAAAGTGCAAAGTGCTGGGGTTATAGGTGTGAGCCACTGTGCTGGCTTAAACGTCTACACTTAAACTCAAAAAAAAAAAAAAAAAAAAAAGATTCATCCTCTGAGGGGGAACCAGCAAAAAAATATACGTATATAGAAAATTCCTTGGTAATTAAGAGGAAAGAGACACTAATACATGCTGCAGTGTAGCTGACCTTGAAAACATTACGGCAAGTGAAAGAAGCTAGACACAAAAAGCCACATATTATATGATTCCATTTATGTAAAATTTCTAGGCTGAGCGTGGTAGCACATGCCTGTTATCCCAGCACTTTGGGAAGTGAAGGTGGGAGGATCACTTGCGCCCAGGAGTTCAAGACCAGCCTCAGCAACACCACCATCTCTACAAAAAAAAAAAAAAAAAAAAAAAAAAAAAAATAGCTGGGCATGATGGCATACATCTGTAGTCCTAGCTACTTGAGAGGCTGAGGAAGGAGGATTGCTTGAGCCTGGGAGGTCAAGGCTGCAGTGAGTTGTGATTCTGCCACTACACTCCAGCCTGGGCAACAGAGCGAGATCCTGTCTCAAAAACATTTTTTGGCCGGGTGCTGTGGCTCATGCCTGTAATCCCGGCACTTTGGGAGGCCGAGGCAGCAGATCACCTGAGGTCAGGCGTTTGAGACCAGCCTGACCAACATGGTGAAACCCTGTCTCTACTAAAAACACAAAAATTAGCCAGACATGGTGGCAGGCGCCTATAATCCCAGCTACTTGGGAAGCTAAGGCAGGAGAATCAATTGAACCCCAGAGCCAGAGGTTGCAGTGAGCTGAGATGGTGCCACTGCACTCCAGCTTGGATGATAGCACAAGACTCCATCTCAAAAACAAAAACCATTTTTTAATATAAAATTTCCAGAATAGGCAAATCTATAGAGAGAAAATAGATGAATGGTTGCCTAGGGCTCGTGGGAGGGTAGAGGTGGGGAATGACTGATAATGGGTAAAGGATTTATTTTTTATGTGATGCAAGCACTCTAAACCTGTGAGGTGATGACTGCCCAGCTCCAAATATGCTAAAACGATTGAATCGTGAACCCTAAGTGAATTTTGTGGTATGTTAATTATGTCTCAATAAAAATGTGGGGGACAAAAGCAGAAGAAATGGCTAGAATGTAGAAAGATAATCTGGTGACTGTGGCATCCAAAGCTGCTTCCACCCTAGTGTGGAGTCCTGATAGGTAAGCCACACTGAGGAAGGGGTCCCAGGTGCGGGGGAACAACTGTTCCAAGAGACAGCTAATCACAGACAGCCTGCTGGCACAACATCCTGTTCCCAAATACCTTGCTCCTCATGTAGCCCCAGAAGTACAACTTCCTTCTGCACGTAGCTTCCTCCAGCATGACCCTATAAAACTTCCCTCCAGCCCTGCCTCTTTGCAGACAGCCCCTTCTCTGCTGTGCTGCCCGTTGTAACCTTGCAATGTATCTTTGAACTTTCTCAAATAAATCTGCCATTCTTTACCTATGACTGTCTCAGTAAATTCCTTTACTGCCTGTGACACCAGCCCCAGCCAGTTGCACCCACAACGCCTAGTTCAGGGTAGCACTGGTCCCACCCATGACAGGCCAGTTTTCACTTTTTTGGCAAAATGGAGAAACATTAATTGGGGCCAAGAGTGCCTGTTGGAAACTCATTTCTTGAATAGCATTCTTTTAAAAACAATTGTTTTTTAAAGACAGGGCCTCCCTCTGTCACCCAGGCTGGAGTGCAGTGGTGCAATCACAGATCGCTACAGCTTCAAACTCCTGGGCTCAAGTGATTCTCCTCCTGAGTAGCTGGGACTACAGGTATGTGCCACCATGCCCAGGTAATTTTACAAAAAAAATTTTTTTTTCATAAACCATAGTTTATACAATATCTTAGCTTACACTATTAACACTTTATTGAAAATATTTTTTTTATTTTTCTTTTTTATTTTTATTTATTTTTTTTTTTTGAGATGGAGTCTTGCTCTATCGCCCAGGCTGGAGTGCAGTGGCGCGATCTTGGCTCACGGCAAGCTCCACCTCCTGGGTTCATGCCGTTCTCCTGCCTCAGCCTCCCAGTAGCTGGGACTACAGGCGCCTGCCACCACGCCTGGCTAATTTTTTTGTATTTTTAGTAGAGATGGGGTTTCACCGTGTTAGCTAGGATGGTCTCGATCTCCTGACTTTGTGATCCGCCCGCCTTGGCCTCCCAAAGTGCTGGGATTACAGGTGTGAGCCAGCGCGCCCGGCCTATTGAAAATATTTCTATTGAAAAGAATATACTATGCAAACACATAAAAGTATTTGGTAAGAAAACAAAAGCACATCTTTACTACCAATGTGAGTTACTGGCTGACAATGATCAACTTCTCAAATAAGAACATTAACCTACTTGTGATTGAAGAAAGAATTATCCTGTCTATGGGTGACATAAGCAATGTGGCCAAGACAGAACCAGTGGATGAAACCACATATCATTCCAATTTGGCCAGTTAACTTATATAAGTGTAATGAAACAGTTAACTTTATTCATTAATATACTCAAACATTATCTTTCCTTCCAAGATTTGCAAAAATTTAATTATCCAAATAATTTAAGTTTGGTATTTCTATATTTTTCAATACATAAAGGGTCAGCAACCTCTTATACGATAATGAGATGGAAAGAAAACGACAGCTTCCCATGAAAGAGGCCTAATATAGTCAAATATAAAAATGAGTAATGTAACCTCTTTTTTTTTTTTTTTTTTTTTTTTGAGATGGAGTCTCGCTCTGTCATCTAGGTTGGAGTGCAGTGGTGTGATCTCCTCTCACTGCAACCTCTGCCTCCCGGGTTCGAGTGATTCTCCTGCCTCAGCCTCCCGAGTAGCTGAGATTACAGGCGTGTGCCACCACTCCTGGATTATTTTTATTTTGTATTTTTAGTAGAGATGGGGTTTCACCACGTTGCTCATAGCTGGTCTTAAACTCCTCAAATGATCCACCTGCCTCGGCCTCCCAAAGTGCTGGGCTTACATGTGTGAGTCACCACACCCAGCTGACGCCCAGCTGAAATGTAACCTCTTGATAGCAGCCAAATCACTGTATCAGAAACATTTAAATTCCAGCTCTGGGGGTCAAGGTGAGGCATTTAAAAGGTTCCTTAAGTTAAACCAAGTGGATGAATTTTAAAAGAAAAAGCAATTTATGAACCTATGGACATATCATTAAGAAAGAAAAAAATTATTAGTAAATTCCAAAAGTTAAAAGGATTTGGAAAAAATCTAACTAGAAAGAAAAAAAATGTTGGTTTCAATTAAGGGGGGGGTTTTTGGTCCATTTCATATAAGAGCTTACTTAATCTTTTTCCAAATGTGCATTTATTATTTGCACAGATACATAAAAATTATTCCCATTTTAAAAGCCACAATAAAAATATACATTAACCACAGAAGTACTTACTCTAACTGGAAAGAAAATGAACATGGCTATATTCAAAACAGCAATAAACACAAAAGGTCAACATATATAAATCATGACAAGTATACATCTTATTTTTGACAAAAATAAATTCCATTTTTACATTAATGCTTCATCAGCTTTTATATTAGATCCTCTGACCTTATTTACATTTACTATGAAATTTCTGTTAGCATGTGTCACTCAAAGGCACTCAACTCAGAGGGTATCAAGTCCTGAGCTTAAGTAGGAAACAAAACTCCCAACTAAAATTTGAACATAAATAATTGTAAAGATCAGAGAATATTAGAATGTTTAAAAGTATAATATCAGGTACATAAATAACTCAAAAACTAATAATAAAGGTGTACAGACTGTCAAAGAAAAGATCATGTAAGACAAGAAATATCCCTGGAATCAAACTGATTTTTCATTCATTCAAGATCATTTGAAGGTGTGAAGCTAACTTTCATTGCTCTTAAAATCCTAGGAAAGCCAAATTTAAAAAAATAGCATATGACAATGCTTACGTTTAAAAAAAGTTTCTCAGCTTAGTCTCCAAACCAGGAAGAAAGTATTTAATGATTTAAAACAAGTATGAACTGGAAAGATATTAGACTAAAAGGAGGAATCATAATGAGCAGATAAAAATATTAAAGGAAAGCTTTAAATGCACCAGCTCAAAAGAGCATTTCTAATTGGCCATCCAAATTATTCTTTTAGATTATTTTAGCCAAATAAGAATAAATTTACAGATGGATAACTGAGGTCCACTAACATAAGGTAGAAATAAAGTTTAAGCTAAAAATTAAATCTATATTTTGTTGCAGATAACTGTGAGATTTACCTATAGTAATTTTCTGCTGATGCTAAATTAAAAGCATGAGTTGACATCGTACTGACAGAAATGGTTTGACAGATATTTTCTTGGCTTAAAAAATTTTTTTTTTTTGTATATGCATAGAAATGCAATGAGGATAAGAATAGTCTTCTGTATTGTCCATACAGTTCCTAAGGCCTTTGTCATTGTTAGTCACCTTAGATGTGAGCTCAGTAGAGCCATTAAATTAAAGCTGGCCTAAAAGTTTTCAAAGTGCTACTGTTTCCAACTGATGAGATCTTCAGTTTTCTGAATTTTCTGGGTGACGATTATTTTCAATTCCTTTTTCTGGTGATATATACAAGAAGTTACAGCAGATATATAAAGGGAAGTTCAGAAACCTGCTGTCCAAGTTCATCACCACTTGTTCCTGATCCTTTTTAAGTATAAGTATTTGATAGTCAGTTGTTCTACTACATACTAGTTTTCCACTACTATCAAAAGAAGCCAAGCGTAATCTAAATGCTATGCTCCTTCGAGGCTGTAAACTGACAGACCCGCTGCATGGCTGATTCAGTGTATTGCGTTTGAAAATGATATATCGATTGGTGTAAATTACAAGTAGGTCAAAGCCGAAGTTAAAACCCGTCCAACACCAGCGGTATTCACCATCTTTGGCAAGCTTTCTACCACACCTCATGCTATTTCCCTCTAGGTCTTCTTTATTGATTTCTTGAGGCCCTACCTCACTGTCTTGTTCTGCCCGCAGCATAGCAAACCACTGCTGTTTATACACAGAAGACAGCCATTCTGAAGGTACTATAGCATCTTGTTCAATAATTCTTGCAGAAGCCAGGTCACTGATAATATATTGTAACCTTAAATGTCTGAATACTGACACAAATGGTTTTCCTGGTTCAGTTTCAAGAAAGACCATACCTTCAAAATCTTTTCTCTGTTTAGAAAACCAGACATCTGTTTCTGTCAAAAGCTGTTTTAAAGATCCATTCCAAGAAGGCACAAGTTGAAGGAACATCCACTTTTTGAGAGTGGTGTATACATCCATCTCCACTTGCATCACAAATAAGTTAGAGGAACCAATGAGCTGTTCCATGACATTTATACTGAGCTCTTTAAAAAGTTTAACATTCTGGTGAATCATCAAATTGTTTAGAAGCCATTCAAGGCACTTTTTCTTTACAGAATCTAATCCATAGGTCTCTACTGATGTGTAATAACCACATACAGTTTTCACATTAATTGTTTCCTTCATTGTCTCACCACACTGCTGTATTAAACCATCCAGCTGCAGCATACGTGCTGCTGCTAAAATGGCAACAACTCGACTGGGTTTTATCAAGACATCATCTCGATACAGTGAACCAAACGCAACCTGCAGTGCTTCTACATCAATGTTCTGGTCAGGAATCTCCAGTTCAATAATATTCATGCTGGATTCTTTCCAAGAACCACTGAACATACTAGAAAAGTAGCCAGATTGACATAAATATATTTTGTGTAATCGCCATTCTTCTCCTAGAGCACAAATCTTAATGTCACTGTTTTCACCATTCAAAAATAACGTTTGATAAATATATTTGGATGTACTCCTTAATTTTTTCCTTGCAGGGGTGTTGAGGAGCGGCTGCTGCTTGTCCTCCTCCTCCTCATCCTCGTTCCTCTCCGAGTCCGGGTGACAGTAGCGGCAGGCCCCACTGCTCCGCTTGCGCTTGTGACCCGCCGCATCGTCTCCAGTGTCCGGCCTCCGGGCCGAGCCCCCGGCCCTGGCACCCTGTTCCTGCTGGGCAAGGGCTCGCCTCGGCTGGCGCAGCACCCGGCTGCTCGACGATCCCATGGGTCACGGCTCTCCAGGACTTCAGGGAGCCCAGAGGAGGGGGTCTCTGGCCATGGCCCGGCCGCCGCCGCCAGCCTTCCCCGAGCGCAGGTGCGCAGGTGCCTACAACGCCACCTTCTCACGCGCAGCCCCAACCGCTGCGGCGGACACTGCCGCCTCCAACCTCCGCACCCCTCCCCCACAATTTTTTTTTTTTTTTTTTTTTTTTTTTGAGACGGAGTCTAGCTCTGTCGCCCAGGCTGGAGTGCGGTGGCGCGATCTCGGCTCACTGCAACCTCCGCCTCCCAGGTTCAAGTGATTCTCCTGCCTCAGCCTCCTGAGTAGCTGGGACTACAGGCGCACACCACCACACCTGGCTAATTTTTGTATTTTTAGTAGAGGCGGGGTTTCCCCATGTTGGCCAGGCTGGTCTCAAACTCCTGACTTCAGGTGATCCTCTTACCTTGGCCTCCCAAAGTGCTGGGATTACAGGCGTAAGCCACTGCCTCTGGCCTAAAACAATTTCTTTTAGAGACAAGGTTTCACTGCGTTTCTCCGGGTGGTCTTGAACTCCTTGGACAGCATTCTTCATTGCTGGAAGCAATTCTCATCTGGCAGCCAAAACCAAGGTCAGTTTTAGAAGGACCACTTCCCCAGGAGCAAAGGTTTATTTGCAGGACCTGACAAAGGAAAATGTGTGTACCAGACGCTTGAGCCTAACCAGTCCAATGTAAATTTTCGACCAGGCACAAAAATAAAATAAAATAATAAAATAAAATAGGCCAGGCTTGGTGGCTCACGCCTATAATCCCAGCACTTTGGGAGGCCAAGGTGGGTGGATCACTTGAGGTCAGGAGTTTGAGACCAGCCTGGCCAACATGGTGAAACCCCATCTCTACTAATAATATAAAATTTAGCTGGATGTGGTGGTGCACGCCTGTAATCCCAGCTTTTCGGGAGGCTGAAACGGAGAATTGCTTGAACCCAGGAGGCAGAGGTTGCAGTGAGCCAAGATCGCACCATTACGCTCCAGCCTGGGCGACAAGAGTGAAACTCCATCTCCAAAAAAAAAAAAAAAGATAAAATAAAATAAAATAAAGAATTGAAGTCAAGACAGGTACGGTGGCTGCTCACACCTGTATACCCAGCACTTTGGGAGGCCGAGGTGGGCAGATCACGAGGTCAGGAGTTCGAGACCAGCCTGGCCAATATGGTGAAAGGGACCATGGCTGGGTGAAGTGATGACTGCAGCCGGTCTGGGAAGGCAGAAGCAAGCAGAGGGCCTGGGCAGGATAGGCAGGGATTCTCTGCGGGGAGGATCTGTGGAGACAGGGGCAGCAGGATTAGGATGTCGGAATTGAGGAGGCTTTTGTCCTTGGGGGATGGAGTGGAGAAGCGGGGCATGGTCCTGGAAATTTGGCCTGCAGCCTCACCAGGCCATCTGGAAGCTACTTGTTGGGAACCCTGTGTGTGTAAAGGGCTGACCCAGGCCCAGACCTGGGGGAACTGGAGAAGGGCACACACTGAGACCACCCGAGGGGTGTGCTGGAACTGCTTGGCCAGTCCTCGGGGATGGGATGGCTGGGGCATGTGGGTGTCTTCCTGCAAGAAAACAGGACTTAATGAGGAAGGTGGGAGGCTGTTCCAGGCAGATGGAGGCCTGTGCTGCCAGAGCAATGTAGGAGTCACCATGCGGGGCTCCATCTTTGGTACAGTGGGGGCAGAGATTGGTGAGGGGCATCAGGGCCAGATATGTAGGTGTAGGGAGCCCTAGATGGGCCAGTGCTGCAGGGGGAGGCAGTGTCATGCCAGGGAGGTGGATGGGACGCTGGACACAAGTGAAGAGTGACCAGCCCTGGTGGCTTCCTCAAACCTATGTGAGTGCCTGCCTCATTCCCAGATGAAGAAAACAGAGGTTTCAATAGGGAAAGTGACTTGTTCTAAATCCCAGAGTTGGGAAGTCAGGGAGCTCAGCCTCCTGATTCCAAAGGCAAATCTGGAGTTACTGTTGGAGTTAAGGGGCCAGGTGAATGGTCTATGTTGACCAAAAAAAAAAAAAAAAAAAAAAAAAAGCTCTGTAAAATGTTTAAAGAAGTTTATTCTCTGGCGTGAACCCGGGAGGCAGAGCTTGCAATGAGCCGAGATCGCACCACTGCACTCCAGCCTGGGTGACAGAGTGAGGCTCCGTCTCAAGAAAAAAAAAAAAAAAAAGAAGTTTATTCTCAGCTGATATGAGTGACCATGGCCTGGGGTACAGTCTCAAGAGGTCCTGAGGAAGTGTGCCTGAGATGGTTGGGTTACAGTTTGGTTTTATACATTTTAGGGAGACAGAGGTTACAAGCAAATACATCAATCAATACATGTAAAGTACACATTGGTTCGGCCTATAAGGGCAGGACAACTCCAGGGGGGTTTACAGGTCATAGGTGATTCAAAGGTTTTTGGATTCGCAATTGGTTGAAAAAGTTAAGCTTTGTTTAAAGAGTTGAAGTGGCTGGGTACAATGACTGACATCTGTAATCCCAGCACTTTGAGAGGCTGAAGAGGATGGCTTGATCCCAGGAGTTTTCAACAAGCCTGGGCATCATAGTGAGATCCGGTGTCTACAAAAAAATTTTAAAAATTAATTGGGCAGGGCCGGGCATGGTGGCTCACGCCTGTAATCCCAGCACTTTGGGAGGCCGAGGCGAGTGGATCACGAGGTCAGGAGATCGAGACCATCCTGGCTAACACGGTGAAACTGTGTCTCTACTAAAAATACAAAAAATTAGCCAGGCGTAGTGGCGGGCGCCTGCAGTCCCAGCTACTTGGGAGGCTGAGGCAGGAGAATGGCGTGAACCTGGGAGGCGGAGCTTGCAGTGAGCCGAGATTGCACCACTGCACTCCAGCCTGGGCGACAGAGCAAGACTCCGTCCCAAAAAAAAAAAAAATTAATTGGGCATGGTGATGTGCACCTGTAGTCCCAGCTACTTGGGAGGCTAAGGTGGGAGGGTTACTTAAGCCCAGGAGGTCGAGCCTACAGTGAGCCGTGACTGTGACACTGCATTCCAACTCGGGGGACAGAATGAGACTCTGTCTCAAAATAAAATAAAATAAAATAAAATAAAACAGGCCAGTTGCAGTAGCTCACACCTGTAATCCCAGCACTTTGGGAGGCCAAGGCAGATGGATCACTTGAGGTCAGGAGTTCAATACCAGCCTGGCCAATATGGTGAAACCCCATCTCTACTAAAAATACAAAAATTAGCTGGGAGTGGTGGCATGCGTCTGTAGTCCCAGCTACTCTGGAGGCTGAGGCAGGTTAATTGCCTGAACCTGGGAGGTGGATGTTGCAGTGAGCCGAGATCGCACCATTGCACTCCAGCCTGGGTGACAAGAGTGAAACTCCATCTCCAAAAAAATATAATAATAATAAGATAAAATAAAGAGTTGAAGTCAAGCCAGGCATGGTGGCTCACACCTATAATCCCAGCAGTTTGGGAGGCCAAGGAGGGCAGATCACGAGGTCAGGAGTTCGAGACCAGCCTGGCCAATATGGTGAAACCCTGTCTCTACTAAAAGAACAAAAATTAACTGGGTGTGCTAGCACGCATCTGTAGTCTCAGCTACTCTGGAGGCTGAAGCAGGAGAATTGCTTGAACCTGGGGAGACAGAGGTTGCATTGCACTCCAGCCTGGGCGACAGAGCGAGATTCCACCTCAAAAAAAAAAAAAAAAAAAAAAAGTGTTGAAGTCAGTGGGAAGAAAAGGGGTTGTGGAAGCTGAGGTTCTTGTTATGTAGATGAAGCCTCCAGGTAGCAGCCCTCAGAATAGATAGTGAATGTCTCTTTTCAGACCTTCAAAAGTCTCAGACTCTCATTGAATCTCTCCTAAATCTGAGAAAGTCCTGGCTACATTAATGGAAATTCTCTACAGATGCAAATTTCTCCCATAGGAGACAGCTTTGCAGGGCCACTTCAAAATATTGTCAGATAAATATATTTTGGGGTAAAATATTTTGATGCCCTTCAGGGTCTGCTATCTGTTATGTGATGTTGTACCAGTCAGGTAGAAATTTGGCATCTTACTGCTATAAAAAGTCTGTTTTGAGCCAGGCATGGTGTCTCATGCCTGTAATCCCAGCACTTGGGGAGGCTGAGGTGGGTGGATCACCTGAGGTCAAGAGGTCAAGATGTCAAGAGTTTGAGACCAGCCTGGCCAACATAGTGAAACCCCATCTCTACTAAAAATACAAAAAATTAGCTGGGTGTGGTGGTGGGTGCCTATAGTCCCAGCTACTCGGGAGGCTGAGGCAGGAGAATCACTTGAACCCAGGAGCCAGAGGTTGCAGTGAGCCGAGATCATGCCATTGCACTCCAGCCTGGGCAACAAGAGCAAAACTCTGTCTAAAAAAAAAAGAGTCTGTTTTGTCAGTCTTATGATCTCTATTTTATTTATTTATTTTTAATTTATTTTATTTTATTTTTGAGACAGAGTTTCACTCTTGTTGCCCAGGCTGGAGTGTAATGATGCTATCTCAGCTCACTGCAACCTCTACCTCCCAGGGTCAAACAATTCTTGTGCCTCAGCTTCCTGAGTAGCTGAGATTACAGGCATGTGCCACCATGCCTGGCTAATTTTTTGAATTTTTTGTAGAGATGGGGTTTCATCATGTTGGCCAGGTTGGTCTCGAACTCCTGACCTCAAGTGATCCACCTGCCTTGGCCTCCCAAAGTGCTGGGATTACAGGAATGAGCCACCATGCCTGGCTAGAATAAATATTTTATGCTTTGGGCTAACAGGCAAAATCGAGGGTATTAAGTAGGTAAGTACATAACAAGAAATAAAACAAGCTTGCATAATTTGGGGGGATTGTTATTGACAGAATGTAAAAGTTAATTTATGGATGCTGAAAGTTGAGTTTCATACAATTTTTATGTGTCATGAAATATTATTATTTTGATTATTTATTTATTTATTTATTTTTGAGACGGAGTCTTGCTCTGTCGCCCAGGCTGTGATCTCAGCTCACTGCAACCTCTGCCTTCCAAGTAGCTGGGATTACAGGCACGCGCCACCATACCCAGCTAATTTTTTTTGTATTTTTAGTAGAGATGGCGTTTCACCATGTTCAAGGCCAGGCTGGTCTTGAACTCCTGACCTCAAGTGATGTGCCTGCCTCAGCCTCCCAAAGTGCTGGGATTACAGGTGTGAGCCACTGCACTCAGCCTGATTTTTTCAATGATTTAAAAATGTAAAAACCATTCTTTGTTCAGGGATCATATAAAATCAAGCAGTAAGCAAAATTTGGGATATGGGCCATAGTTTGCCAACTCCTGGTCTAGATCTGCCCTGTTCATCATAGTAGCCACTGGCTACATGCAGCTATTGAGTACTTGAAATGTGGCCAGGGACAGTCACAATGGCTCACACCTGTAATCTCAGCACTTTTGGAGGTTAACGTGGGAGGATGGCTTGAATCCAGAAATTTCAAGTTACAGCAAACTATGATTGCAACACTGCATCCCAAACCTGGGTGACAGGGAAAGAAAGAAAAAGAGAGAGAGATAGAGAGAGAGAGAGAAGAAGAAGAAGGAGGAGGAGGAGGAGGAGGAGGAGAGAAAAGAAAGAGAGAAAGAGAAAGAGAAAGAAAGAAAGAAAGAAAGAAGAAAAATAAAGAAGGAAAGAAAATAAGAAATAAGAAAGGAAGAAAAAAGAGAGAGAAAGAAAGAGGGAGGGAGAAAGGGAGAAAGGGAAGGGAGGAAGGAGGAAAGGGAGGGAGGAAGAGAAAAAGAAACGTGGCTGTACTGAATTAAAATATGCTTAGGTGTAAAATACACACTAGATTTTGAAGACAGTACAAAAAGAAAATATCCCAATAACTTTTTGTTTATTATATTTTGGATATCTCAGAATAAGTAAAATATATTATTGAAATTAACTTCACCCCCCCCTTTTTTTTTTTTTTACTTTTTTTAAATTTTGTCTTAGTCCACTTTCTGTTGTTCGAATATCTGAGACTGGATAATTTTTAAAGAAAAGAGGTTTATTTAGCTCATGGTTCTGCAGGCTGGGAGGTTCAAGATTGGATGGTTGCATCTGGCAGCTTCTGGTGAGGGCTTTGTGCTGCATCAAAACGTGGCAGAGAAACGGAAGGCGGACCAGGTGCATGGCGGAAAGGGGGAAAACATGAGGGGTAACCTTGCTTGATGACAGCCCAACTCTAAAGGTAACTGATCCAGACCCATTAGAGTGAGAACTCACTTCTGTGGGACTTGCATTAATATCCTGTCATGAAGGCTGATCCCTCATGATCCAAACACCCCTGAAAGGTCCCCCCACGTCTCAATGCCATTATATTGGCAATTAAATTTCAGCATGAGTTTTGGTAGGGGCAAACCACATCCAAACCATAGCATCTTCTCACTGTTGAGTCACTTTTTAACGTGGCTATTAGAAAAATTTAAATGACACATGTGTTTGCACTTGTGGCTTTTTGGCATCTGTATCTGGTATACAGTGCTGCTCTAGTAGTGAAGGTGGAGCACCCCGAGTGAGATGACCCTGATTTGCCTCGGGGGAAGTGGAACGGCGTGGCCTGGTGTTCAGCAGTGAAGTGTGGGGTCACGGAGGGACAGCCGGATCTCATTAAGGTGAAGTGGAGGGGCAGGGTTCAGGGAGGCACACGCTGAGGAAGCTTCTGCAGCGGTGAGTTGAGGGAGTGGTTAGGATTTGCGGGTAGGGGACTGAGCTGTTTGAGGGTATCTGTAAGAGGCTGTGCAGCAAGGCAGGTGGCAAGAAGCAAGATGTTGGCTGGGAACGGTGGCGCATGCCTGTAATCCCAGCTCTTTGGGAGGCCAAAGCAGGAGGATTGCTTGAGGCTGGGAGTTTGAGACCAGCCTGATCAACACAGTGAGACCACATCTCTATAAAAATTAATAAATAAAATTTAAAAAGCAAGATGTTGCCAAGCAATTGGCCGAGTGGTATGAAAGAGAGAGACCCTGCCCTGAGGGCTTTCTGTCTCTCACCCACCTGGATGAGCACACAGCATGCATTGTGCTCCACTCCAAGCCTACATCCTGGCTCCTGTTGGAGAAGGGCTCTGAGCAGTTCACTGGCAGAATATGAAAACTGTATGTTAAGACATGCACGGCATGAAGCCCTAAGAAGCCAAGAATCCTTTCTTTTCATAGCAGGAGAGGCCTCTGGCTGTTTCCCTGTGTTGACTGGAGGCTGAGTCTCTGTCCTCGACACCCCACCCGCTGCTGCCTCCTCTGCCCTGCCTGGGGAGTTGTCTGGCCCTGTGCTGGGAATGGCCAGAGCTGGGGGGCTCCTTGCGCTTCCTGTTCACACCCGTGGAGCCAGCTTTGCCTTCCCCTCTGCTGTGCAGGGAGAAGGGAGGTGGGAGGTGCAGAGGGGATGGTCCTGTCTGTGGCTTCCTATTTCTTGGCTGGCAGGAGAAAGGCAGGCTTTCTGTGTCTATGTTTCTGTGGTCTTTCAGACTCAGCACTTGGGTAGGAAGGTGAAAACCTCGGAGTGCCCCTTGTCTCTTTCCCTTGGGTCTGATCAGACCAAAGGCTGGTGCGGTGGAGGAGGTGAAAGGACCTGGCACGGGGAGGCTGGAAGCCCAGCGCTGCTCTGCTCACTTTCCCCCCTGCCAGCCTTTGTTACTAAAGAGTTTGGACTTGATCTTGGAAATGCATCATCTCTTGATCCTTCTCTAGCCTTTAGGGACAAATATACTAGAAGAAATGGTCAAGACAATTGGTGCCACCAGCAGGAGGCACAGCCAGGAAGCAGGGGGTGGAAGGGTTTCTCTTTGAGAGAAGCAAGCCTCTGAGTCCAAGGCCTCCACCAAGCGGCTCTGGTCCAGTGTTCCAGCCTTATTGCCCATCCTGCTCCATGGATGGAGTTGGGGGTTGTCACCACACACAAACACAATGTTCTGCCAACTCACCCTCCTCGATGTCTCTGTTCATCCCCTCCTTCCCATCTCCTCCACTGGACCACTGCCATAGCAGTATTCACTGACTTCCAGTTTCCTGCAGGATAAATCTGAACCCTTTGTCGTGGCACCCAAAGCCCTTGCCCAGCCGCGCAGTCCCAGCTCTCCTCTTCATCGTGTGGAGCAACTTGCAGTTCTCCAAGTAGCCTCTGCTTTCTCAAGCTTGGAACCTAAGCTGTGTCGTCTTCTCTGCCTGCACCCCTTCTTTTCCATCTCTGCTGGAGAACCCCTGCTCAGCCTCAGTAAAGATGTTTAAGGAACAATTATGCATGAGGGTTTAGAGTTCACAGACCCAGTCTGTCCTGGAGGTCAAGGGCATGTTGCTGGCAATCGAAGCCTCAACAATTCAATTGAGTAAATACATGAGTGAATAGATGAATGGTTGTGGAATCAGAAACTGAGGCTCGGCCGGGCATGGTGGCTCATGCCTGTAGTCTCAGCACTTTGGGAGGCCGAGGCAGGAGAATCACGAGGTCAGGAGATCGAGACTATCCTAGCTAATATGGTGAAACCCCGTCTCTACTAAAAAAAATACAAAAAGTTAGCCGGGCATGGTGGTGGGTTCCTGTAGTCCCAGCTACTCGGGAGGCTGAGGCAGGGGAATGGTGTGAACCCAGGAGGCGGAGTTTGCAGTGAGCTGAGATTGTATCACTGCACTCCAGCCTGAGCGACAGAGCAAGACTCTGTCTCAAAAAAAAAGAAAAAAAAGAAAAGAAACTGAAGCTCAAGCTGGGCACGGTGGCTCACGCTTATAATTCCAGCACTTTGGGAGGCTGGGGTGGGTGGATCACGTGAGGTCAGGAGTTTGAGACCAGCCTGGCCAACATGATGAAACCCCGTCTCTACTAAAAATACAAGAATTAGCTGGGCATGGTGGCGGGCGCATGTAATCCCAGCTACTAGGGAGGCTGAGGCAGGAGAATCGCTTGAACTTGGGAGATGGAGGTTGCAGTGAGCCGAGATCATGCCATTGCAATCCAGCCTGGGCCAGAGAGTAAGACCTTGTCTGAAAAAAAAAAAAAGAAAGAAAGAAAGAAACTGAGGCTCAAAGAAAGAGCCCGCAGGTCCACACTGACCTAGTGGCAATGCAAAGACATAAACATAAACAAAGCCTTTTTTAGGAGCCACTGCTGCCTCTCAGAGGGAGACAGAAATTTCCCGGTTTAATAGGCTTTCTCCCCACCTAATCTGCAGTAGTGAGTCCTAAAATCTGTCACTGTCCCAATGACTGGTGCCTAGAATGCTTTATAAAAGTGAGAGTCCAGCCCCAGGGGTCAGGGAGTCTGAAGTTTCAAAGACTACACAAGGGATAGTGTTGCAGACGAGACCGGGGCCCTGTGTGAGCTGCGCCCACTGTGTGCAGCTTTGTGAGCTCTACAGGAAACTGGGAGGATTAGGGTTTTGTATGTGAATCACATACTTCATTAAGGTCTGATTCCAGAATAGGGCTCTAGCCATTTCTGATAGATTTCCGATGGACAGAGGCTGCCTCTGAGACTCAGCAGGGCGTGGGGTGGCTGTTGCAAGAATGTGTGATTTTAGGGAGGCCGCCAGCAGGTTCTCTCTCCAGATCTCTTACTTGTCTGTTTCAAGGATTTGACTTGAGATATATTTTGAGATATATTGTTGCGGGGTGGCTGGGGGCCTGGGGGTGTCAGCAGGCAAAGGAATGTTCCCTTGGATGCTTCCACTGTTGCTGTTAGCAGCTGTCCTCCCATAGCCCTGCAGGACAGTGGAGAGACAGGTGCCATTCTCTTTTTTTTTAAGATGAAGTTGGTCGGGAGCGGTGGCTCATGCCTGTAATCCCAGCCCTTTGGGAAGTTAAGGCAGGCAGATGGCTTGAGCCCTGGAGTTTGAGACTAGCCTGGGCAACACAGGGAGACCCTGTCTCTAGCTAAATAAATAAATGAGCTGGGTGTGGTGGTGCATGCTTGTAGTCCCAGCTAAGTGGGAGGCTGAGATGGGAGGATCACTTGAGCCCAGGAGGTCGAGGCTTCAGTGAGCCGTGATCACATCACTGCACTCAGAGCAAGACCCTGTCTCAGAAAAAATGTAAAAAAAGATGAAGAAGCTGAACTTCATGGAGGTCCGCTTAGGGATCCACATCTCAGATGCTTTTGGTCAATGTCAGTAGGTTTAGTGGGGCCCTGGAGGAAGACATTAGAACATGGTGGGGGCTGGGTTTAGCTGGACAGTGCCTGCCTCATCCGCTGGGGGTCACTGTGACTCAGCTCCCGCTGATTCTGGACACACGACACTGGCTCAGTGTGACTTTAGCTAACAATTTTTCAAAAGTAACTGGACATATAAACTTGTGTAGAAATGCCATAATCTGGCAGGGCGTGGTGGCTCATGCCTGTAATCCTAGCACTTTGGGAGGCTGAGGCGGGTGGATCACGAGGTCAGGAGTTCGAGACCTGCCTGGCCAACATGATGAAACCCTTTCTCTACTAGAAATACAAAAATTAGCGTGGTGGTGCATGCTTGTAATCCCAGCTATTTGGGAGGCTAAGGCACAAGAATCGCTTGAACCCAGGAGGTGAAGGTTGCAGTGAGCCAAGATCATGCCACTGCACTCCAGCCTCGGCGACACAGTGAGACTCCATGTAAAAAAAAAATATATGTATATATATATATGAAAGAAATGTCATAATCCATAAATGTTGGCAAACAATTTTTTCAAATGAGCCAAACACTATGTAGGACTGGGTGAGGTGGTGTACAACTTTAGTCTCAGCTGCTAGGGAGGTTGAAGCGGGAGGATCACTTGAGGCCAGTAGTTTGAGGCTACACTGAGCTGCAATCACGCATGTGAATAACTACTGCACTCCAGCCTGGGCAACACAGCGAGACCTCATCTCAAAAACAAAAACAGAACAAAACACTGTATAGGGCAAGCAAGTAGGTTCAAGAGTCAACTTTAGTCCACAAGGTGCTGGTTTGAAACAGTATTAGTCTGTTTTCACATTGCTATAAGGAAATACCTGAGACTTGGTAATTTATAAAGGAAAGAGGTTTAATTGACTCAGTTCCGCTTGGTGGGGAGGCCTCAGGAAACTTACAATCATGGTGGAAGGCACCTCTTCACAGCGCAGCAGGAGAGAGAATGAGTGCCAGCAGGGGAAATGCCAGATGCTTATAAAACCATCAGATCTTGTGAGTACTCACTATCACTAGAACAGCATGGGGGAAACCGCCCCCACGATTCAATTACCTCCCACCAGGTCCCTCCCATGACACATGGGGATTATGGAGATTACAATTCAAGATGAGATTTGGGGCTGGGCGCAGTGGCTCACGCCTGTAATCCCAGCACTTTGGGAGGCCGAACTCCTGAGGTCAGGAGTTTGAGACCAGCCTGGCCAACACAGTGAAACCCTGTCTCTACTAAAAGTACAAAATTAGCCAGGTGTGGTGGTGCACGCCTGCAATCCCAGCTACTTGGGAGACTGAGGCATGAGAATCGCTTGAACCCAGGAGGCAGAGGTTGCAGTGAGCTGGATCATGCCACTGCACTCCAGCCTGGGCAACAGAGTGAGACTCTGTCTCAAAAAAAAAAAAAGATCTTGTATTCATTCTGCAGGCACTGGCGTGCCCACCATAGGAGTCAGGGTGGAGGAGACAGACCCGACGCAGGGTCTCAGGGCGCTCACAGTCAATGTCAACAGTGTGGCCCGTGTTCTGAGGGGCACCCTTCCCCAGGGCATGACACAACACTTCCCATAGGAGGAGGAGGAAGTCTGTTGGATGTTGTGTTCGGTTTCTGGGGCTGCTGTGATCAAGTGCCGCAAACCGGTGGCTTACAGCAACCCAGCTGTATTCTCTCACGGTTCTTGAGGCTGCAAGTCTAAAATCAAGCTGTCAACAGGGCCCGTGCTCCCTCTGAAGGCTTCAAGGGAGGATAATCCTTAGTGTTTCTTGGCCTGTAGATGCATCACTGCAATCTCTGCCTCCGTTGTCATGTGGCATTTTTCCTGTGCGTCTGTCTTTCCCCCTCTTAAGTTCACCAGACATACAGGAGTAAAGGTCCACCTACTCCAGCTCGACCTCATCTTAACTTGATTCCACCTGAAAAGACGATTTCCAAGTAAGGCCACATTCAGAGGCACTAGGAGTTAGGATTTGAACATGTCTTTTTTTTTTTTTTTTTTTTTTTTGAGACAGAGTCTTGCTCTGTCGCCCAGGCTGGAGTGCAGTGGCGCGATCTTGGCTCACTGCAAGCTCCGCCTCCCGGCTTCATGCCATTCTCCTGCCTCAGCCTCCCGAGTAGCTGGGACTACAGGCGCCCGCCACCACGCCTGGCTAATTTTTTGTATTTTTAGCAGAGATGGGGTTTCACTGTGTTAGCCAGGATGGTCTCGATCTCCTGACCTCATGATCTGCCCGCCTCAGCCTCCCAAAGTGCTGGGATTACAAGAGTGAGCCGCCGCGCCCGGCTGTGAACATGTCTTTTGCAGGGGCACACAATTCAACTCCCAATGTGTACAGTAGTTAAGTGACATTTGGGAAGACTGTTCCAGGTAGAGGAAACAGCAGGTGAAAAGGCCCAAAGGCAGGAGGACACTGGTCAGTTCTAGGAAGTAAAAGAAATTCAGCACAGCTGGAGTGGAGAGTGGCAAGGAGGTGCAGCTGAGGCGACTCATGCTGGCCCTTACAGACCAGGTGGAAGGGTGAGAGTAGGCCAGGCTACAGTTTGAGAGAAGAAAAAAAAAAAAATCCCAAATCTCAGTGCCAGGCCCAGTACAGGTTCATTTTCAGCTTGTGTCAAATCTGATGTGGGCCGAACAGCTCTTCTCCATAAGGTAGCTCAGCCATGTAGAACACATGGTTGCGGGGTGAAGGGAAGTCTGGAGAAGGCCCCCAGTCTCCATGGCCCCAGCCTGAAAGGGACTCTTCCACTCACAGACCACACAGCAAGGGAGGCTGGCAAGGTGGGGACACAGGTTTCTGGGAGCCCCAACTGTCTCTCCCATTCATATTCACCCAAAGTCAAGTTTAAGACTTCATCCTCACAGCACTGGGACGTCAGCCAGAGTTTTCACAGAGGTGGTGACGAGATGGGACTTGCATTTTGAATTTTTCCATTTTTCACTGTAGCTCTCAGAGCTTATGACTTGTGTTTTAGAAAGATTCACCTGGCTAGAGGACTCCCCTGAAGCAGGGGAGCTGGAGTTCGTCTGGTGGAGTGGGGAAAGTGGCTGCAGCGGGAGCTGGCCACAGCAGAGGGACAATATATTTGTAGTTAACTCATGCAACTTCCACTTTGCAGGCTTAGCCAAAAAACAAACCGAAAAAAAGAATGTGAGAAAAATTAATTCATGTAATGAAAAAACAATCCAAAAGCATTTTGTGTATGTCCTTTCCTAGACTGGAGATTGTCCACATTTTATGCATATATTCTGAATAGCCCAAACCCAGGGAGTGTGTACTCTATGGGCCTTTTAAGAGATTTTCAGGGGTAACTGAGCTCCTGGCTGACTTGAGAACCTCACTGTCATGGAACTGCCCTCTACTCAGGGTCTGTAACTGAACCTAATAACAAAAGTAGGGAGGCTTGTGTCAAAAGGACTTCCTGCTGTTTCCCAAACAGTGTGTGCCTTGCCTCTGGCAGAAACACCCTTGGATACAATATGAAGGCTTTATTTATTTAATTTCATTTTTTTGAGACAGAGTCTGGCTCTGTCACCCAGGCTGGAGTGCAGTGGCACGATCTCGGCTCACTGCAAGCTCCGCCTCCCGGGTTCACGCCATTCTCCTGCCTCAGCCTCCCAAGTAGCTGGGACTACAGGCGCCCGCCACCACGCCCGGCTAATTTTTGTATTTTTAGTAAAGACAGGGTTTCACCGTATTAGCCAAGATGGTCTCGATCCGCCTGCCTCGGCCTCTCAAAGTGCTGGGATTACAGGCGTGAGCCACCGTACCCGGCCCGGCATTTTTTATTTTTTTGCTGAGACTGACCCCTACCTGCCTGCAGTTCTTTCTAGTTTATGAAGTATTTTCTAAGCCATTACCTTATTTGAGCTTCAGGATTATTTATTTATTTATTTATTTTGAGACAGTCTTGCTGTGTCACCTAGGCTGGAGTGTAGTGGTACAATCTTGGCTCAGTGCAACCTCCATCTCCCAGGTTCAAGTGATTCTTGTGCCTCAGCCTCCCGAGTAGGGGCTACTACAGGCCTGGGCCACCATGCCCAGACATTTTTTTGTATTTTTAGTAGAGATGGGGTTCCACTATGTTGCCCAGGCTGGTCTCAAACTCCTGGCCTCATGGGATTCTCCTGCCTTGGCTTCCCAAAGTGGTGGGATTACAGGCGTGAGCCACCATGCCCAGGTGAGCCTCAGAATAAATTAGATCTTTGATAGGAGATCTAATTTAGATCAAGGAACTCAGAAGCTCAGACACACCTTGTCCCACAGTAGCCAGGAGCCCTGGAAACAATCCCCAATGTGGAGTTGGACATGTTGGTTTCGTGGCCACAGTTTTAGCTGTGGTTTCAGTATTTTTGTGTATAAAATATGGGTAACTGCACAAAGCTATTTTGAAGCTCCAGTAAAGCAAGTTTGGTGAAAGCATTTTGCAAACTGCTAAGTGCTGTCCAAATGTTGTATCCTCAGACTTTACATGTCACTGAAAGTGTTTCTGAGTCGTGCTAAAGGAATCCACCTGGAAGATTAAGGGAATTTATGCCTGCAGTAATGTCCTTGGGCTGCACCTACAGTATTTGACTTTGAACTTAATTTCCTGAATTACCTTCACTGCTTGGGGAGCTGTGCCCGTCATCTCCTGCAGGCCACAGCCCTGGCCCTCATTTCTGTGGGCTGGCAAGGGCTGGGGTGGAGGTGGGGTGAGCAGTTTGTTAGAGACCTCCCTGAAAGCCTTGCTGCCAGATCTCAGTGACATGAGTAAGGTCGTATGGAAATATGTGACTTCCTGTTATGGAATTAGCCTGGGACAGTGAAGAGTGGCCTTGGGGTGAACCAGAGGGCACTTGCCCACCTGGGTATGGGTATCCCAGCTCCACTTGATTGTTACCTTAGGGGAATGCAGTGCAGTGTGAGCTAAATCTTCAGACTTTCCTGGAGAAGTCTGAAGTCCATGTATTTTCATTTTTCATCCTCAGGGCAACTCTACTGCCTGCGTGGAGTTAGTGCCTGAGTTGGTTGTGTAGCTTTGGGCTGCTGCTCTTGACTTCAGTTTTCTCATTTAAAATTGGTGATCCACCTGAAGTCAGGAGTTCAAGACCAGCCTGGTCAACATGTTGAAACCCCGTCTCTACTAAAAATACAAAAATTAGCCAGTCATGGTGGAAAACACCTGTAATCCCAGCTACTCAGGAGGCTGAGGCAGGAGAATCGCTGGAACCCGGGAGGTGGAGGTTGCTGTGAGCCGAGACGGCTCCACTGTACTCCAGCCTGGGCGACAGAACGAGACCCCTGTCTCAAAAAAAAAAAAAAAAAAAAAAAAAAATTGGTGATCCAGCTGGGCAACATAGGGAGACCCTGTGTTTACAAAAAATTCGCTTGGCGTGGTGGCCACGCTTGTGGTTCCAGCTACTTGGGAGGCTGAGGCAGGAGGCTCAATTGAGCCCGGGAGGTTGAAGCTGCAGTAAGCCGTGATCGTGCCACTGGACTCCAGCCTGGGTTACAGAACAAAACCTTGTGTCAAAAAATAAAATAATAAAAATAAAATAAAATTGGTGACGGTACCACCTTACTTTGGTTGTTAAGATACAGAAGAGAAAATGGAATGCCCAGCCCACCACACTGGTCCTGGCTGCAGGAATCCACTGGAAACACTAGTTCCTTGTGTTCTGGGTTGCTATTTGGTAACCTGCAGGCTTCAGAGGTTGTAATCCTGCTTGCCTTGGGGCCCGCCACCATCTGATTAAAAGGAATAACGGGGTTCCCCAGGCCTTTACAATGCTGTGGTCAAGGAGATAATATCAAGGAGTTTTGTGTATTAGGAAGAGAACAACGCCCCCACCCTGTCCTTTACCTCGTGAGTTCACGAGTGGTGTATTTGTTTTGTTTTTGAGACGTTGTCTCGCTCTGTCGCCCAGGCTGGAGTGCGGTGGCACGATCTCCGCTCACTGCAAGCTCCGCCTCCCGGGTTCACGCCATTCTCCTGCCTCAGTCTCCCGGTAGCTGGGACTACAGGCGCCCGCCACCACACCTGGCTAATTTTTTTGTATTTTTAGTAGAGACGGGGTTTCACCATGTTCGCCAGGATGGTCTCGATCTCCTGACCTCGTGATCCGCCCGCCTCGGCCTCCCAAAGTGCTGGGATTACAGGCATGAGCCACCGTGCCCAGCCTCAGTATTTAAGAAAAAAAAAAAAAAAAAGGCCGGACGCGGTGGTTCACGCCTGTAATTCCAGCACTTTGGGAGGCCGAGGCGGGTGGATCACCTGAGGTCAGGATTTCAAGACCGGCATGGCCAACATGGTGAAACCTCGTCTCTACTAAAAAAACAAAAAATTAGCCGGGCTTGGTGGCGCATGCCTGTAATCCCAGCTACTCGGGAGGCTGAGACAGGAGAATCGCTTGAACCCGGGAGGCAGAGGTTGCGGTGAGCCGAGATTGCGCCATTGCACTCCAGTCTGGGCGACAAGAGCAAGACTCCATCAAATTAAAAAAAAAAAAAAAAAAAGGAAGAAAAAGAAAGACAAATGATTTAAAGGAAAAAATTTAAGTAAACAAAAGTACAAATACGATGTCAATCGTTAAGGTGGTGCCAGGGGACCGAGGATCGGGGAACACCAAGGTCTCATCGTCCCTGCAGAGCATTTCTGGGGGAGGCGACGGACAGGGTGCGAGCGGGGGGCTTGGACGGCACCAAGGTCCAGGGGGATGGCGGGTTCAGTCCCAATCCCTCCGAACCGTAATGAGGGCTTTGGAGGACCCCACTCGCCCAACCTCGGAAGCCCGGGTTCTGCCACTTCCAGCCACGCGTCCTTGGGCTGTGAAACTTTCTCCAGCCCAGTTTCCTCTTTTGGGACGTGGGGAGGCGGAGGCTGCCAATGCTGGGATGGAGTGCTAGAGAGTAAGAGACTAGGGGCCTCGACGAGTTTACAATCCGATTAGGCCCTCCCACCGATGTGCTGTAGCTGCCCGCCGCCCTGGACCCGGCACCGTCCCGCCCGGCTTCTGGAGCCCTCCGTAGCGGCCGTACTCGCGCGCGTTCGAAAATGAGCACAAAGCCCGCCCAGGTCTAGAGCGCGCGCGCCGCCGCGGCCAATGGGACGCTGATGCTAGGTTGAGTGACGGACTTGAGCAGCCAATGAGCGTGCAGTTTGTTGCGAGGTGGCCCCCGGCTCCGGCATTATAAAGGGCGCCACGAGTCGGCATTGTCAAGCGGCGGCACCGCGCGGGAGGGAGCGTGGCTGTTGGTCGGTGGGTTCCCGTGCGGCGGCGGCCAAGGAGGAGGAGACACAGTTGGAGCAGCTCCGTGGGCTGACTGGGGCGAGGCCTCAGCAGCGCGAGCTTGAGTGCGGCCGAGCCCGCGGCGCCTTCCTCTGCTGGTGGGGACGAGCGGGCCCCGCGGCGTCATCGGCGGCGAGGTGAGCGGCGGCCGGCGGGCGGGAGCTCTGGCGGGAGCCGCGCCGGCCTGACGCGCTGTCGCCGCTGGTTGCAGGAGCCGCCGCGCCTCGGCCTAGCATGTCGGAAGCGGGCGAGGAGCAGCCCATGGAGACGACGGGCGCCACCGAGAACGGACATGAGGCCGTCCCCGAAGGCGAGTCGCCGGCCGGGGCTGGCACGGGCGCCGCGGCGGGGGCTGGAGGCGCGACCGCGGCGCCCCCGAGCGGGAATCAGAACGGCGCCGAGGGCGACCAGATCAACGCCAGCAAGAACGAGGAGGACGCGGGGTAGGTGCGGCCGCGGGCGGACGGGGGCGCCGCCTTTGTTCCGGGGCCGCCTTTTGTTGGCGCCACGCGGCGGGGGGAGGGGCGGCGGCCTGGCCCGGGTCGGGGCTGGTGCGGCCCGCGGACTGTCGCCGCTGCGTTCGCGGGCCGGGCCTGGCGCTGCCACTCGCGCTGGAGTTTGCAGGAGTTTGTTGGGTCGACTTTGGCGCCGCCCCGGGGCCGCTCGCGCGCTGCCAGGGCCGGAGCCGGCGGAGGGGCGGGCGGATGGCCCGGAAGAGGGAAAGCGCTCGAACCCGGGGCCCGTCGGCGTCTCGGGCCGCGCCGGGGGCTGCGTGGGCGGAGTTGGCGCGAGTCGGGGCCCGGACCTCGCTCCTCCGCCTCTCCCGGGGGCGGAGTCACGGTCTGAACCCTGGGCGGGCTTGGCCCCCGGAAGCATCGAGTTCCTTGAAACGAGTTCTTAGGAGTTGGTGAAGACGCTGGCCCTTTGCTACACGGTTGTAGAACACATGAATTTCCAGTTGTGAGTGCTTAGGACCCACACCCCTGGTGGGGTGGTCCTTTGCTTCTCACAGCCTGGGGCTGCAGAGCCTTGTTAAGCCTCGTTAGGGTCCTGGTTGAGTTGAATTTGGAGGGTAGTGGAGATTTAACGTTCTTCTAAGGTGCTCCTTGCAGACTCTAAGGGTAGCTGTAGACTTCGTGAGAACTTTGCCAGGGCCAGTCCTTTCCAGAATCACAGCTTGCTTACAAGACTTGTTGCCATGTGTCTCACCCTGCCATTTCAGAAAAATGTTCGTTGGTGGCCTGAGCTGGGATACTAGCAAAAAAGATTTAAAAGACTATTTTACTAAATTTGGAGAGGTCGTTGACTGTACAATAAAAATGGATCCCAACACTGGACGGTCAAGAGGGTTTGGGTTTATCCTGTTCAAAGATGCAGCCAGTGTGGAGAAGGTAAGCTGGGTACTGGATTTCAGCAGTCTCAGTGGAAACGATTTGAATTCTAAGAGGACACCTTTCTTACAGCATGACTAGTTTGTGTGGTCTGCATGTGATTTGAGTGCTTTGGGCAAAACCCAAAGCCAGAGGTTATGTTCCGGTTTTTGAGGGGATGAAAATACAAATTAAGCTGGGAGTGAGAGTATGTACTGGAGTGGTTCGGGAAGATTATAGTTGACATTCATTACCTTTTATGTGCCTATTCTGGGTACTGTGCTAAACATCTGGGAGGATTACAAGAGAGTCCAAGATTGGTATGATAGGCTTTTAGCCCCATTTTACAGGACCAAAACCAAAACCCTAAGGCTCAGAAATGTAAGTAGAAGAGGTCACAGCTAGTAGGGAGTGGAGCAAGGATTCCTTCCCGTGGCCCATCTTCAGCCTATGCTCTGAGTCCCTGCTGCTTTGCTTCTGGAGATGGGCCTCACGCTGGGACTCCTTGGGCAGGAAGAGCAAGGACTGTTTTCTAGGTGTTGAGGTAAACCAGCTGTACTTGAGGTTTGATGAAAATTGGGTTGGGAAGTTAGGCTGGGGTAGAGTTTGGAGGGGGTGAAACACATCTTTGTATCTGTACTGGTGTCTTTATGGCTTAGAGAGAAGGGCCTTGTCTGGCTCATGCTGCTGAGTCAGCCTGACCCCTTTCTGTTGGAACAGGTCCTAGACCAGAAGGAGCACAGGCTGGATGGCCGTGTCATTGACCCTAAAAAGGCCATGGCTATGAAGAAGGACCCGGTGAAGAAAATCTTCGTTGGGGGTCTGAATCCTGAAGCCACTGAGGAAAAGATCAGGGAGTACTTTGGCGAGTTTGGGGAGGTGAGTGTGGCTCTGGGAGTAGCCCATCAGCTGCCCCTAAGGCTGCCTTCTTTCTGGTCCTTGGTATGCTTGGCTGGCTAGACCCTCCCAGGCAGGGCTTATTTTTCACTCTCTGCCTTCAATGGGGTCTTTTCTCCTGTGAGTCCCCTATACGCTCTGGGATAGGGAGGTATTGGGCCTGAGTTTGCCTATGCTTTTTGCAGATTGAGGCCATTGAGCTGCCAATGGATCCAAAGTTGAACAAAAGACGAGGTTTTGTGTTTATCACCTTTAAAGAAGAAGAACCCGTGAAGAAGGTTCTGGAGAAAAAGTTCCATACTATCAGTGGAAGCAAGGTAAGGTGTCCCCAGCTCTGCTTGGCCTCCTGTGCTGCTGGAGAGCTGGCCCTTAGAGGGATGGGTTAGGGGTTGGACCACATGCAGGAGCTCTCCAGGTTGGTTAGACCTTACTATTTCTCTGAAGCGTATGCTGCCCTGATTGGGGCAGTGTTCCGATCCTTCAAAGACTTCCCAGGCTGGGAGGACTGCCAGTAAACAACACAGGATGTGAGGGAGGCAGGAGAAGGTGGCCTCTGTGAATAGAGCAGGTTGAGTAGCCTCTTTAGCTCCTCATTTAAAGCTAGAGGTGACAGTTCTAGATTCTTGAGTCTAGGGGTATGAAGCCTGCAGTTAAGTTCTCAGAAGATCCTAGAACTTCTGCAACTCACTGATTTTCTTCTGTGGTGAAGTTTTTCTTCTCCTTCTACAACCAAGTCTTTGTCCACTTCCATCCACTTTGAGCACTTTTTTTTTTTTTGCTTTGAGACAGGGTCTTGCTTTGTTGTCCAGGCTGTGGTGTGGTAACACAATCATGGCTCACTGCAGCCTTGACCTCATGGGCGCAAGGGATCCTCCCATCTCGGCCTCTCGAGTAGCTGGGACCACAGGCTCGTACCACCATGCCTGGCTCATATGTTTTTTTAAAGCCTGGGCTCAACATGTTGGCTGGGCTCAAGCCATCCTCTGCCTCGGCCTTGTAAAGTGTTGGGATTACAGGCATGAACTGCCTCACTTGGTCTTCTGGGCACCTCTTTAAGTCAACCCTAAACCCAGGCAAAAATCCTTCCAAAGATCTCCCAGGGTCCTGGCCAGCTTAAATCCAGGGTCAGTTGTGCTTTCACATGAGCGGATTCATGTGCAGAGAGGTGTAGCCCTTCCTCTCCTGAACTCTGGTCAGGGAAAGGGTAGTTCAGGCTTCAAGTTGGCAGTTAGGGAGTTGAGGGTGCGGCCTGCAGTGGCAGGGTGTGGCAGGCTCTGTTTCTGAGCAGGAGTTGGCAGCCAGATAAGGTGGGACAGGTGGAGCTCCTGGAAGTCTCTATCCTGGCTGGGAGTTTGGGAAGATTGGATTAGGATAGTGTTAAATTTTCTATAAAATGACAGTCTTTGAGGCAGTTAGGGGAGGCAGTGGTTATTACTCCAGTGGACAGTGATGGAGGCCTTTTTCTCTATGTGCCATAATGGGAAATGGGTGGGAAGAGCCTCTAAGGCAGAGTTTAAGTGAAACTACCGGTAGTGAGTCTTAGGAGTAAGTATATTTAGTTGGTTGTATTCGGTATTTTTAATTCAGTAGGATAGAATATATCAGATTGCATTATTTTAATTTGCCAATTAAAAGTATGACTGGGACACTGTAAAATGTACTATTTTTAATGGGGGTGCGTGTCAGGATTTTCTTTAGAAATACACTGGTCTGGTCTAATTTATTTAAGCAGGAGCATTTGAAAGTACCCCACCTTACCCCATTCCACCCCCAGTGGACAGAAAGGAAACTGACTGACTTGAGGGGATGCAGACATCTGGGTTATCCCCACACACCAGCGGTTAGGAGGAGGGGTGGGTAGCATTATGGCCTCAGGCAGGCCCCCCACCCTGAGCCTCTGAAAACTGACTTTATCTGTAAGAGGGAGGTCAGGCTGGCCTTCTCAATAGTGTGTATTTGGATGAGATGAGTTTCTTCTGTAAAGAGAAAAAGATGTTAAAACCTCATTGTCTAAGGCCCCTCATCTGAGAAGTCTTGTCTGACCCTCTAGCCCCGTAGGACCAAGGTGTGGTGCCTGCTCCCAGCCTGTCCTCTGCTCCCCTGGGCTGCAGTTGGCCCAGTTGCCTGCCTCCATTAGACATGGAGTTGCCCTGGGGCTGAGATGCCCATCTCAAGTGCATTCTGTGGGAAGGGTTCTCTGCTGGAAGGCCCTTGGTTTTAGTTGGGATTCCATGAGCTTTAGCCCAAAGGTGGCCTCCCATACTAGCATATTTTGTTTCTGAGCAAAGGGACCTGATCCACCATCTGATGTTTGTCGCACTGAAGGTCTTTGGGCAGTCACTGCCCTGAGTTTGTCCTACTGGCCTGACCACTGTCCTCTTGACTTTTAGTGTGAGATCAAGGTGGCCCAGCCCAAAGAAGTCTATCAGCAGCAGCAGTATGGCTCTGGGGGCCGTGGAAACCGCAACCGAGGGAACCGAGGCAGCGGAGGTGGTGGTGGAGGTGGAGGTGAGTAGAACCTGGATGAAGATAGGTCCTGTTTCCCTACCTACATGGAGCCTTCTAAGCCTGTCTTGGGGCTCCCTCTGGTGCTGTGCAGCCGGGGTGGGCAGATTGTGTGAGGTGGGGGACGAACAGGAATAGGAGTGGCTCTGGGTCAGGGCTGTATGCTTGAGGCTGTTGCCTGCTGCTGCCCCTTGGAATGGCTTGGGTGCCCAGGGCAGAGAGAGCATTTGTGTTACACTCTGGGGGAGGGGACGTGATGGGTGTCTTGGCTTTGTGGATGTCCTGAGTCTGGTACACATGTGAGCAGGTAGGCAGAAAGGTGGGTAGGGCAGAGCTGTGCCAGGCATTTATCCCCTTCCATCCCAGGCCCCTCTGACTCCAAAGCCTGAACTGCATCTTTTTAAAGGCTAAGCTGCCAAGGAGAGTGGGAGTGATCAGAGAGTGACTGAGTGAGTGAGCTGCCTTGTTTGCCCCAAGTAAAGTTAGCATCCTGGTCTCTGATCCTCTGCTTGGGTCTCTCAGATGCAGGGTTGGGCCCAGGGCCCTATACACCAGAACAGCAGCCCCTTGGCTTCTGCCTGAGTTGCCACAGTAACCCTGCCATCCCAAAGGGCAGGATTTCCTCCATCCTAGCTCCTGCGTATGCTAAATGGTCCACGGGCCCCTGTGCCCTGCTCCCCCCACAGGTCAGAGTCAGAGTTGGAATCAGGGCTACGGCAACTACTGGAACCAGGGCTACGGCTACCAGCAGGGCTACGGGCCTGGCTATGGCGGCTACGACTACTCGCCCTATGGCTATTACGGCTACGGCCCCGGCTACGACTACAGTAAGTAGGAGAGAGGGAGGCCCCATCCACTCACCCCTCGCCCCCAGGGGAGGCAGGACAGACAGTGTAGGAGCCACTGGCAGCAGGGGCTTTGGAGTCAGACAGGCCTGGCTCAGCCATGGGAGCTACTCGATTTTGAGCCTTAGACTTCGGGGTCTTAGTAACATGAGGAAGGCAATCTCTGCTGTCACAGGGCTGGTGAGGATCCTGCGAAGATGCATATCAAGTGCGTGGCACAGGGCAAATGCTTGTAAATAGCAGCTGCTATGGTTGTTCTCGTCCCCAGGTCAGGGTAGTACAAACTACGGCAAGAGCCAGCGACGTGGTGGCCATCAGAATAACTACAAGCCATACTGAGGCGGCAGCAGGAGCGACCAACTGACCGCACACATGCTTTGTTTGGATATGGAGTGAACACAATTATGTACCAAATTTAACTTGGCAAACTTTCTATGGCCTGTCCCATGTGCATCTTATTTAAAATTTCCCCCATGGAAATCACTCTCCTGTTTACTATTTCCAGAGCTCTAGTTGTTTAGGCAGCGTGTGGTGTCTGAGAGGCCAGAGCACCATCATGGGCTGATTTTTATTACCAGGTCCCCCAGAACCAGGTGGGAGGCTCTGCTTCCTGCTGCTGCTCTGCAGCCTGGACCTGTGGACCCTGGTTGTAAAGAGTAAATTGTATCTTAGGAAACCAGTGTCACCTTTTTTTTCACCTTTTAATTTTATATTATTTGTGTCATACATTTCCTTTAATGGAAGTGTTAATTTTACTGTACTTTTTGGTACCTTTTGGGAATCTAATGTATTGTAAGGTATTTTACACGTGTCCTGATTTTGCCACAACCTGGATATTGAAGCTATCCAAGCTTTTGAAATAAAATTTAAAAACCCCCAAGCCTGGATGACTGTGAGATATGCTGCGTGAGACCTCTTGCTCAGGGTGGGGGGTGCCAGGTGCCCTGGACTTGGGGCTTCCTCCTGCAGCAGGCTCTTCCAGCTGCAGGCCCAGTTGTGGGGGTGTCCTTTAAGGACTGCCCTGCCTAGGACTGAGCCCCCTTTAAAGAAAGGAATGAGAGGCCTATGGGGAGTGAGGATGGGGCAGTGATGAGGAGGGCTTACATCCCCAGCAGGCATGTCCCCTCCTGGGACACCTTGGAACACCAACCTTCTTGGCTGATGAATGAAAATGGGATTCTTTACACACTAGGGCAGTGCCACGGCCGTCTGAATTGGGGCACAATAGTGCCCCTCCTGGCTGGTAAAGAAAAGCCTGCTCTGGCAGGGGATGTTTATTGGCTGGATTGGAGCCCAACTCCAGGTCTGGTATTTAGGGTGTAAGACTAGGTGGTTACAAGAGGCAAGGGTGGGTTGGGGTTCCACGTGGATACAGCCCCATAGGTTTCAAGGGAGGACATAGCTGTTCCTGCCATCAAGTGCAAGCTAAGCATTGGAGAATTTCCAGTGTTGAAAAAACTGACCTTTGGGAAGGAGCATCAGTCAGAACAAAAAAATGTCTTAAAAAAAAGGCTCAGCTTGCTGAGGCTGCTGATGGTAAGGAACCCGCTCTGCATCTTCAAGAACAAGAAGCAAGGCCCACTCACCTGGAGTACACTTAGGCGGAGCAGGGCTGGCTTAGGGCTGGAGCCTCAGCGTCTCACAACTTCTCACCTTCTCTTCCATGTCTGAAAAAGACCACAAAGTGACGCCGACTCAGTCACCTTTCTCTGCTGAAGATGCCCTGTTGACTTGTGTCCAAACTGGAGGACAGTTTAGAGATTGGGCCCTCTGGCTATCCACACCCATGTCCCATTCCCCAAAGGGGTGGCAGCAGTTTTCCTGAAAAACAGAAAGCCAGCCCTCAGTTCTCCTGAGATTTGTAGGCTGTGTCCAGGATCCCTAAGCCTGTTCTGTGGCCAGCCTTTGCTCTCCACAAACACACTCCTATTCATCATATCCCTACCACTTCCAATTTGTGTCTAGCAGGGATGGGTCTCCCCCAGCTCCAGAGCCCTGGGATTAAGCATGCCTGTGGGTAGCAGTGATCACTCAGAGGTAGGAGGGCACAGGTTGCTTGGCTGGCAGTTCTGATCTCTACTGTGAGATGCAACTGTGCCTATTTAGGGTCTCACTGAGATGTAAATAGCAACACAGCCATGAGATTTCCTTGTAAGTGGATTTAGGGGGGACCCTGGGTTGACCACGACCATCCTAGGTGATGGGGATTGTGGGGTAGAGTTTTCATTTTGCGTTCAGTCAGTCCTCAGTGGTACAAATCTTTCAGCCACCCAGCAGCCTCGTGTGACCTGCCTCATGTACAGAATGAAACTCCTGCCATCTCTACATCCTAGGCTGGCAGTAATGGGGTCTCAACTCCCACTGTAGTTCTTATGGCCTGTTTCTCACGCCCAGTATTGCTTTGTCCTGCATACATCTGATGCCTGCTCAGGCAGGCTGGGTGGTGGCTCACCTCCCACCTACTGACAGCCCAGGAAGCTCTCTTAGGCACAGGCAGGAATAGGAACAGATTGGGCCATGAAAGACCCTCTCTGTTGCTCCCTGCCCTGTCCAGAGGACATGCGCCTCTGCTCTTGAACTCTTGTCCCCTCCCTGTTCCATGCTAGGAGGCTCTAGTTGTTGGCTTCAGGCTGAGTTTTAGAGACATGGCCAAGCTCAGGCTTCAAGCTCACCAGTCAGAATGGCATCCAGCTTTGCCACCACCTGCCGTGCATTGTCCAGGCTGAAGCACATTGGCGGCTTAAACTTCAGGATGTTCCTCCCAGGGCCATCAGTGCTCAGCAAAACGTAGTTCTCCTTCAGCCTGTGAGGACAGGACACCCCTTCACATGGCCTTCAAGGCCTTCCTCAGCCTGCCTTGGCCTCATGTCCAATGCTCCAGCCACACTGTCCTCAGAGCCTTCCATGGGCCAGTTCCTGCCAGGTCACTTGACTGGTCACCTCTGCCGAAGTCCTGCGCATCTGGCCCACAGCAGCCTGCTTGGAGTGCACTGCACCTGGCCCCGGGCCTGCTGCCCCGCAGAACAGGCGCCTTGCCTCACCTCACCCTGGAGCCACAGTCCAAGCCAAGAAAGAATGGCCACAGGGAAACACCAGACTGCAAGAGTCGCCTGCATTCTCTGGTTTTCTGTGTGGTTTACGTGATGTACATTGTTTCCTTATACAGAGAATGTCCAACATTGCAGTTGGTGTAATGAGCTCCACGTGCCCCTCACCAGCTTCAGGAATCTTCCTGCCCTGTCTTCCGGGTTATCTTACAATTCCAGTTTAAAATGTCCAATTATTCTTAGGAAGATGGCTTTATCTTAACATCATTTGTAGCTAATAATCATTTTTAGTCCACAGTCTAACCTCATCTCTGAGATGACGGGTCTGCATGATGGTGTTTATATTCTTTGATCCTTGTTCCCATTCTTTTGTAAACCTTGTTATTTTTATTTCTTGGGGGTGGGGAGTCTGCCTTCTGATTTCATTTTCCTATCCTAGTTGTCCTGGCACTGACCGTGGCCATGCCAGAAAGAACAGGGCTTGGACTTTGGAGTTAGACGGCCCTGGGGCCAGCTCTAGCTCTTGCCACCTAGCAGGGTAACTGCAGGTGACTTACCCATTTCCTCACTGAACTGGAAAAGCACCCCCAGGGTATTGTGAGATGAAAGAGCGGGCTGAACTTGGGATCTGTTTCCTTCCATGCCACCCGACCATTCCGAATCCCTGAGGCTCCAGGGACGGGGTTAGGAGTAAGCTGGGGATGTGACTGACAGCAGAGAGAAGGCAGGGCCTAGGAAAGGCCAAGTTCAAACACAGCACAGAGATTTACATCGATAACACGCATGTCTCACGATTTGAATAAGGACACGTCAAATACCAGAAGAGCTTTCCATGGTGGGGGTGGGGGAAGGGGTAGGCCTGGGGAATGGAGATAAAAGGGAATAATAATTCAACTAGAAGGAGAAGAAGTCCTGAGGCCTTGGGGTCCAAGTGAAAGGACAAGCAAACCAGGGCAGTGGCACCGGTGGAGTCTGAGTTCTGAGACACCCCCGACCCAGCTTAGGAACAGGAGTCTTGTCCATCCCAACCACCTGTCGTGCGGCATGGGAACCCTGAGTCTAGTGCTGCCACAGCTCCCTGGTGTGAACAGAGAAGGTGTTTCCCTTCTCCAGCGCAGGCCAAGGTGGCATTAGGGGTTCCTGGGTCTGAGTGCCCCGCTAGCTTGGGCATTCTAGGCAGGGGTGCTGCTCTGGTCTGGGAATAGCCTATGTCTCATCTGCAGCCTTTGTAGTCAGGCACTGGGTACAGAACTGCTAACACCACTTACCTCTGTCCTCAGCTGATAGGATCAGCTGTCTCCCCACAACCGCCCCCACCCGCCAGCCCCAGCCCTTTCAGTCAAGTCTGTGGCCCAGAGTGCCGGGGATACAGATGAGGCTCCTTTCCACTGGCCCTGCAAAGAGGCACCCGTGGTGTCTCCTACTCCAGGAAGCAACTTGTTTCAAGAAGAAAATACCTTGATACCAAGTAGGCAGCCTCTTCAGTTGCTGGGGTCCTTGTGGCCTCATCTTTGATCAGATCCACACCAATGAAGAGCCCAACACCCCTGCAAGGGAAGGTGACGACATCTCAGGAGGCCAGGCCTGAGGGGCCAGGGTGCTGGCCTCAGCCTCTGGACTCCTATCTGTGCCTCCTGGGGAGGCTGAGCACAGGAGGCACCTTCAGAAGGTGGTGAGAATAGTTTCAGGGAATAACTGGGCTGGGAGGGATCTTTGGTGTGGACAGAGGAGAGAGGCTCAGGGGTAGCTAGGGATCAGGTCATGTCCTGGCTTTCTCCTCCCCAGGAGAGCCGTTTTGGGCAATAGCACCTCTCAGTGTCTCAGTTGCTCTTGAGAGTGGACATAACCCCACCGTCCCAGCTTGTTAGGAGGTGAAGAAAATGGTACCACACTGGGCCCTGGCAGGTGGGTGGTGACTGCTGCCCCCAGAGCCTCACCTGACATCCCCGACGATGGGATGTTTGATTTTTTGCTGCCCGAGGAGCTCCATCAGGAAGCTGCCTACACTGGTGGCATGAGCCTGGAGCTGCTCCTTCTCCAAGACATTCAGGACGGCCAGCCCCACAGCGCAGGACACCGGGCTGCCCCCAAACTGAGCCAGGGACAAAGAACATGTCAGATGCCCTGGCAGAGTGGGCCATGCCCCAGACTGAGGGTGAGGCAGAAGAACTGCCACACGTGTTCCAAGGCCAGTGGCAAGAGCACAGGCCCCAAACCCCTTAGGGCGCACAGTCCTCAGCAGTAGTAAATGGGGTTCAACTGGGGCCTAGTCCTCAGCAGTAGTAAATGGGGTTCAACATGGGCTGTCCTGGCTTTCCAGGAGCTAATGTGACTGCAACCCAGGTCAGGTATCCCTGAAGTACAGTAGGAGCCCCTAGAAGATACAGAATCAGAGGAGAGGGTGTCCTGCTTGTTCCCACAGAGCTAGTCTTTACCAAGAGAGGCTTTAAGGCCCCATCTCCTGGGCCCAGACCCAGCGATTAGGGTCTGGCCCTAATCTGGATTAGGCACTTCCTCCTTCAAGGAGATTCAGCGCAGCACGCCAAGGCCCACCCAGGAAAAGCCACTTAACACACACCAGGAGGGCTCTGGCTCCTTTTCCTCGCCCACCCTGTCCTTGTTCTGCAGGTATCTGAGTGGAGACCTGTTTTTTAGAGGATCACAAGCAAGGTGTCTCCTGCAGACCATGTTTTTTGTTTCGTTTTTAAACTACATCTTTAAAAACATCAGCTTTGTTGAGGTATAATTTACATATAAACTATGTTTAAAGCATAAAGTTCAATGTGAGGTGACAAATGTATGTACCTGTGTAACCTCCCTCGCAGTGAAGTTACAGAACATTTTCCTCACTTCCTGTGCAACCATCCCGCTACTACTGGACCCAGGCAACCACTGATCTGCTTTCTGTTACTATGAGATGGCTACAGGGGGCTTTGAAAGGCTGTGACATATTCCTGGGAATCTAGAAGGCCATCCATATGCATAGGGATGTGCTCAGGCCCAGTGCTGTGTGCATGCTCAGGAAAGATCTAGAAAGCCCTAAGCTCTCACCACTGGCTACCTTGAGGCTCTGCAGAATGAGGAAGTAAAGTCTAAGGCAGTTATAAACTCTTGGCTGAGTGACTTACGGGTTCCAGGCAATTAAGGAGATCTAATGGTTAGAGGACCACTAAGCTAATCAAGCAGAGACTATAGTGGCCACACATGACAACGAACACAACCTCACATAATTAGTTCAGAAAAGGCACTAAACAAGAAAAAGGAACCACCATGGGGACGGAGGAGAATGATTTCCACAGTTGCCACATCATATTACTTAAAATGTCCAGTTTTTAACAAAATTCTGAAACATGCAAAGAAGCATGGCCCAGACACGGGGGAGGAAAAAAAGCAATCAATGCAAACTGCCCCCGAGGAAGCTGACACTGACCTTATTGGATAAAGACTTTAAATCAGATGTTACAAATATGTTAGCTGGGTGCAGTGGCTCACGCCTGTAATCCCAGCACTTTGGGAGGCCAAGATGGGTGGGTTGCCCAAGGTGAGGAGTTCGAGACCAGCCTGGGCAGCATGGTGAAACCCCATCTCTACAAAAAATAAAAATAGCCAGGCATGGTGGCACATGTGTACTCCCAGCTGCTTGGGGGGTGAGGCAGGAGGATCACTTGAGCTCCAGAGGTTGAAGCTGCAGTGAGCCAAGACTCCAGCCTGGGCGACAGAGTGAGACCCTATATCCAAACAAGCAAACAGAAACAACCCCAAAACCAAATATGTTAAGAGAACTAAAGGAAACTATACCTAAAAAATTGAAAGCAAAGCATGAAAATGATGTCTTACCAAAACAGAGTCTAATGATAGATAAATTATTAAAAATCAAACAGAAAATTTGCAGTTAATAAGCACAATAAATGAAATGAAGCATTTACTAGAGAGGCTCAACAGATTTTTTTTTTTTTTGAGACAGTCTCGCTGTCACCCAGGATGGAGTGCAGTGGTGCGATCTCAGCTCACTGCAGCTGCCGCCTCCCAGGTTCAGGCGATTCTTGTGCTTCAGCCTCCCAAGTAGCTGGGACTATAGGTGCACGCCACCACGTCTGGCTAATTTTTGTATTTTTAGTAGAGACGGAGTTTCACCGTGTTGGCCAGGCTGGTCTTAAACCTTTGACCTCAAGTGATCTGCCCACCTCAGCCTCCCAAAGTGCTAGGAAATTACAGGCATGAGCCACTGCGCCTGGCAACAGCAGATTTAAGCCAGCAGGTGAAAGAATTAGTGAAAAAAAAAATGTCAGCCGGGTGCAGTGACTCACACCTGTAATCCCCGCACTTTGGGAGACTGAGGCGGGTGGATCACGAGGTCAGGAGATCGAGACCATCCTGGCTAACATGGTGAAACCCCGTCTGTACTAAAAATACAAAAAATTAGCTGGGCCTGGTGGCGGGCACCTGTAATCCCAGCTACTCGGGAGGCTGAGGCAGTAGAATGGCGTGAACCCGGGAGGCGGAACTTGCAGTGAGCAGAGATCACGCCACTGCACTCCAGCCTGGGCAACAGAGTGAGACTCCGTCTCAGAAAAAAAAAAAAAAAAAAAAAAAAGTCAATTGCGATTGTCCAGTCTGAAGACCAGAAAGAAAAAGGAATAAAGAAAAACAGAGTCATATAGGCCCAAGGACACAAGCATACCAACATGCAAATGAGTGTACCAGAAGGAGAGGAAAGGGGCAGAACAAACATGAAAACATTAAAAACCCTATATAACTTGCAGTGAATTGAATGTTTGTGTCTCCCCCAATTCATGTGTTGAAATCCTAACCTCCAATGTGATGGTATTAAGAGGTGGGGCCTTTAGGTTATTAGTCACAAGAATAAAGCCTTCATGAATGCAAATACGGTTTTCTAAAAGGGATCCCAGAGAGCTCTCACCCTTTCGACAATATGAGGGTACAGCGAGAAGTTGGCTGTTTGCAACCTGGAAGAGGACTCTCACCAGAACCCCAACCATGCTGGTACCCTGATCTTAGATTTGCAGCCTTCAGAACAGTGAGAAATCTGTTCATAAACCACCCAGTCTATGGTATTTTGTTATAGTTATAGCATCTTGAATTCACTAAAACATAACTTTTAAAGAAGTTAAAGCAGCAGTTAAATATCTTCCCACAAAACACAAGGCCCAGATGGCTTTATAGGTGAGTTTTTA